>NC_084460.1:150987318-151311068 GCF_027409185.1 Cynocephalus volans | reverse complement strand
GGTCTGTGGCAGCATAACTCCAGTCTCTGCCTTGCATTCACATGGTGATCTCCCCTCTGACTATAAGAACACCAGTCATATTGGATTAGGGCAGACCTAAATAACCTCATCGTCATAACTGATTATAACCACAAAGACCCTATTTCCAAATAAGGTCACATTCACAGGTTCCAGGGGATATGACTTCAACACATCTTTTTGAGGAGACACAACTCAGCATGTAACAGGTTTATTTAAAAAATATAGGAAGTATAGAATATTGTCATGGACTTCTTCCTTCAGATAAAATTTGAACATAAATTTTTTCCATTGCATTTGCAATTTATTTAGAAGAAAAGTGAAATGTGGATAAATATTTTTTTAGATAAAAATTAGATAAATAACTTTAAGTTCTTACTGCACACAGCCAAATTGCTTAACAGAAGGGCTGTTCTACTTATGCTCCCTTCAGTACTGTAATGTTTATGTCAAATCACATGTCTGTCCTCCAGCACTGTTCATACCCTTGCCTGTCTACCTAATAAAGTCTGGAGTTTTGACATATTTATTTGTTTACTTACACTATTAATGGAATTAAATGCTAGTGCTAGCAAATGGCATGTTGAGAAAATAAAACAACCTACTCCTAAATAGTAGATGGTGGCTCTAATAAAATGCTTCATTATGAAAATTTGAACAAATCTTTTTACTGGATTATCATTTGCTACTACAAATTCAAACAAATAAGAACTCTAGAGAATTTTATAGACAGAATATACAAAATAACACTGGAAATAAGTTAAAAAGTAAATAAATATTTATTCAATATTGATTTATTCAATATTAAGAATTTAGTGAAGTTCTTTACTAAATTAACATAAAGGATAATTTTAATATCAATATATCACTTTTCTTCCTAAGAATACTATACAATCAATTTAAACTGAGTCTTCAATGTTCTTATACACGAATAAGTTAATTATACAACCTCCTGTTATAAGGTCTAACTTATTGGAAATATGAATTAGTTTAAAATAAATTATGGATACTTCCAGTACAATCTTGCGAAAACAATGAATCACTGCTTTCTAAATTTTGGCTCCCTAATATTCAAGCTTGAGGCAAAGTTTACATGGAGATGCTTTATTGGGATTTGAGGCACAATTACAAGGCAGCAAAATAGGGAAAATGTTAGTAAAGAGAAAAGTTAGGAAAATAAATATAAGGTTGTGTATTGCAGAGATGGTCATCACTTCATAAAAACCAAACTGGTTATTTGTTCATATGGGATGCTTCTGGAGAGTCAGCATGGAACCACAGCCTTCACAAAATAGATGGAGAAAATAAACTATTGCTTGAGGAATTACTCTCTCACACCTCCCATGTGTACACTAGTTAAGGAGAAGGTGAGTTATTTCATTACGCTACATGTCTGAAGTATGCACACATCAGGAAATCCTCATATGATGGGCAGCAGAAGCTACTCAGTACAGTTAATATAGGGCTTAGGTCTTAATAAACCGCTCAAAGTTGAAAATAACTTCTGGGTGTAAGGTGATGCTTTATCAAAGGAACAATTGCTTCTTAAGGAATCGTATGCCTTTCTTTTTCGCCATTCAAAATATTTTAACATTTACTTGTACATATTTGCATGGTACAGTAAGTTTTTTCAATACATGAATATATTGCACAATGATTCACTTTAGGATAGATAGCACAGTTTTGTATCCATTAATCCACCACTTTTCCTTTCTCTGGGTAACTCCTTTACAAACTTATACCCTCAGTTCAGACTAATATGTCCATCAGTCTGCTTGGCTCCTACACTTGGATGTCAAAGGAACAACAAATTCTCAACTTTTCTTAAACTTAACTACTTATAGCCCCCTACAGCAACACATGCTGAGCAAAAAGCTAGCTTGTGTTCCTGTGCCATATCTTAATGAATGGTACCATTATCCATTCAGTTTCACATTCCAGAAACCTAGAAATTATATTTAACACCTTACTCCCACTCACCTTTTATATGTAATTCAACACCAAGTCCTATAACTGTTAACTACTTGGTAGCTCTTAAATCTAGAATCATATCCCTATGTCTACAGCCACCACCCTCAAACTATTTACTGTAATTGCTTCCCAATACTCTTCAACTATCCACTCTTAATTCCCTCACCTCTATCTTCCTACCCACACCAATCTGTTCTTAGTATGGCTAACAGGAAAATTTGTTTAAAACATAAATTTTACAGCATGACTATGTAAAGCATTACATATATAATTACATTGCGTAAAATATTATAATATATGTATGTTAGGATACCTTAGGATAAATAATAATAAGGAAGTAAAGAAAGAGACTCTGATGATCTTAAGCAAAAATTAAGTTAATTGGAAAGACATCAGGTAGCTCACAGTCATTGACAAAAGACTGGAGCAGCAGGTGTTTCAGTGGGAAAGAACAAGGAAGGGGTGATGGTTAATTTTATGTGTTAATTTCACTGGGCCATGGAGTGCCCAGAAGTTTGGGTAAACATTATTCTGGGTGTGTCTGTCAAGGTGTTTCTGAATGAGATTAGCATTTGAAACTTCAGACTGAGTAAAGCAGATCTCTCTCCCCAGTGTGGGTGGGCCTTGCCCAATCCCTTGAATAAAATAAAAGGCTGAATTAAGGGAGAATTCACTCTCTGCCTGATTGTCTTTGAGCTGGAATATTGATCTTCTCTTGACTTTGGATTTAGACTCCAATTTGGACTGGAACTTACACCATCAGCTCTCTTGGGTGTCCTGCTTGCAAACTGCAGATACTGGGACATCTAAGCCTCCATAATCACATAAGCCTTATTGTATATAACAATAGGTAATATATAATATATAAATATACACATACCAATTATATATGCATATATAATATTACATATATAAATAATTGATTCTGTTTGTCTGGAAAACTTAGACTAATACAGAAGGCTAGGCAGCAGAGAATTTTGCTAGTCACACCACAAGGACAGTACGGTTAAAGTACGACTGCAGGCCTCCCTTGCCCACTGCCAGCACCACCACTAGCACAGACATTTGCTGCCATCTTCCCCACACCTGTGACTGTGCTGTGGCCACAGTGAATAATATTTAGCTGTCCTGAAATCCTAGGATTATTCACTCCATATGCAAAGTCTTGTGTGGAAGCATCCAGATAACCAGTGCTAGAGAATGGAGAGAGCAAATGCTAAGCCCCCGTTGTTTTCTGTAGAGGAAGGACAGGGCCAGCATCCCACCAGAGACTGCACAGGAGGAATTTCCTCAAATTATGAAGAGAATTTACATGGTGGTCAGCAAAATAAATTCTAACATCAACTTCTGTGGCACCCAAAGCACCTGGTAAGGTCCTAACTTGTTTTTCCAGATTCACTTCCCCAAATTTCTCATGATACTTCCTCCCGACTAAGGGTCTCTGTATATGTTCTTGCCTCCTTCTTTTCCTACCTTCTATAAATTATTTATGTCTTAGCTTAGTATCACTTCCCCAAGAAAGCCCCACACACTAGGGCCAATGATCCTCTATACGCTGATACCACATACTTTATACCAATTACTACTATATTCATGACTTGATATTTATTTTCATGATTATTTTGTTAATACCCATATCCTCCACTAGACTTTAAGATATAAGAATAAAGTAGTCATGTCTATGCTTGCTCACTTTTATAAATTCACAGTCCCAGTTCATGAGAAATGACAAATAAGTGGGTAGAACTCTCAGGATCTCTCAAGAATGGGACATCGAAAGCCATGAAAACAACTTCACCTTAAGAAGTAACAGTCAAGAAGGTGGTAAATTTTGAATGAGTTAAGCACACAGCTGGAGTTCTAGGAAGTGGAGGAAGAATCTGGCTGATTTTGAGGAAGACTGTCAGAAATCGCTTTACTGTGATTTTCTAAAAGGGCTCTGTCTCTTGGGATGTAGATTCTACTGATCAGATAATACACTTTTCAGGGTCCAGCAGCAATATTTCCAGGGTTACTTGAACAATTTACAGTAAAAGTGTAGACATGCTGTGGAGAACATACTGGAGGAATCTAGAAATTATCCAGACTGCAGTCCTTAATTACTCCTGAAGCTGAATGACTTCTGCTGACCAGAGAACTTGACTGTCACTAAAGAGACAGAGAACAGAGGTAGCAGTATTAAGAGAGTCTCTGTTGGTCAAAAGCAAATTGTATAATACATATATGAACATACACACACACACATATATATATATAATTTCTGTGTGACTAAAAATATATGTGTATGTGTGCAAATATATATGTACACATATGTATGTATATATACATACATAGCAGTCCTCCTAGTCCACCCTTATGCATGGGAAATATGTTGCAAGACCCTCAGTGGATGCCTAAAACTGTAGATAGTATCAAACTCGATGTATATTATGGTTTTTTTTGTACATACATGCCTATGATAAAGTGGAATTTATAAATAATAATAATAAAATAGAACAATTATATCAATATACTATAATAAAAGTTATGTGAACATGGTCTCTCTCTGTCTCTCTATCTCAAAATGTCCTAGTATTTTCAGGCCTTGCTTAACTGTGAGTAACAAATTGGAGAAAGCAAAACCACAGATGGGGGTAACTACTGTACATGCATACACATGCATATGGCACTTATATTAAGTTTCAAATATGTATTTAAAATAGTTAAGTCACTGCAAAGCATCTGAAAGAATTCTCATGAGGCCTTGCCTAAAATAGCATTTTCAGAATTAAAATTTGTCTTCCTCTGCTTCCCACTTATTTTAATTAAATATGTTCTACCTAAAAGACCATATATATTCTATATGTCTCTTCTATTCTCTCTATATATATATTCTATATGTCATATATATACCATATGGCCTTCCAAGGATGTCATCATAAGTTTTGTTTTCTATTAGTTGAACTGTATTGTGGCTCTGCCGTAAGCTCTTTTCTCTATTCTTTTGGAAAATACTTTCACGGTTCCTAAGACTAAAAATGAAAAATTCTAAGACTAAAGATGAAAAATTCTTCCAATACTCAAGGGAAATTAATTTGGAACAAGCTAAAAAGAGAAAAGCAAATAACCGAAGTTCTAACAAAATAAATCGATGTCACCAGTGGATAATATTGAAAGATGTCGCTTACAGGAAGTTAAATATCACAACAAGATAGAAAGTGACACTGGAAAATTTCAACATTGAAAATACAGTTTCTTCAGTAAATGTCATAATAAACAAGTCAGGGAACGTCAGATGCTATCCATTCACACCCTTCTTTTAGATTGGGGAGAGAAAAGTGACCTTGTCTATTGCTAAATTCAGGATGCTGTCTATCTAAAATACTGTCAACACTCCAAAAATGGTAAGAACTACAAACAGATATCAGAGAAAAGTCAAACAATACTTACACACTTTAAATAATATGTTCTACCCAATTAATAATATTTTATATTAATCAGTTACCTTTCAGTACCTTCAAAAGGTAAAAATAAGGAAGAGTTTGCTTTCTTCTGTATGAAGAAAATTATCATTCTGGAGCCCTCTCTATGTGCCAGGGTCAGCATGATGCATACTACATGATGTAATCTGCATAAGCCTGAAAGGTCCACAGGTTGCAACTGATTAAATCCTTTTAATCTGCTGGCAGGCCCTCCATCTCCTTTCTGCCCCATGAAATTTTGTTTGTTGAAGAAGCAGAGTAGTATGTCCTTTGAAACTGCCCACAGTCTGGATTTTGTGGAATTCATCAGATTTGTGCTCAGCTTTTTTTTTTTTTTATAAAGAAAACGAAATTTATTGTTGTGCTCAGATTTAATTGTCTTCATTTTTTTAAAAGACCACTTTAAAGGTAGTGTTATCTTTTTCCACCTGGAGATGCATATCTGGTTGTCTCTCTTTCTGTGATGTTAGTAGCTATTTATATGTGCTTTATTATTTCTCTTTTTGCTTTCAGTTTTCAGGTTAATGGGTAACTTCACTGACATGGTCTAACAGTGAACTATTGTTTAATATTTTAGTATCATTATGTTCTGATTATTATTTTTGTTGGTGATCTAATTGTCCCATTTGTAGTCAGTGAAAGCCTCTTCATAGGTGCACTTTGGGCATGACCCCTTACTCTCTGGTATGGCATGTCTCATCCTACATATTTCCTGCCCCAGCCCTGAAATCAGCCCTTTTTTCAAAGGAGTCCTGATTTCTTTTACTGGGAATTTATATTTAGTCAAAATATGAGCACATGATGGCATTTCTTTTCATAAATTACAAAATGGGTGCTGCTTCTTTGTTCAAGAATTTGAGCCAGTGCAGTGGGGAATTTTTACTTTACATCAAAGCTCTTAGATCAACAATAAAGCTATTTTCAAATTTCCTTATTAGGTGCTTAGATTATACAAGAGGAAAGAAGGAATACAGTTAAAATCTTAAAAACATTGTCAACCAAGAAATTGACCAACTCCCGTAAACTCCTCTTCTTCCTATTTCGTATTTAAATTTTTATAAAAACAGGTATTTGAAAGCTTTGGAATGACCATATGCCTTTTTCAGGTACTGTCATCTGCCATATTTACATGGTGCTTTCTAGCCTCCTACCTCCTGATCCAAAAGTTTATGCTTTTGCCATAGTACTGTGCCATCAACTGATGAGAAAGAAGGATGTCTCCAAATACTCTTCACATTGAGGCTAAAACGTCAATGAGTTTAGCAGAAAACAGTCAGGTATCTCCTTCTCAAAAAATATAGCTTTTATGTTGGAATTTCTATTCAATTCTAATAAATGACACTACTTCACGTTTCTTGACGTGTCAGGTATTTTGGGAGAGACATTGCCACACATAGTATTCTATTGCTAACTTTGAACACATTTCTAAAATCTTCATGCTATTAAAATACTTCAAACCTTGTAAAAAAAAATAAGACTGACAATTTGACATGAGTGAAATTATTAGAAAATTATGGATTTGAAACTTTAATGAAAATAAAACAATGACAATAACAGACTAAATAAAGAAATAATCAACACCTTTAATTAGCCACTTCCATTCTTTGGAGGAATAGATGGGTTATAAATAAGTTAACAGCTTTACTTTGTAGTAATGGAATTCTTACTTATTGGAAACTTAATTTTTTTTCCATTTTACTTCCTTTCCATGAGATTTTTATCAAATCCCTTGCTTTGCTGCTCATAATATAAATATTAAGACATGTTTATATACTTGGTTATTTGTGTATACAAGAGGAGAGAGAGTGAGAAATCAGCAAACACATCCTCAGTGATTTCCTAACAGAATGACTTGGGAGTGCTGTCTAGCTCCTGCATCCAACTGTCATCTCCTGATGCATGAAATAATTCAGGTGTTTCAGAGGGCAAATGCTCTGGGAAACTTTCATTGAAACCAGTCAGACAGATGCGATTGCATATGTACTTTTGAAAATGTATTTCCATTCAATGTTCTACCCACAATGAATTTGCCAACATACATCAAACGTATTTGAGAACTTTGATCCGGCTGTGCAAGTCTCTTTTACACATCTTACTTGCTTACTTCCTTATAGTTATAGGAGTACAGCTCTAAGGCCCACATTCATATTTGTTTTTTAGCATCTTTGATTTCTTTCAAGATTGTTTTGCTGCTAAATCTTCTAGTTTAATTCATTCTTTAGCTTTACTGTTTGTTTGTTTTTTAAATTCCCAAGTCTATTTTTCTCTTTTTGATTGCAGCTAATGAATTATGCCTGAGAATGTTTGCTCTCCAATTAATATTTACTTATTAAACTGACAAATAAAAATTGTATATATTTATCATGTACAACATCTTGTTTTGAAATATATGTACATTGCAGAATGGCAAAATCAATCTACTTAACATATGCATTACCTCACATACTTATTAATTTTTTGTGCTGAGAACACTTAAAATCTATTCTCGACAATTTTCAAGAATACAATACATTGTTATTAATTATAGTCACCATGTTGTGCAACAAATCTATCAAACTTATTCCTCTTATCTGACAGAAATTTTGTATTCTTTGACCAATATTTTCCCAACCACTGCCCCTCCGGTCTCTGGTAAACACCATTCTACTCTTTATTTCTATAAGCTCAACTTTTTTAGATTCCACATGTAAGTGAGTTCATGTGGTATTTGTCTTTCTGTGTTTGGGTTTTTCACTTAACATGATATCCTCCAGGTTCATTCATGTTTTTGCAAATGACAGAATTTCCTTCTTTTTAAAGGATGAATAGAATTCTATTGCATGTATATTACTTAGGTTGAGTCCATATCTCAGCTTCTGAGAATAATGCTGCAATGAACCCAGGAATACAGATGTCTCTTTGACATACTTATTTCTTTCTTTTTTTTTTGATATACCCGGTAGTGGGATTGCTGGGTCATATGGTATTGTTCTATTTTCAATTTTTTGAGGAATCTTCATACTGTTTTCCATAATGGCTGTATGAATTTACATTCCTACCAATAGTGGGCAAGGGTACCCTTTTCTCCACATCCTCTCTAACACTTACTTTGTCCTTTTGGACACTCTAACAGGTGTGTGTGTGCGCAGTGACACCTCATGGTGGTTTCTGATTTGCAATTTCCATGATGATTAGTAATTTTGAGCATTTTTTCATATATCTGCTGGGAAGTTGTATGTCTCCTTTTGAGAAATGTATTCATATCCTTTGCCCATTTTTTTTTTTTATCAGAGTGTTTGTTTTTTGCTATTGAGTTTTTTTGGATATCAACCCCTTAAGAGATGCATGATTTGAAAATAATTTTTCCAATTCTGTAGGTTATCTCTTCAGTCTGTTGATTGTTTTCTTTGCTCTGCAGAAGCTTTTTAATTTAATGCAATCTCATTTGTCTATTTTTGCTTTTGTTGCCAGTGCTTTGGGTGTCATACCTGGTCATTGTCCAGACAAATGATATGGAGTTTTCCTCTGTGTTTTCTTCTAGTAGTTACACAGCTTCGGGTTTTATATTTAAGTCTTTAATCCATTTTGAGTTAACTTTGTAGGTGGTACAAATATGGGCCTAATTTCATTCTTCTCCATGTGAATATTCAGTTTTCTTAGCACAATATAATGAAGAGGTTGTCCTTTCCCCATTGTATGTTCTTGGCACTTCTGTTGAAAATCAATCGACAGGAAATGTGTGGATTTACATCTGGGCTCTCTATTATATTCCATTAGTCTATGTATCTGTTTTCATGCCAGTACCATGCTGTGTTGATTACTATAGCTTTGTAGTGCATTTTGAAGTCAAGTAGTGTGATGCCTCCATCTTTGTTCTTTCTTCTCAAAATCTCTTTTGATATTCAAGGTTTTCAGATATTCAGTTGAGAAGGATTACTGTAGTCAGCAGGATTCATCGTTGGTTTTCATTTACTTCAATTGCATAACATAGTAAAATTTCTTCTTGTTATCATGAATATTTTTTTTCTTTTCCATAAACTAATCCTTTATTTCCATGAGTTTTTTGTTCCATGACTGACAAATAATTGCTAATTTTACTTATGGAGAGTATTACTTGATTTCTTGTTTAATACTACTTGAGTTCTTAAGTCAAGATGCATACTTACCTTCACAAGCTTTATAAGATTTATTAAATCTCTTTTTTCACACTTTTTTCCTAACTTCAGGGGAAAGCAAATTCTCTTTGCCCTACTGTACTTTTAGATCAGAACTTTTTCACCTCTATTTAGTATTATTGTAACTAGGCAGCACAATAATACAGTGTTTGAATTTTGGTTTCTTTGAATACATGTTAATATTTGTTTCCCTTTGAGATTCTGCTGTTATGTTTCAAAGGTAGTGATGATCATGATAATCTTAGTATATTTTGAAACAGAAAAAAAAAAATGTTTCTTTTTAAAACTTGATGAGGTCTTGTCCTCTACAGACTTTTTTTAAAAACAGGAGTTGATTTAAAGATCAATCAGTTTTATTTATGCTACGGAAAGCTTTGTTTTATTGAGACCTGTGAGATCCACCACTCACACAGAGTAACAAAGGGGAGAAGGATGAAGACCTACATGGTTGATTTCATAAATTTATCATATTTCATAAGCACCTCCAAACAATATTCACCTACCATTTAATGTAGTAATTATGTACTTTTAAATGGGAAGCCTTTAAATAAGTTAATTGACCTTGCTGTGGATTTCTTTATAGAATCAAATTAGGATTTAGTTCTAGCTTAACTCAACAGAGGCTAAGTATGCTAATTAGGGCCTCAGGAGACAAAGAAAACTCAAAGTTAGAGGACAGACCTGTGTGGTGGTGTAGAATTTAGCCAAGAGCTAAATGTTGGTATACTCAGGTGCTAGTTGAGATCAAAGAGGGGTCAGCAGAGAGGAGGGGAAAATTAGAAAGGAGAGAAAAATTCAGACAGGAATAGGAGGAAGATAATGCGAAATGCATTAATTTAGAGTCTTGAAGGCAATCCGTGTGGTGGTGATAGGCTTACACAGATTCTAATGTTGGCCACAGAGAGAACAAGATGTGGGGATGGACCTGCACTGTTGGTTGGCAGGAGAAAGAGCAAATAAAATAGCATCGAATGTTGACTACTTTTATAATATTTCACTATGTTTCACTTTTCTGCTTTAATTGAATATTTCACCCTACTTTCTTGAAGAATATTTTTAACCATAGTTTAACTGTCATAATATGTAACTTTAAAAAAAAATTTTAAGAGGACCATTTATGATGAATATGTTCAAGGGGAGCTATTTTATCCATACTTTGTTCTAGTAGACATCCTCATCCCACCTTGCCCAGCTAAGCTTCCTGTGTCAACTTTTAAGATAAGATGTCAAACTTAAACTTGTTTCTCAAGTTTGGGCTAAGGTTCAGATTTCTCCAACAAATCCCTCCCTTCCCAGTACTGGGGGAAGAGGAGCAAAGGAGATATCTGCTCACTCCTGCACCCTGCTTCTTAACCTGTAGCACCTCATTAGCCTTAGGATGGAATTAACTGTTCCTCAGGCTTTATATTCATTTATAGGTAGCATTAGGGAGAGTACTTGTATATTGGTCCATTTCTGTTGCATATAACAAAATACCTGAAACTGGGTAATTTATAAATAAATAAAATTTATTTCTTAGAATTTTGGAGGATGTGAAGTCCAAAGTCCAGGGAACACATCTGGTGAGGGCCTTGCTGGTGGGTGGTGACTTCACAGCACCTCAGGATGTCATATGGTGAATGGCTTGAGCAAGAGAGAGCTAACCACCTCATTCACTCTCCTTGTAAAGCCATTAGAACCATTACCAGTCATTAAACCATCAACTCATTATTCCATAAGTGGGCCAATCAATTCACTAGTGTGCAGTCCTCACAATCTAATCACCTCTTAAAGGCCCTGCCTTTCAATTACTATACTAGGATTTCCCATTCTCAACTCTGTTACAGTGGGGATTAATACATGAACCTCTGGGGGACATGATTCAACCCATAGCAACTTGAAATACTTTACAAATGTAAGCAAGTAATTATCCTATAAATTTGGAGGTGAACTGCAAATCTTTCAGCCTTTTGTAATTTTGATTCTTTTAGCAAAGAGTGCGAGATTTAGTTCCACATCTCACAAAACAAAGTATATCTTAAGATAGATAGCATTAATTATTGTTTTTTGGTATGACAGTTTTTTGCTTTCACAGGCTTTCACACTTTCATTTTAAAAATACACAATGCCATCACCCTAGTTCTGATGTGAGAAGACAAAACTAACATTGCTGTTATAATCAATGATAAATCTGCCAAGTATCATTTTAAGATGTTTTTGTACTCATTTTTTCCCTACATGTCACATGTGTATATCTTCAACATAAATGCCATAAACATTTTTTCTTTCTTGTTAAACATATTTACAGAGATATTATGACTATAAATAACCATCACAGTTTTTCAATCTCTAAATATGAAATGTAAGAAATCTGTTTATTTGAATTGGCAGATCTAATTTTTCTCATAAAATAGAAAGTCAAATTTAACCAGTCTAATTTTTAATTCACTTATTCCTAATGTATGTTGATAACTCTAGGTTTAGGAAATAGGTATATTTGCACCCACATGCAATAAAAACATTCATGATTTTCTTGAGCATGATTACCAAACCCTGCTGGTTCATTACCTGCCATTGCTGTCTGGAGAGCTGGCAAATTTTCAGGAAGTTGAATTAGAACATGAAAGTTCTAAGATACTTTCTTATGGACTTCTGGTAAGGGTGAGGACTTTCTCTGTTAAACACACGTACACATGTTTTAGAATGAAGTGTGCCATTGTGAAAGAGAAAAAAGACAAAATGGCTAAAGCAATGTGATAGAAATGGGTAAATGGTCTGGAAGCAGGTAGAAACAGAGTTCTTTTACCGTCCTTGTCCAAAGTCCTGGTTGTGTATCACTTCACTCAGTCCTCATAACAACCGCAGGAGGTAATTACTCTTATTATCCTCTTTTCTCTAAATGAGGGAACTGAGACATGCAGATAATTAGTTTTCAGAGTAGAAAGTGCAGAGATTGGATTGAACACAACAGTCCAGTGCTACAGCCCAGGCTCTTAGATGCTACACCTTGTTGCCTCCCATTCTAAATATTTCAGTGATAAAAAGAAAACTCAAAAAAAAAATTATAAAATGTTTGGCATTAAATAACAATAAAAATAACAATAAATCTTGTGGGATGGACCTAAAATTGTTCTTAGAAACAAACGCTATTAGAGGTTTTAAAAACACAACAAGATTGAAAATAAAAGGACAAGCATTCAAATCAGAGTATAAAACTACAATGGAATAAATTCAAATAATGTAGAGAAAAAGGAAATAATATAAATAAAAGCTAAAATTATTGAGGACTTAAGAGAATCGAACAAATAATTGAGAATTTCAACATAGGGAAATTGAAGGAAATAGTTTTTTAAATAGGTTAATAATTAAATTAACCAACCTGAAAAACAACCACAATTAAAAACAACAACAACAAAGACAAAGTATACAATATTAGGAACAAAAAAACCCATACAATTAAAAGGAAAGTAGATATTTAAATATTTTATAAAGATATATTTTATGTCAATAAATTCAAATAATTAGTTTAGATGGATTTCTCTAGAAAAACAAATTGCTAACATTAACTCAGTAAAAAATAGAAAACAATAATAGAAAGATAACAATTACAGAAGAAATTTAATTGTTAGTTAAAAGTAACGCACTTACAACATCATAATAAAAGATCATTATCTTAATTTGAAAAGGATTTAATTAACAAAAATTCACAACTTACACACTGGAAACTTTAGAAGACTTCCCAGGAAAATCACTATCATCATACAAATGCCTGTGATCACCTCTATTAATTATCGTTTTGCTGGAGGTCCCAATCAAAATTTTGAAATAAAAAGATGAGGAAAAGACTTGGGGAGCTCTCAGTATTTGCTAGAGATATGACTGACCAAATATGAAATGAAAGAGAAGTGATAGATCTACAAATAAAGGATTATAATTAATAGAGTTTAGAAAGGTTCCTAGACATAAAATAAACATGGTAGAATAGAATTAGTATTTTAAAATGCACTTTTCTGAAAGTTAAGTTACAAATTGAACAGGATTCTTTTAACAATGTCAATCCTGCTTTTTTAAAAAACAAAAATTGATGAGTATTCTAAAATTCAAATGAAAAAAAAAACAGGTTTGAGAAGAGCAAGAAAATGGGAATTATTCAAGAACATATCAAAATTTCCTATGTAGTTAAAATTTTCAAGCTGACATTAGCTCCAAGATAGTTATATAAAAAGAGCAGCATAAAGAATTCAGTACAGACTCATACATACATAGAAACATGCCATATAAGAGAAGTAACATTTCAAATCAGCAGGTGGCTCTCCAGAGAGAGATGGCAGGTGATGAATCAGGAAGCTTTGGTAACCATATCTGAAGAAATTATGAATGCTTTTAAAGAAAAAATTTGCTCAACTGTGAGAGTAAGATATTCAAAAATAATGTTGAGGTGCCTACGTAGGGAAAAATTGCTTCACATACACAAAATGAATTCATTAGGGATTAACAAGATAAACGTGGAAGATAAAATTATAGAACATCTAAAATAATATATCAGGTAGTGAAGGATATCTTTAAACAAAACACAAAAATCAATATTCACAAGGAGGAAAAATGGATACATTAAGTACATTAAACTTTAAATTGTGCCTGTGACAGAAGATACCAAAAATGAATTGTAAAGACCATGGTAGGAGTAAATATTTGTACAGTCAATCCTGCTGTAATGATTTTTGAAAATGCAGATCTGTTCCAATACAATTGCAAAAATAATTGAGCATAATGAGGACTTCACTTTGCTTATAAGTGATTTCATCTGGGAGAAAACACTAGGTGAAAGAAAAAACTGCAGCCAACTGAACCAAGCTGAGTCCAAATCCATCCCACAGACACCTCAAACATCTACCAGCTACCTCAATTCACCATGTGTGTTATGAGGAACACCCACACATCTGGTATTATAACTTTGTGTTCAATTTCAGATAACCCTCTTTACACTACTTCACAATAATTACCAGCTGGCAACCTGTGTGAGTCCCAGTTCCCAAAGCAAACATCAGCTCTTTCAAACTGTCATGTTTACTGTAGTATTTCTGTATTTCTTAATCATTTAACATATGTAAAACTATGCTATCATTTTTAAGTTTCTATTGTTTTTATGTGTTGCTAGTGAAGTTTTTGAGTGTGTGTCCCAGTCCTATTTTCCTCATAAACCCTGTGATTTTTATTGCAAGGTTTTGCATACAGTGGTGATTTATAGTAAAGGGCATATCATGTTATAGTAGAACTGTATGTTTGTATACAAAAGTGAAATTAGTAGTTGCATATTGCGTGTATAGTTATAGAGAGTTTTCTGCAAATCTAAAAGAAAAGGACAAACAACAGAAAAATGAAGGTGGTACATTAAGAATGAACACAAATTATTTGAAGTTTCTCCCACCAAAAGATGGAGTCTATTCCTTTACCTTTTGACTTGGGCTTGCCTTGTGATTTGTTTAGAACAATAGAATGGTAACACAGCTCTTATCTTGATGAATAAAGGTAGAAGAAAAGTGTGGAGGCTGACAAATAGACATCCCTCTTCTTCCCACCTCCTGCCAGCTCTCCAAGTGCCATCTTTCTTTTCTATTCAATGTTACATGTACTTATTGAATTTTCTCATCCACTCATGTAAAACTATAAAATATACCGTCATGATGAGAATTAGCTATATGAAAAAAACTCAGCCCAAAACAGTAAATGAATCATTTAAATATGTTATTATTTAAAAAAATATATATCTATTTAACACTTTATTGACTTTTACTTATTATTACAAGCTCAAATATATATTAATTATTTTTATACTTTCAAATTAGCATGGCTGTTTATTCAGTTACATCTGTTTCTGTGAATATTCAATTTAAATTAGTTTTTCCATGTCACAATGAATTGGAGAAAATAAAACAGAAAGAGTAGGAATGAAACAGGAGCAAACACATGTTATCCTTGTTATTGTATAATAATATTATGATAAGGCATAGAGTTAGTTTGGTTGCAATAGGTTGTTCTTCAGCTTGTCGACATGACAATATAATTTTTGCCTCTGTCTTCACATGGTGTTCTCCCTATGTCTCTGTCTAAAACCTTCCTCTCCTTTCTCTTATAAAGACAACAGTCATTTGGATTAGGGCCCACCCTTATCTAGTATAACATTTCTGAAATTGATTACATTTGCAAAGACCCCATGTCCAAATGGGGTCACATTCACAGATATCAGAGGTTAGAATTCTTGTTGTGGGACATGGTTCAATGGTCTGCCATCTGGTCCCCCAAAATCTGTGCCCTTCAAGTGTGCAACATACATTCAACCCATTTCAACATCCACAAAGGTCTTATCCCTTACTGCCACCTAAATCTCATCTAAATAAGATCAACTCAAAAAGTCCCAGATCTCGTCTTCTAAATCATTTAAGTCAGGTACAGGTAAGATTCTGGGTATGGTCCATCCTGGAGCAAATTTCTCTCCAGAGCAAGCTTACTCGATTTACAGTATGAATAAGCTGGAGAATTTTCCAAGTCATCAAGTTTTGGTTCCTTTTAGCTACTTCCTAAGTGTAATTCTTTTTTCATTTTACTTCAAGCATCAAGGAGAAATCAGACCATATCGCCAACATTTTTCTTGGCTATCTCCTTACCTAAATACCCAAATTCATTATTTACAAGTTCTGCTTTCCACCCAACACTAGAACACAACTTAATCAAGTTCTCTGCCATTTTATAACAAGGATTCCTTTTCTCCAGTGTCCAATGACATATTCCTCACTTTTGAATAAGACCTCACCAGAAGCACCATGTTCATATGTTTTAAGTGACCCTGTTTTTGGTTGTTACCACAGTGCTAGGAAACTATTCCATGCCCCCTGCTTCCCTCCACCTCCAACCCCTGCCAATCACAAATCTGTTTTCTGTCAATGTAGTTTAATGTGTCAAATGTCACGTATCGAATCATACAGCAGGTAGCCTTTTGAGAGTAGCTTCTTTCATTCTTTCACCACACAAACCCTGTACTCAAATTTCTTCAACTGGTCAATGTATAAATAATCTCTGGTACATGTATACAATGAAATATTACTCAGTGAAAGAGGAAATGAACTACTGATGCACATAACAATATGAATAAATCTCAAATGCATTATCCAACCTGTTTTCAATGGATAACTTTTCAAGAGATGTGATAGATATACATTCCATGCTTATTGCTGTATTTGATATTGTTTCATAATTTTTAAACATTTCTCTATAGTCTCAATACTTATTTTATTTGAGGCTTCAGGATGTTAGAGTTGTCCCTCAGTATCTGTGGGGAATTGGTCCCAGGACCCCCCCATGGATACCAAAATCTGTAGATTCTAAATCATCTTACACAAAATGATGAAGTATTTGCATAAAACCTATGCAAATTTTCCCGTATACTTTAAATCCTCTCTAGATTACTTATGATACCTAATAAAATGTAAATTCGATGTAAATAGTTACTATACTGTATTTTTATAATTTGCATTATTTTTATTTATTGTTTTTGTTTTATGTTTTCAAATATTTTTGATCATCAGTTGGTTAAATCCATGGATGCAGAACCCAGGCCTATGGATGGCCAACTGTATTTTATTCACTCAAATTTACTAAATCAAATTTCTACTAATTTGAATAAAAAATAAACAAATAGAAATAAGAAATTAAGAAATGTGCAGTTTGTTGAAATTGCACATTATACCGTGATGAAAATCTTTTTATAAACACTATTTTCTGTTTTTTGAAATTACATTATTAAAGTAATGACTGGAATTCCTTCTTATTCAAATATTATGCCTACATTTATGGTTTATGTTATCTATTGTCATGTTGCTTCCCCCAAATTATATCAATTATAACAGCATTAGCACTATGGAACTATGCCCATTAATTGCAAACTGAATATATTCAAACTGGATGTATATTTGGTGACAGATTTAAAAAAAAAATGTTTTATGTAATTTAGTAGGTTTGAAATCTTAATTTAAGTTTAACTTACAGTATTTTGTTACTAAAGAGAATAAATATTTCCTATTTGTTAGCTTGTTCTACAAATCTTTTTCAGAATAAGTAAAATAAAAATAAATAAATAAATAAATAAATAAAATAAAACTAACTAAATAAATAAAACTATTTTTGTTTTCTCTTGTGTCAATATTTTTCACATCCTTAGCCCGTTTAACACTAGAACATTGATTTTTCTAATTTTTTTTTTTTTTAGCTTGTCAAGATGATCTACTTTATTATTTATTTATTTATTTTTGAAGCATTATTGATTATACGTATTTTGGGGGTGCACTGTTGACTCTCATTGTTTGTGTACAATATGTGATGATCAAATAAATATTATTAGCATATTCATTATCACAAATCATAATTATTCTTGTGTCCCTTACCCAATTCCTCCCTAACCCCTCTCCCTCTCCCCTTTTCCTACCTCTAGTAACTATAGATTTGTTTTCTCCTTCTGAAATTGCAATGTATTATTTTGACCTTCCTTCCTTCCTTCCTTCCTTTTTTCTTTGTTCTTTGTTCTTTCTTTCTCTTTCTTTCTTTCTTTCTTTCTATTTCCATGTTTCTTAGCCCTCACTTATGAGTGAGGACATGGTATTTCTCTTTCTGTGCCTGGCTTCTTTCAATTAATATAACTTTCTCTTAGTTCATCTGTCTGGCTGCAAATTTCATTCCTTTTTATGACTAGTACTTGATTGTGTACATATAGCACATTTTTCGTTATCCAATCTCTGTCAATGGACATTTAGGTTGGGCTCACTGTCTTGGCTGTTGTAAACACAGCTGTGATGAACATGGGAGTACAGGTATCCCTTTGACGTAATGATTTCCATTCCTTTTGGTATATACCCAGAAGTGGGATTGCTGGATTGTATGGTAGTTCTACCTATAGTTGTTTGAGAAACTGTGATACTGTTTACCATAATAGCTGTACTATTTTACAGTCCTACCAACAGTGTAGAAGAGTTCCCTTTTCTCCACATCCTCACCAGCATTTGTTATTCTCAATCTTTTTAATAATGGCCAGTCTAACTGGAGTAACATGATATTTCAGTGTGGTTTTGATTTTCATTTCTCTGCTGATTAGTGATGTTGAGCATTTTTTCATGTACCTGTTGGCCACCTGTATCTTCCTTTGAAAAATGCCTATTCAGATCCTTTGTCTCGTTTTAATTGGATTGTTTATTTACAGTGAAGTTGTTTGAGTTCCTTATATGTTCTGGATATTAATCCCTTGTTGGACGTATAGTTTGCATGTATTTTCTCCCATTCTGTAGGTCGTCTTTCTGCTCCATTGATTGTTTCTTTTGCTGTGCAGAAACTTCTTAGTTTGATATAATTCCATTTTTTCATTTTTTTCTTTTGTTGCTTGTGCTTTTAGGGTCTTATTCATAAAGTCTTTTCTCAGTCATACTTTCTGAAGTGTTTACCTATGTTTTCTTTTAGTAATTTTATGGTTTTGGGTCTTATAGTTAAGTCTTTAATCCATTTTGAGTTGATTTTGGGATATGGTGAGAGGTATGGGTCTAGTTTCATTAGTCTGCATATGAATGTCGAATACACATATATATGTGTATGACTTATTACCTGTTACCTTGGGAATTCTTAAAAGACAGAACACAATTCTTATTTCCTTTATTTTTCAGCTTGCAAGCATAATTTTCCTTCAAAATTTGGTAACCATCTTTGATTTGGTCACCGTGGGACTATTCTGGATTCTGTGGGATTATTACTGCACTCTAAAACAGCATTGATTTGTTTTAATTGTCAGGAAAATCACATTATTTTTGTATTAAATTTGTGATTAAATAATATTGTAAAGACTTTTAAAAAATAGGAACTACTTTCAGGCTACCTCCTTGTCCCATATTAGTTTAATTTAGGAATTTACATTCAGTTTTATGTTATCAGTTCAGGTAAGACACAATATTCTAAGGTATTAACATGTTTTTCATTCTTGATATTCTCATTAGATATATTTTCTAAGTATTGTAATACTTTTGTCATTTGAAGGCTTCACAAGTCTGACTTCTACTGTTTTATCTAAATGTATTGCAAAATGTTCATAGCAATGGATAGAAGACATAGACCTAAAAGACATGCCCTACTGCCAGTCCTCTAGTAGTAACTTCAAATATAGACATCAGACCACCTCCAAATCCTCCTCATGGTATCATCCAACACAAAATTTATCATCTCTTGCAAATATTATATTTTGCATTTCTAGGAATAGATTGTAGTAAAGATAGTCAGCCATAAATGTGTCCAGCTGAGGAGGGTAAGTGGAAAAATAATCAGCCTTACATGCAACATTTGTCAAGAAGAGGCACAGAGTTATATGTCTGCAGATGACAAAAATCATGAATTTAGTCCAAAAATTGATACAACCTGATTACAAATTTGTACTAGTCTTCCGCAGTGAGCAATTATTATAGCATCATAAGTACGAAGTTGCAATTTATAGATATATGCAAAATTTGGGTATTTGTGGGGAAAAGTTCAAAATTATAGAGTTCCCATTAAATCACAAAATTAAGCATATTTTAGTTTTAGAGATTTTTATGGTCTATAACAATAAAAGTGATGACAATTGCTATAATCTATGGAAAAATATGATACATTGTTAGGAGTTTGAGTTTGTTTCACATATTAATTCCTTTAATTCTCATAACCACCTTGTCAGGTAAGGATCATTATCATCCCCATTTTACAGACAAAGAAATGGAATCATTAAAACTTATGTGTAGAGGGTTAGAAATCTTGATTCTCATTTGATTTTTAGAATAGGGTTTTTAGGTAATTCATGTATGAGGCAACAGTCTCCAGTCAGGGAACAAAAGCCCACAGTGTGGCAAAAGCCCATTTAATCAACTCTAATTAAGTATATGTCGATTTTCATTTGATTTTTAGAATATGGTTTTTAGGTAATGCATGTATGAGGCAATGGTCTCCAGCTAGGGGACTAAAGCCCACAGGTAGTGTGGCAACAGCCCATCTAATCAACTCTAAACACTGCTTAGGTATGGGATTGTATACTTTAATGATCTTAGAGTGGTTGTCATACTGATCCTATTAAAAGATTTTAAGAATTGCTGAAGGGAAAGATGAGAAAAAATGTTTGCTTAGGGCAAGCTGTCTGTTGGTGGAAACTTTAGAGACAATTATCCTTAGATTAATCATAAGAATGTAACTTTTGTTTAAATCACTTGACAAGAGGTTATATTTTAGATAATGATGGCAGCTTGACCAATTTAGCTTTTCACAAATTGTACTTCGGAATGTCACATTGTTAATTTTACTGATGTTACTAGTTTCCATTGTTTAAGCTATACTTAGCCATAGATAACTTTTGCCACACTGCCCATGTCTTTGTGTCCTTTTGAAATGATTGAATCAACTGATTGTTCTTGTAAAACTTCCTTGTCTTTACAATAAAAAACCAGACGCTAACTTTGAATGGGGGCTGTACCTGGTTTCTCCTTCTAACAGAGGAGCTGCTGAGGTGCAGTCCCTTCAGGCTTCTCATACCGTTCATGGTGTTTTGAGTGATCCTTTTTTTCATCTCCATTGCACAGTGAGAAGTGTAACACTTATGGAATGTGCCCACAGTTACATAGCTGGTAAGGAATAGTTTGTACACTCACTATAGCCAAACAGGAATTATGTTATGAATGTTGGTGTTAACTTAATTATTATGGAAGTGGAAAGTGTAATTATCTGTACACTGTGGTCCAGGAGAAACACCAATATTCCTTTTTGGAAAGTAACTGTCACTTTATAGTGGGGTGGGGTGAGGGTAGTAAACTGATGATTTGCTTGGGCTAGTGGGTGACACCCCAAGGTTAGGTGGTAAGGAAAGCCAAACGCATAGAGAAGAAACTGCTGGAATCTTAGGTATGATAACATGAGAAATAATGGTGGGTCATATTTTTCACTTTTTGATTTTTTTTATCCTCAGAAAGAAGTGTTGAGGAGAAAAGAGAGAAGGAAATTATTGAAGGCAAGAAAAATGATAGAAATTGTGGAATCTGTGTTCTTTTCCACCGAACTGTCTATTCTTTCAACCAATACTGCATTTTCCAGATTATTGTAGTTAATAGTAAGTCTTGGCATCAAGTAGTGGTGTCAGTCCTCTGACTGTTCTTCTTCAGTGTTGTATTGGCTAAAATTTATTTTTAATACTTAAAGTAAATGCTGTAAGTCCCAACTCCCTATTTAATAATTTCCTTATCTTTACTGCCGAATGGTCTTCTATTGTAAAAAATTCAAGAACTGCTCAAGGCTTCAATTATCTAAAACAAGAATAACATTCAGTTCCACTTACCTCGTGGAAAGGAAATCAAAAAGTCTGGGTAATTTCAGCAGGCCCATTGTCTGTTCTGTTGTGGCTTTCTCTTGTCACATATTACTGCAATCCCACAGTCTCCATTGCCCACTGTGGTGGCATGCTTCCAGGCTAGTCCAGCACTAGTTTGCAAGAGGTAGGAGAAGAGGAATTGCATCTCTCTGGATTATGCTCAGCCATTGCCAACTCATGGTATCATAAGCATGAGCCTTGATTGTCTCAGATCATTTTTTAGATACTAAAGAATCTATATATATAGCTATTCCATATATCCTCCCACTCCCAAACATACACACAGAGCCAGCTAGGAGAAGCTTTCTGGATCAGATACACAAAGACTATGAGACAGCTCTTTGTCTAGATCATCCAGATACTAGTACTGAGCCATGTGCCTGGTGAATTTCCCCACTAGTGGAGCTGAGTATAGCAGGGTGCATGGGGTTGTGTTGGATCTGTCAGGCTATGTCAGAGCATCAGAAGTTCCTGCTTCAGTAGATTTCAAGGGAAAAAGAATAAAATCTTTAACTTTGCCCTTTTTCCCTCCAGGAAGACATCCTTATAAATAAAAACTTTGCTTTTTTGTCCCCAGCAACAGTTAAAACACAAAACAAGGAACAAAATAGGAAGATTTTATCAAGCCAAAACAGGTTTTGTTATACATAATATTTTCCCACTACAATGAGTGCAAACTTGCCAGAGCCAACTATTTCACCCTTGCCTAAAACTCAGCTAACAAACCTTTGTCCTATGAATGTCCTTGGCTTCTTGCTAAAAGAAGATGCACACTTTGAATCTGTTACAGTAATTAATTCAATATCACTGATAGAAAAATAAACACAAACTAAAGCTCACAGCAGCTAAAATGTCACAAGGGGAAATGTATTACATATTTAAAAAGCAGCCTGACTAAAGAATCATATTCTATTGACAGCATTAGGAAAATGTGACCACTGGTCATATAAAAATTACATTAACATGACTTTGTAATATCGTAAAACGATTTTCCTCCTATTTTGTTTCTTTTATCTCACTCAAGCAAGCAGGCTTACTCCTTATTTTAGTGCCTCGGGGGAAATGTGTAGGAGGACAGAATATAGAAGTATCCTTAAGTTTTTGTTTCTATATATCCTAAACCCTTAGATGAATTTAAAGGTAAAAAAAAAAAAAAAAAGGAAAGAAAGTGATTCCTGGTTAAAGGCTATGTTCTGGCGAAGCAGGAGAAAAGGTGAGACTCTCTACCTCAAATATTAAAAAGAAATATTTCAAGCAGTGGAGCAGAGAGATGCTCTTATGCCATAAGAGCAAAGGGAACCTATGCCCTGCAGACTAGCAGCACCTCAAGGATGATGACCAGATAGACACCTAACAGGAACATTTGTGTTGTGCGTAAATGGATAGAAACTAAGGTAGGAGGGCTTACAGATGATATCTGTTGCAGCAAGAGAGCAACAGAAATGTGCTGGTACTAAAGAGGCATGCAGGAAGGAATCCCACCTCTACATCAAGTTGAGTGGCCTGATATGCAGAACAGAATAAATCTCACCTAGTGCAGTGGTATGTATATATGGTATTACACTGAGGAGACAGAATTTTATAGAGGAGGTCAGAGATACAGGAAGAACTAAGGTAAAGTTTTGCACTGACCTAAAGTAATGGGTATAGGATTTAGAAATTAATTTGATTAATGGAAAAGAAAGTAATGTGTATTGTTTTTACCTAAGTCCATTAACAGAGATTTTTACAGTTTGTATGTCACAGAAATAATCGATGACATATGAAATTCACAACATCTGAAGTTGCACATGGAAAATTTGTAACTGTCTAAAAACTGAAGAAAAATCTAATATTTTGCCATATTTTACATTTGCCAGATTGACCCAAGAATGACTTGGTGGAAACAAGGAGCACAGAGAAATCTACGAGGGGTAGAAACAATAAACAGTTAGCTTTGATGGAGACAGAATTGATGGATGTTAAGTGTTTTTTGAAACAATTACACAAAAATAATTCATTTTATGAAAATAATGGCAGTAAAATTAAAATGGGGAAAAATAGGAAATAGTTTAAATTTGCTACATAGAAAATGAGGTAACTAAATTTGCTTAATATACTCTATTTCAGAAAATACTTTCTTGATGAAAATGCACCCATATTGGTAAAATTCTTATTTTAGGATGTACATTCACTAACCTCTGATAAAATATCATTAGGCTCAAAATTTAATTTGAGGAAATATGACCTAAAGATCCTTTGTTCTCACTTGTTTATGTCTCCCTAGCTAAAATAATCCCTTCAAATTATTATTCCAAGAAAAAAGATGTATTCCATGATAAGTTTCTCTTTCTACCTTTGAATACATACTTAAGCAAATTATTAATGATTGTTTTTACTCACAAGAAAGAAGAAAGGTTAATGACAGAGAGGAGGAGAGGAAAGAAAGGAAAAGGAGAGAGAAACAAAGGAAAAAGAAAAGTAAGTAAAAAGGAGATAGAATATTCTAACAGGCAGTGAGACCAACTGAGTCATTGGAGAGTAGTATTTCTTCCAATATTTCCAGTTTATCAATCAGTCTTTTAGGAAGATTTTCTTTTTTCCCTAAACTATGAGGTTGATCAAAATATACTATCCTGTGATTAATTGGTGCAGTAATCAGTTAATAATGACCATTTGTGTCATTGTTTGCAACTCTTCTATTTTATTTATTTTGTTCTAACTGTGATGGCTAGACTCTCAGATAAAATATTGAACAGAAGCATAGATCTCATTCCTGATTTTATGTGTAAGGTCTTTGACATTTAAGTATAAGGTTTGTTGTAGGTGTTAAATAACTTTTTTCTCTTTGTACGTAAGATTTTTGCTATCATGAGTCTTTGATGATTTTAATCTAATAATTTTAGTACATTTATTGAGATCATGTGAATTTTCCTCATTAAAGTATTATTGTGGTTAAATTTATAGAGCTTCTGATGATAAACCTTCCATATTTTCCTGGGACAAACCTGATTTGTTTATGATGCACTTTTGATACATTGTTAGACTTAGTCTTTTATTTTGTTTCTAAATTTGTTTTTATGTTCATAAATTAGACTAGTCTATAACACTTTGTTTGTTTATTTTGATAACTAAAAAAATCTGCTGTGTCTGAGTCAGCTAAAGTATATAGTGCCTTGGGAGATCTGGGATAAGTCTGTAGTCACATCTTATGCCCTGAAAACATTATCATCATAGAACATTTTCAGACATACAGGCACCAGAAGAAGTAATAAAATTACCTGTGATGCTTCTTGTAATCCTTACCCTGGATTCCTGCATGTGGGATGTAACCCTGTAACAGTCCAAAACAGTCTACGCATGTGCACTAGCCAATTGAAAAACCAACATGATGATTGGGGGCTGTCCTCTCCATTTTCTCCCTCGATTCTCCCCATTTTTTGATTATAAAATGCAGAGTTCTGCTGGCTCCTTTCAGAGCACATTTCTCAGGGTGACCTGATGTATGCATTTCCCCAGTTGCAATCCCTATATTGGCTCAATAAATTCCATGCTTTAAATGTTGGGCCTCAATTTCCTTTAGGTCATTCAACATTCCATTTGTTTTATTGTGCTTGTCAGTTTCGGTATAAAAGTTATGCTAGCTTCATAAAATGACATAGAGAATATTTTCAGTATTGTTTCTACTTTCTGGAAGAGTCTTCCAATAATGTGCTTGGTAGAACCAGTGGTGAGACCATCTGGGCTAGGAGTTTTCTTTGGGGGAAGATTTTAACATCTGTAAGAATACAAGAAAAAACAAACTCAGTTTCTCCTGCCATACTCTCACAAAACAAGCAACACAGAAAACTTCTGTGACCCCAGATGTGGGGGTGGGGGGGCGGTTCCCCACACACCAAAAAGCGATCAATTCTGCAGCAGACATCAGCTGGATGTCCTCTAATTCAATTCAGTTCTGACACTATCTACCTGCAGGTAGCGTCAGATACCACATGTTAAGAGCTCAGTCCCATAAGACTGCTCCCCATTTCAGAAGCCAATAGCAAGTAGCAGATTATCACTTATACTTCTGCTTGACCACCTATAAATTGGGGGTTCTCTTAACTCTCTCCTCAGGTTTGATTAATTTGTAGAACAGTTCACAAAACTCAAGGAAACACTTACATTTACTGGTTTAATATAAAGTATATTACAAAGAATACAGATAAACAGCCAGATGGAAGAGACACATAGGACAAGGTATGGGGGAAAAGGTGCAGAACTTCCACACCCACTTAGGGTGCACCACCCACCAGGAACATTTATATGTTCAGCTATCTGGAAGTTCTTGGAACCCATACCTTTTGGGTTTTTACTGAGGCTTCATTACATAGGTATAACTGGGTGAATCATTGGACATTGGTGATCAACTCAATCTTCAGCCCCTTTCCTCTCCCCAGAGGTTGGAGGGTGGAGCTGAAAGTCTCACCCCTCTATATCTTGGTCTTTTCAGTGTCCAGCCCCCATCCTGAAGCTATCTAGGGGCCCCAGTCACAGCCATATTATTAGGATATAAAAGACACTCATATCATTCCAGAGATTCCAAGGGTTTTAGGAGCTGTATGTAAGGAAACAGGAAGACCAAATGTATATATTACAATACCACAATATATAACTGAATTATGTTAATGGTTTTAGGACACACAGATATTCTGTTTCTAAAAGCTATAAAAATCTTAAATGACTATGCACTCGATGACAAAGCTTCAAAATACGTAAAGTAAAATCTGACTAACGAAAGAAACGGACAAATCTACAGTTGAATTTAGACATATTTAACCCCTTGCCCATAAATTGCTAGAACAATCAGAGTAAATTAGTAAGAATGTAGAATTTTTGAGCAACACCACCAACTATCAGGCTTAACTGAAGTATATAGAACACTGCACCTCAGCCTCTTCAAATGCACATGGAATAAACTCTAAGATAAACCTACTTTTAAGCCAAAAAACGGGCCTCAGTAAATTTGACTTTTGTTTGTTTTGTTTTGCATGCTCTGCTTAGTAACAAAGCTACAGGCCCCTTTTGTTGAGCAGATGGTTCAAGGGTACTTCAAAAAGTTCATTAAAAGATTTGTATTGTTTTTTTAATTCTATTTTTTCATAACTTTTTGAAGTACCCTTGTATTTTTTTGATTCACCATTACCAGGATTGTGTAGTTCTTTTATCGCTCCAATTTTATGGGAAAAGGATTAACTATTAGGTTCCTAACTGTGGCAAATTTTGAGCTTTGGACCTGTTAAATTCAACCAAATTTGGCTTACGAAAGCCCCCCTTCAAATCCTTACGTAATGAACTGCAACCTAACACAGTACATAAACAAACAGAAAACCTAATTCAAGACTTTGTCTTTGTAACAGAGCTGAGCCTCAGTCAATCACAGTAGTGGAACTTTAGTCAATCACAGGTGGCCAACTGTTCAAACCGCCTTCAAATAAGGCAAACATAGAGCTGAACCCAATCGAGTTATTTCTGTACCTCACTTCTGTTTTCTGTACGTCATGCTCCATTTTCTGTTCATGAGTCTGTGCGACCACATTGCAGCCATGGAGTTCCTCTGAACTGTTCTAGTTCTGAGTTCTGCCTGATTCTAAAATAGCAAATAAAAGCCAATTAAGATCTTTAAACTAAACTCATTCAAATTTTGTCCTTTAACAGACTTCTTTGTTCCAGATGCAGAGTTGTGCATACCCTGTATGGTAAATGCCTCCATGAAAATGTGGTTTTTGCACTCTATTTAAATCTTTATGCTTTTGCTTCTATTTATTTTTGCCTTTATAATTCCTCACTATCTTGTCAGTGTTTGATGCTTTTAAGTATCTACTTTTCAAATGTTTTATCCAGCATTTTCAGTTGTTTTCAATGGGTATAAAAGTTTGAATACTCTAGCCTGTTATATTACTGGGATCATAACCCCACTAACCTGTTTATCTGCACTCAACAACGTACAATGGTGAAATTCAATAATGTTGGTTCTCTGCTATTATTAGTGGTGGAATAGTATTTCCTGACTGTGTAGAAAAAAGCTTACCTTCCCAGTCATCTACCTATTTTTTATATTTCTTCTCTCACTTTCTTAAAAATAAATAACTCAGTTATGATTATGCTTGTACATATATTATGTGTACTTTTCTACTTTACACAAGTAAGTTTATAGCGTTTAGCTAAACTAAGTTAGAATTTCAACTATGCTAATTTTAGAAGAACAGATAAATCAAATGCTGACTATTTAATATAATTCTGGGAAATTGTGTGATACTGTGATTTAACAACTTTCACTTTACGTTTGACTTTTATAGTATGAAGTTTAAGAGGAAACTTCTGCAAAAATTTTCAATTGCTTTATCTGTTTTCTCTTCTTTGAATCATTTGATATTCAAAAAAGTCTCTTTTAAAGCATCCATCATATCATCATTCTTACCAATTTTCTCTTCTTCAACTTTTGGAGTCATCAATTGTGGACTGTAATGTGATTGAACTTTGCTATAAAATATAAATTACAATTGTACTTATTAAGAACCCTGGTGGACATGAATACATGCAGAATTTAAGTGCTATATGAAATCACCTTTCTTAATATGTGAGGGGAAAAAATGCCTGTTAGATATTTACATTCTTGTATCAAAAAAGGGACTATAAACCAATAATGCTGTTGGAGTTTAGCCAGTTGAGTTAAAGGTCCTGGTGAAGGTTAGACATGTGAATCCTCTTCCACTGCTGGTTATCAGGTTGATATGTCTTCTTCCTATGTTTACTCACAGTCAGTGAGAAGAAGCAAGAATATAAGTGTTTGCCTACCATCTTGCACATGCATTTCTTTAACCACAAACTCGTGAGAGTTCAATGACCTGAGTGGTAAAACACATTTATTATAGAGAATTGTATTTTAAATTATAAAAAGCAGAAATGTACCAGACTTGTTGAATGTTCTTAACCTACCAATACTGTTTAATATTTTTTCAAGGGAATTTTACCTGTCTCTTTCCTTTACCTGTAGAGATTAATGTTACCTCCAACAGATCTGATCTAAACACAATGCAAGGATTAATTTCTTTGAGAAAATACTCATTTTTCCATGACTTTGAATGTGATTCAAAGAGTTCTAAAGTATTGCACTTGACTTCATTAAATTCTTTATATTTCACAAGATTTTCAATGTCACTTTGCAATCATTTTGCATGCATTTGCACTTAAGTGATTATATCTGTGTAAACCCATATTTTAAAAATATTTAATGATCTAAAATGATATTAAGAGCAGGATTAACATTATTTTTAAATGAAGAGAAATGTTTACAAAAGAGCAATGATGATGAGTTTCAGACCCTTAAACAGATACATTACTTTGGGGCTTCAGATTTGATTATTCCAATAATAGAGCTTATTCTGGGTCTGTGTTTCTTCTCCATAATCATTTTCATTGGTCTGTATATCAGTACTTGTAACACACTGTTTCTGTTGGCCTGTGATACATTGTTAGCCCAAAATTGCAAGTCTCACTTTATTTTTAAAATTGTCCTGCTATTATCATCTAAATAATATTTAAGTGGAATTCTCAAGTCCTGAATACATTTTTTTTGATATTTTATTCTAATTTAATTTGAGAAGAACTGGTATATTTACAAATTTGAATCTTCACATTAAGAACAGTTCAATTGCCAACAGACGATAAGAAGCAACCAGAAATGAGGGTAATTTGTCATTAGATTTTACTTAATTTCCCTGAAAACAAATGAAGAGTCAATATAGTGTAATGGTTAACAGCACAGTGGACTCTGGAGCCAGGCTTAGTTCAAAACCAGGACCCAATAATGACTAGCTGTGTGACTATGGATAAACTACTTAATATATTTCAGCCTCAGTTTCCCCATCTACAAAATGGGGGAAATAATATTAAATTATTACATTTAATATGGCATCTGTGAGAATTGAATAAGTTTATATATGTAAAATGCTTAGAATGGTGCCTGCATGTAGTAAGCATTATATAAGGGTAAGTTTTTCATTATTATTTCCTTCCTTAGGATGAACCAACTACGATACTTTGGGGAGATCAGGAAAAAGAGAGGACCATGTTTTGCTGTTTTGGATTTGTCTTGCTGAATCATACACACGGAGCACGATGTTGAATGTGCCTATTACTGCTTTCTCCAAGTTTCTGCAGATCCCCAAAGTACTTTGACACATAATGTGCCAAAATCTAGGACATGCTAGAAATTGTGAAGTCAGCTCTGCAAACTCATCTCCTACTTCCTTAAGTGAAAGAAACCAATTCACTGGAAGTTTGGGTTTGAAGAGGCTGATAAAATTCTTTTGGATAAAGTTGTTGGAGACCTACCAGAGTTTGGCTTCTCTCCCCAGGTCCAGTGAGCGTAACCAGCCAGGGATTGGAGTAAGTTGCCAGGATAAGTCTAAAGGAAAGAAACTGGACACACAAAAAAGGCTGCTTTGGGAGTGTCCTACATGTCCATGGACAACAAGATGTCTGTTGCCAAGAGACTAGGCACCAAACTCACCAGAGCAAACCAGCTTTAGGGTTTTCTTAAAAGTAGCCTGCCCAAGATAACCACCTGGAAGGCCAAGGGCCCCAGGAGACGGTTGACTGCAGCAATCGCAGAGGCTGAGATTAGATTAAAGCAGCCAAGCAAAGAAAGCATGGCCTTGCTAAGGGAGCTGCATTCAGAGGTTTTTCCATAGGACGATCTCTAGAGAAACCTACACAAATATCCTACCACTGAAAGAATCAGCAATTGGCATTGCCACACCTACAGACTCCAAGCACAGATTCAAATTGTGCCCCTGAAGACCTTCCTGTTCTCGGCTCTTCTGCTTCTCTCTATTCCAATCCTGGAAAAACCAGACACAATTTAGAGAGAAAAAAAAAAAAAGAAAAGAAAAACTGAGGTAAGAAGTTTTCCAGTCAGGAGCAGATCCTAGCTTTAGGAGGAATGAAATTTCAAAATAAATGATGCTTGAAGTTATGTGCTTATTAGACTATATATTTGCATATAGCATAAAAGAAAGAAAATATGCTTGCCTCTTAAATGTAGGAAAAGAAGCTGAACCTCATTCAGATGAAGCTAAATGCAAATTAAGACCAGAGCCAGATTTTATTTTTTCTTATTAAATCGACAAAAGCAAAACATTTGTGACACTGTGCTGGAAAGGACACATGAAAAGAGGCACAGTTACATGTTGCCTTGGTTTGAATTCCCCCCAAAGCTTAATCCCCACTTTTAACAGTTGAGGGTGGGAAATCCTATTATGGTAATTAAAAGGGAGGCCTTGAAGAAGTGATTAGGTTGTAGGACCATGCCATAGTGAGTGGATTGAAAATCGTGGCCAGGGGCACGGTTCTGAGGGCTTTAAAAGCATAGCACATGAGAGGTTAGTCTTTCTCTGCTTCCACCATCTTGCAATGTGTGACCACTAGGTCACTGTCACCACCACCAGATGCATTCTCTGGACTTTGGACTTACGAGCTGCAGAGACTGTGAGCAATAAATTTATAAAATACCCAGTTCCTTGCATTTTGTTATAAGCGACATAAACAGACTAATATTAATGGTGGGTAGGTAAATTGGAGCATCTCTACAAAGTGGAATCTCCATGAAAATTTAGAATTCATGTATATATTAACCAGGAATGTTTCCTACATATAAACTGGCACATGTATAAAGTAAACTAATGTAGAAATATTTTCAGTGAAACATGATTTGTTATGTGGAATGTGGGGAATGTCCAACTGTAAAGAACCAGGTAAAAATATTTAATGTACCTTCATACAAGGGAACACTATACTATCATTGAAAATATTGAAGAAACTCTTTAAGTATGAAAAATAATTCAAAATACATCATTAGATGAAATAAGGAAAAGTGCTGAGCAATCACTGATGTATCCTAGGCAATCACTGGTGAAAAAATATGTCTATATCCATCTTGTATACATCTATTTATTTATGTACAAGTGTTTATAATAGCTCTAGAAATTACAGAAAATAATGATTGCCTCTGCAGGGGTTAGAGTTGTTAGGCACGGGGGAAAGACAGAAACTGTACTCTTCAGCATACATACATACTTCAAAATTTTCTATCTTATATATGTACCACCTATTCATATAATAATAAAACAAAAATGACAAGAAAAGATATTCTCTGAGTGGAAAAAATAAAATTGGAAAATTCTGAAAATATTAAGTAAGAAATTATTGACTGCAATGCAAATCAGAGTTGTACGGTATTCTTAATGACTCACCAGGTATAAATAATGACAAAGACAATTTCATTATTCAAAAGAAAAATACACCCACAATAATAACTGGCAGTGCTTCAAAACTACAATACATAATTTCTGGGAAAAATAAACATGAATATTTGAAAGTGGCAAAAACAAAGGATTTGAAATTTCAACTAGTCAATCCAAAGGCATATTTGAGGACAGTATATGGAGTTGCCAACTGGATACCATTAGAGTCTCTAGAACTAAGCAGATGTGATCACAGCTCTGATATATTTTTTCAAAAAAAAAGGTGGCATTATAACGGAATGACTTTTTTTGTTTTTTGCTTCTTATAGATTTTTACTCCATTGACAGCTTAATAGACCAGATCATTCTGATAACCCAAGAGTGAATAAGGAATAAATTCACCCTCTTCTTTATGAGACAAATATCTAATTGCAAGGAGGAAACCAGAACTTTCACACTGCAAAGCAACCTCATGACAATCTGATCTGGAGTCAATTATTGATGGGTTCAGGAATCACCAAGCTGAGAATTTTAAATGAAGCAGAAATACAGAACAGCTGTAAAGGAATTTTTTTTTTTTTTAAAGGAATAAGATAGGGAAAAAGCACATTAAATCAATTCCAAACAGAGTTGGGGACATTAAGTAATAATTGATACAAAAATCTAGCCTTTACGAAGTAAACACAATGGTGATACTCCAACTCTGTTCTTGTGGGTGGGTGGAGGTGAGGAGTTAGGCAATCAATTCTATTCAATGCCGTCATTAAAAACCATGAAAATTAAAAACCATGAAAAATATGGATTATGTATTAGAAGGAATGGTGTTATTGGCATAATGATGAAAATTTTTGAAGTTTGAAAAAACTGATTAGGTTCCACTTATTTAGAACACCTGATTCTTTGTGATTCAACTGAAATCAATTAAAATTTTTAAAACCCACCATTTTTGATCCCCTACCACATGCCAAAAATTGCTTGAGGTACAAGTATGATAGGAAATTTAAATGAATTCTAAAAAGTTATTGAATTAAAAAACCCTCAATAAAGCCCACTTTTGTGAAATCATCTTTAAAAGGTGCATGACTTAAATATACAAGTCAATTGAGATATGAAATGAAAATCTCATTGAACGTATTTAGAGGAAATGAAAAGACTGAAGAGCTATAAAGGGCCTGTTCTTCAAAGGGAAAGAGTAACAGCAAGTTTTCTGCAAGAATGGCATGCTATTCAAAAGCTATATAATGCCTCTGCCCAGAAGGACCTGAAACAAAGACTCTGACATTAATAGCATGACATATAGCCCCAGCATAAGCTTTTAATCAAATGAGCATGACATAATCTGGTAAGAGTTATTTTCCTCTCATTTAGAGAAGAAAACTAAAATTCCTGTTTCAAAACAAGAGCTACGATAGCAGGGAGAGTCAGGATGATTTAAAAGTCAAATAAAATAATACATAAAATGGATACAGATATTTTTAAAGCTGCAGGGGTCTTTGACCTTCGTTTAGTCCAACCTCTTATTTTACAGTTGAGAAAATGAGATTTGCTGATGATTACTAAGCTTCGGACATAAACCTGAAAAACAAAGATCTCCTAATTACTAGTCTACTTTGTCAGGATGCTTTTTAAAACTTAGAATACATCCAATAAAAATGTCTGTTCTTGCTTTAGTGATGTGAAGTTTATATATTTTCACAGGTATTTGTGAAAAAATCCAAATAACATATATCATCAGTTTGTGTATCCAAGCTTAGGGGGAAAAAAAAAACTCAGTAAATTTTCTAATCTAGAATTGTTTCTCCAGACCAAGTGAGCATTCTAGCAAGACAAAGAAATTTAGTTTGATAACAGGAAGAAATTACCTCTAAATGCTTCATTATTTTTTCAAAGGTACTAGAAGCATATTCCTAAAATCATAGCACACACTCACAAAAAACTGAGGAGCTAGCCTGATGTGTGAAATATGTTTTATTGACAATCAAAATGAAAGAGAAATATTTTGAAATATTTCTTCACTTTAGATATAAAGAAATTTTAAAAATTTGCACTTATTATAAGATTCTAGAGTAACTATAGACAAATTCATTGCACCTCAATAGGTTTTAGAAAATATTCCTAAATTTATAAAAGGATCTTATTTTAAGAGTAAAGCTATACTCTATAAAATATTTAAATATTTAATGTACTATTATAAATGTGATTTATTTGAATCCTAAAATCACCATATTCTGCTTTGAAAATAATCAAGTTCATGCTTTAAATACATGTGTATTGTTTACAAAGACCTGAAAAAAGGCTTTGGGGCTGAAAGGTTTAGATCTAGCCAGAAAAGCTAAATCTAAATTCCATGCTTGTCATTAAATTGCTATAAACTTTAGCAACCTAAATCTCTATAAAATATGCTTTCTTCATTTCCTCTTCTGCCAAAAGAAAATAATATCTTCAGGGGCATTAAGTTTAAATAAAATATTTGTATAGAAGTTTGCTGAAAACCAATATGCACATTTAAATCCCTATTCTTTTTTAATATAAATTATCAGTTTATGTTTATTTTGTTTATAAAGAGAGGGATTTTAATTAATATAGCTCTTAAGACACTTTTAGTGAAACAGTAGAGTTTGGCCCAAATTTTCCCTTTGACAGGGAAAAGTCATAAATTATTTTGTTAAAATATTACTGGAAAACTACTGCCATGTTTTCATAAACAAAAATTCAGTGATTATAATTACAGATGCAAAAAGAGAAAAAGCATAATTTAAATATTACAGAATTCTCGAAGTATATTTACTATTACTTTTATCAAAAAGGATGTGATCTATGCTTTATTCACTAAATCTGGTACTTGTTCAACACCACATATGGCAGTTTAAAACCCAATGGCTGGACTTCTTGTGTGGCTCTATAAACGTTTAGATATGAATTAACTGTACCTCTTGTACCTTTCTGGGAGGAATAGAAATAGATTTCCAGCCATTTGGGAGAACTGTCTGCAAGTATCTACTAAAACTAAACATATGCCTACCTTATAAGCCAGCAATTCCACTCCTATTTATATATCTAAGAAAAAAGAGGGAAAGTGTCCACCAAAAGACAAGTCAAAAAAAAAGCATTCAGAGAAACTATATTAACAGTTGCCCCAAACTAGCAAACTAAATGTTCACCACAAACTAAACGTTCATCAAAAAAAATAAACAATTGAGGTCTTAAAATGGAATACTGCAGTACAATAAAAGAAGAACAAAATACTGGTACATGTAAAAATGTGGATGAATCTCACAGATATTACATTGAACAAAAGAAACCAGTCACAAAAGCATCTATACTAAGTGATTACATTTACAGGAAGTTAAAAAAGCAAAACAAAATAAAACAAAAAATGGCTGAACTCTCTGATGATTGAAATCAAAATTATCATTGCCAGTAGGATGCTGTTGTGTAAGAAAATCAAAGCATGTGTCATTGGTTTTGGTACTTGGTGGCAGACAGAAGCCAGCAGAGTTTTGAAAAGATTGTTAGCGAAGACTGCAAAAAAAGTGAAAAAAATTTTATTGGAAACTGGTGAAAAGGCAGCTCGATTTATGAACTGGCAGAACAATTAGCAAAATTCTAGCCTGAAATAACATGCAATGTAGAAAGCAGTTGTTTTCGCAGGGGTGGGAGGGATTTGATTCACTGGAAAGGGGTATTACAAGCAATATTCTGTATTTGTATAGAGGTATGATCACTTTGGTGTAAACATTTGTTAAAACTGTACACTTAGAACTGTTTGTTACAGATAATTGTACCTCAATTTAAGCAAATAGAAAATAACTTAAAAATGTATTAAAGAATACACTTAAAAGACTTTTAAAATTATTTCTAATACATAGTACTGGTATGTCTTATAGTTAAAAGTTGTGGAAAATACAAACCACTTATGATTTTTACCATATGTTACAGTTTTCAAATAATATGCCACAATAGCTCTAGTTTATAAAAATTACATTTGGATTTTTATTTTTTCTAAGTGCTATGCCATCAACCTCCTTGAATTATCTATGTTTTTCTATAGTTTTTTTTTTAATATTAGAAAGCTTTCATATGTGTCTGCAACAAACAAACATGATCATGTTCATAAGAAATAATATTAATAATTTAGTCAAAATTCTGGTTATTTTTATTGTTTTAAGTTTGAACTATTTACATACAACTCTTGACTTTTATGTAAAATGAAATGCTGATGAAATCAAAGACATTAAAAAAAAGCCTTCAATTGTCAGGATATAATGATTGACAGATAATTATCTATTTTAGGCAGGGAAGAAAACATCAAATTAGACTTTGAAATATATATTTTGATACACATTTCTTTGAGCACTATTTTCCACATAAAAAGATGGCACATCTGTCCTACCATTAATAAGACCCATAAACTTGAATGGCTTGTTATTTTTTTGTGATCATTCTGTGATCAAAACCTGCATCCCAGATGTAACTAATAGCAGTGTTTTGCCAGTATATTTTTAAATAACAGACTTCTAAGCATACCCTAATAATGTTCTTTCTACAAGTTATGAGCTAAATTGTGTTCCTGTGTTGGTCCATTTCTGTAACTTAGAATACCTGAAAAATGGGTAGTCTATAAAGAAATGTTTGTTTTTTATAATTTTAGAGTCTGAGAAGTCCACAGTCTGGGGGTGCATCTGTTGGGGGCCATTTTGGTGGTGATACTCTACAGAGTCCCTTGGTGACTGGAGTGTCACATGGTGAGAATGGGCCGAGCAAGAGAACTAGCCTTCTCACTTGCTCTCCTTTTAAAAACATCAGAACCACACCCATTACTCCATTAATAGATCAACCCATTCACGAGGGCACAGTCCTCACAATCTAATCAACTCTTGAAGGCCCCACCTTTCAAATACCACAGTTGGATTTCCTACCATCAACACTATAACAGTGGGGTCAGTTTCTAACACAGACATTTTTGAAGGACACAGTTAACCCATTGCAGTCCTCTACCCACAAATTCCTATATTGAAGTTCTAACCCCCAGTACCTCTGAATGTGACTGAATTTGAAAATAGGATGTTTAAAGAGGTAATTTAGTTAAAATGAGGTTATCAGCATGGTCCTAATCCAATATGACTGGTGCCCTTATAAGAAGAGGAAATTAGGACACAGACATGTACAGAGTGAAGATCATATAAAGACACACACAAAAAGACAGCCATCTATAAGCCAAGGAGAAAGGCCTCAGAAGAAAGCCACCCTGACAACACCTTGACCTTTGACTTCCAGCCTCCAAGACTGTGAGAAAATAAATTTCTGTTGTTTAAGCCACCAAGACTACAACACTTTGTTATGGCAACCCTAGAAAATGAATACACCACATCATAACAAAAGAATACATTTGGAAGTAAATTACCGACTTCTTTTTTTTTCTCTCTCTCTCTGTAAATTTGCCTTTTCATATATTGTGTACCTCGGGGTAACCCATATGGATGTGGCTGGAATGACTGAACCCACAGGTAATTTTCCACAGTGCAATGTCAAGAACAATACTCATAACTCCATTCATTCAAGTATTGCAATCACCTTCACAAGCCTTCCAAAGGTGTTTGTTTTTTGTTTAATGTTTCTTTGGAGGTGTGTGTTTTGTCCGAAGCTTATTTAAGTAAATACTCCTGAGACTGGGCCCTCCACTCTAATAATCTAAAAATGTGGCACCAGATATTTTAGAATGTCGGTAGAATTTAGAAACTTTGTGAGACAGACAGCAGAGAGAGAAGAACATTGGGCTCAGAAATTAGACTGACTGACTAGTCCTGCTTGAGGCTATCTAGTTACCTGAAGTGGGACAATTTGCTTGTTTTGGTCAGTAATTCTTCATATCAGTGATTCACAAGTATGAACTCAATTAGAATTCTCTGAAGAGCTTCTTGAACAGGCAAGGGTCTGGGACCTCTCCTACACCTGGTTTCCAAGTTTGCCTGGACATTAGTTAGAATCATCTGGCAGACTTAAAAAATCATGCTATCTGGACTCCATCCTCCAGAGGTTCTGATCTAATTCATTTAATTCATTTGAAATAGCTCCTTGACATTAGGAATTTTAAAAGCTCCCTCATTCGAGGATGATATCTATTGCCCTGTACAGTGATTTAATTAGACTGGAGAAGAGTCTAGTGATTGGCAATTTTTAATTATCCAGGTGAATCTAATGCACATTAATTCCCTGGTTTGTGCCCACACACAACCATATGATATAAAAGTAAAATAATACTCATCCTAGCTCTAACGTTTTGTAATTTTTTGACTTTTTATGAGATACTTGGTACCTATAGGACATTTTAAACCACACACACATATATGTATGATACATATATTCACATATACATATATATATGTGTGTATATATATTTAACCAAGTTTACTTACTCAAAAGCTCATTAGCTAACTAGGGAGGTGAACTTTTAGTTTTCTTCTGAATCAAACACTTTTTGAGCATGCACCAGGAGAGAACATATAGGCAGGAGAGAGGCTGTGTATGGAATTGGGTTACCATCCCAATCCCAGCTATGTGATGGATGCAATTATTTCAGGAAGAAACATGTGCACCAAAGATGAAAGCACAAAACATAATTGCTTCTATGATAGTAATTTAGTTCTCAAGGGTAAAGATTCAAACCAGCATCTCCCCTGAGTCTAACCACAATTGCGTAGTTTTCTCTTTCATCCATTTCTTACAGGATTCTCTTGTATTTGAAGTTTTCTAAAGGGTATTTGAGTGATCTAAGATTAACCACCCACGCACTGTATTTACCACTATTATTAGCACAGTGGATGATCTTTTACAATTTAGTGAAGCTCCAAGAAGCATTATTACTGATACTCTTTAAGAAAATTCCTCTAAATCATTTGCCATTTCTTCCAATTTATATCCCAGGAAGAATTATTTTCAAGTGACCTTTTGGTTTCTTTTCCTACCTTAAGTTTAAAAATGACAGGTAGCAATATGATGTAAGTGCAACTTGAACTTCTAAGTTTTACTTTTCAGTTTACATTAATTTGGAAAGATTAGAAGATATAATGTGACAAAGTGAAATATAATAGTGGAATAATGTCCTACTTTTGGTTCCCCAAATAACTACATAATTATCAGAAGGGAATTAGGTGGAGGAAGATGAGGGGGCTGGTTTATAACCACTAATGAGAAAATCTGTTAGTTTTTGGTTGAATGGAAAATATAGAAAAGTCCATATTATAAAAGGGGATTCAATTTTAGTCTCTATTTATAGAGTATCCAGAATTGAGGAAATAATTATTCTGCTCAATATGTTCCTTACCAATTCAAACTTATAGTATTATGTTAAGTTCTGAAAAATACTTCATTGTATCAGTAAACACACTTTACTGGGTTAGATAATAGTAACCAAACGAAATGCATCCAGCAGGAAGTAAGCCACGACACCACACATGGAAAAATTAAAGGAAAAGCGGCAAGTAAGGTATGTTTTGTGATCAAAATCCTGTAAAAAGACCCACATGTAATTATCAAAAGGCAAACTGTGAACTAAAAGAAAGGGAAGTTTCTAAGTGTCTGCATTTGAGAATTCAGTGAGGCCCTGAATACTGAGAGCTGTTTATATATAGGCTAAAAACACTTGATAAAGAAACTATGGACAAGATATAAGTACAGATAAGTTAAGGCTAGTGAGAAGGTACAGAAACAATATCACACTTCTGCAGTTCTGCAATCTCATAAAATAGCAATTGTGTTTTGAAATTATTGGAATATAAAAATCATCTGTTATTCAGTTCTGAAATGTCCAGCTGCCAAATGCTAAAAATATAAAGCTTAGCTTTTCTGTATAACGTTAAAACAGCTGCCCTTGATTGTTTTTTGACCAAGCACTTTGAAAATTATTACTGACCAAATGATTTTTTTTGAAAAAGTTATCAGTTTAATAACAACTTTTCTATTAACAACATAACCACAGAGTGTTGCTAAAACAATTGGTTCTTAGCCACAAAAAGTAAAAAAAAAATTTTTAAATCACCTCATTTCAAAAGCAATTAATTTTTCCTCTTAAGCTTCGGAGAGCAAATATTAAGAAGGTGGAAAAATGCTCGATTTTTTGTAACATTTCATAAAACAGACAATGGGAAGTATTGACTTTTCTTATACCAATCTGTTAGATAGATTTCAGCACCTTTAAGTATCTAAACTGCAGAAGATGGGGATCTTTTCAATTTTCCCCAAACCTCCAGAACTGAAGAGAAAATTAAAACAATACAGATACATAAAGGTAAAATCAGTTCCAAGCCCTATTATGGTCTTTTACTTTGGAAAAATCAGGAATTTGCTAATGGTTTCTGGTTTCCCATGTACCAATAGCAATTGCTTTATATTATCCTTTCTATGGAAAGATAGTTCACTGCGGTCATCTCTTGGGAAGAGTTCTGCAATCTTCCTATGCCAGTCTAAGCATCTGGAGAAAAATATCAGAAGAAATTAAAACAGTCTATTCTCATCTTGCTGTCCTCAAATGAATTTTTTCTGGGGTTTCTTGAAATGGTTAGACACACTGAATTTATAAAAAAAAAAAAAAAAAAAAAAGTTAATGGGAACAAATTTCCCTTTATAATTAAAGCCTAGGTAGATTAGGGAGAAGATGAAAAAAACAACAGAAAAATATTTAAATAAAATATGTCCCATTTCCTCATTTACACTGACTCTGATGATTAATATATTTAAATGACTTATTAAATATTTTAATTGTAAATATTTTAATATGCATGAGCATTTTTCTAACTGGAACACATTCTACATACCAAATTTCAAATATATAGATTAATAGAATGTTGAAGAAATGATTTTATTAAATTTGAGGGTTCTATAATATTATAGGATTTCAAGGTGAAAGAAAACCAATCCAATATTATACATCATATAGCTTAGAAATGAATATGTGACTTACCTAATACAAGCCCTTTACATGTAGACCTAATGATACTGAGACTACTTGCTTAAAGACACACAGCAACATCAATATAAACTGCATCTGAGTGTGTAATATTTGGAAGTTAGATACTTCATGACAGCCTTTTGGAGAGTGACATAAGTTCAGCAGACTATTTTCAAAAATGTGATCAATTTATGACCATTTTTGTGTTTGTGATAATATGCTTTTCAATGACCAGCACTGCCTAACTAATTACCTCTGGTGTCCTACTCACACCCCACATCTGTGTGTTACTCCTCCTGCTTTCCCCTTTTCCATTTACAGAAGCCTGCTACCACAGTAATTTGTCTAAAATATTTATTGTGCAGTTACCCTGGGGGGAACGAGGTTGAGGGGCAGATTTGTACAAAATAAAGTCAGATTTCCGTATCACCAAAACCTGTTCTTCATCCCCATCTATACACTTCTATTCTCTGCAACTTGCACTCTTGCCAGACAAGGTAATTGCTGTCTTTTGAGTACACTTTCTTACTTACATTGATCTCTGCCTAAATGACTTTCTCAATATCTTTGTCTAGAGAATTCTTCCTTCAAGGCATAACATGGTTTAAATATCTATTCTCCCTCATTTCATTCTCTGAGGGCAAAAGTGTTCCATTTCTACTTTGTGTTCTCACAGTATTTTTTACATGTCTCTCATAACTTTAATATCACATCACACTACATTGCATCTTCATTCTAATAAGGTTATTTTTAATAGCACTTTTTTATTGGTTATGAATATCCATGAGATAAAAAGCTGATTGTCACAACTCGTGCCCAAGATGTGATGTCCAGATCCATACTGGCAGCATGATCATTACTACAAATTGCAATTATACCTCATGTCCCCCACCCAATTATCCTCAACCTTCCTCCCCGAAGTAATAAGGTTATTACTATCATCATCTCCTCCCTAACTTCACCCAACCCATATTCCTAACAGTCTTATTCCCTAAGGTCTTTTTATTCCCATGGTTTAGTTGAGTGTCTATTACATATTAGCTATTTACTGAATGTCAAAGTAAATTCATAACTTATTTTGATACTAATAAAGCCATAATGAAGTGGTAGAATTTTCACATTTTTATTAAAACTGATTGTCATAAAAATGTTAGAACTGGAAAGATTCTTAGAGATTATTTTGTCCAATTTTTATATTTTACATAAAGAGGACAAGAAAGGTTTGATTAATTTAACACATATTTATTGCTTGTGAACTATATGTCAAGACCTAGTCTATGTGCCAGAGATAAGTGATTTGGTTAAAATGCATTTAAATTATAGTATTTGTGCAGCTTATATTCTGTGAGGGAGGCAGGCCATAAACAAACAAGTAAATGGGATATTATTTGATAATGATAAGTGTCATGAATAAAATAAACTATATAATTAGCTAAAGTTCATACAGGTTACAAAGCTGAACTTGAGCCATGATCTCCCATGTTAGTCCTGGTCTCATGTCCAGTATTATTTTAATTAGTTATTATATTCTATCTCTCCATCAATTACAGTTTTCACATAAATAAACTGAAGATATTAGTCAAGGTAGCAATTGAGCAATAGGCTGTATAGGCAAAGGTAAATTATAAATTACTATAACAAAACCCCCCTGAAATATGGGGGCTTAATTAAGGCAGTAATTTACTTATTTCTCGCACATAGTCCCAAAGTTAAGAGTCCATGCTGTTTGGAAGGCTCTGCCTCTATTCTGTCATGCAACAACTAAGGTTCCTTCATCTTATCACTCTGCCAAGTAGGGTGTGATCTTACTTGAGGCCTGGAGTCTGCCACGTCTTTATTTTGGCCTGCAGAAAGAGGTGGGACAGCATATGTCCAAGTTTGAAGCACATGCTCAATATTTGAAGTCTTTTTTTCACATCCCATTGGCTGAACCCAATACAGCACACTTGGATCCAAGGGGGGCTGGAAACTATACTGTCTAGCTAGATGGCCACCTGCCCAGCTTCAAGTCTGGCCAGGTGTGGGGTAGTTCTAAGCGTATAGCAAGAAGAAAATCACGATACCAGGAAAGGAGGCAATTAGTTTTCTCTGCTTCACTGAGGAATATTATCTCCTTTTGCTTGGTCTTAGAGAAGAAACTAGGAACAAAGATAAATAATGAGGTCAGACCTGTTATTGCAAGGACATAGTTATCAAAAGCAATGAAGCATTCAATGTAAAGAATCTTGTGACATTATTTTCTTGAGCAGTGACCCAGTTTCTAATGCCTGAGAAACTCAGTACTAAGTTTTAAGAATACCTCTGCTTAATTCACCAATGAAAGTGTTTTGTCTGGTTTTGTTTTAAAGGGGGGTGGGTAAAAAGAAAACGTATACATCATACATGGCATCTGTTTGTGCAGCCAAATTGATTTAGGTGAGTAAAGAGATCACTTTAATGAACTATAACTGTAATTTAAACTGGCTGTTCTGTGAAGCATTCTACCTCACTTTATAGACCCAGAATATTATTTGCAATAATTGAGGTTACATATTATCTTGCTACGAATTCAGTAGAGAGGACAGCTGCCAAAAGCTAGTAATTTAGCACTCCCTTAGCAATTCAAAGAATATTGCTGAATCACAGAGACGAGAATGATAATTGTCTGGGGTCCTGGGGTCAATTGTTTCAACTTTCTCTGTTTGTGGAAAGGTAGTACATTTAGAGATTTAAGCAGACACTTCTCAGAGTGATAAAGAACTTCTTGACCAACACTTCATCTTTGAGTCACATATAAGAAGACATTTCACTGCGGAAGTATCTCCTCAACTACACAATGATGTCGATGACATCATATTTCTTTACTTAACATCTCATTTTCTCTCCTTTAGTAATTCACTGTTAGACGAAGGGAAGGAATTAGTCAAGTCTTGTCTCCTCTAATAGGGGAAAGATCATTATAAGGCAAAGAGATCTGATGAGATTAGAGCAGACAATAAAAGTCCAAGCAGATCATGAACTCTCCTGGGAATGATGAAAAGCTGTCCTGGCTTAGCAAATAAATGCAAAGAAGGGATTCCCAGGGATAGGGGAAATATTATAAGGCTACAGAAAAATATATAGATAGTAAACAATGTGGAAATTTTAGAATACAGTTAGTCAATGGAGGAAGTATTCTAAACTAAGAGATGGGTGGTAAAGAGCCAGTATACCTACATACCTGTATTTAGATACTTAGGACCAGGAAAAGAAACTGGAAAAATTAACAATATTAGAAAGGGATAGGTTAAATGTTATTAATAACTATGAGTTCTACTATTATGTATTTATGGAGCATTTATTAAGTACCTACTACATGACAGAAACAGCTGTCAATATCTCATCAAGCTGAATAAGATACTGTCCTTGCATCCAAGCTTGTAGGGTAGTTTTATTTCAATGCAGGCATTTCTGCTATAATGCAATAAAACTATGAAATACAATATTTTTATTTACAGGCTGCTGTTTGTTGTCTTGAAACACAACAATTTTGATTGTGAGGGTTAATAATTTCTCATAACAATGGGCAATGGAAAAAATAAGAATGTCTAAGATACACTGGGCTAATAACATAGCTTAAAAGGATCGATAGGAAAGACAGGTTGCTTAGGATGGAATTGTAGCGACATGTCATCAACAGGTGAGTTTTTCTCATGAAGTTAGGCTTTAAGGATATGCTTCTATAGCTCTACATTTAAATCCAGTATCTCACCTTTCATGCAGAAATGCTTTCAGATAAACAAGACAATACAAAACTTTGTTCCTGTGGGCCTCTAACTAACTCCTGTTTCCCTACTCATTTAACCCTCATAACAACTTTCTGAGATCTATTCCATTAATATTCACACTAGCAGGTGAGGAAAATATGTCACAGGGAGCTAAGAAACTTGCCCAGGGTCAGACAAAGTAATGTAGCTGAAATAAGCCAGCAACCTCTTCTATACATTTGGGTAAAAATCATATAATCTTCAAAGATTGATAAAACAACTTCCAATGTTTCTTTGGTTTCTTACTAATGATTAAGAACGTTTTAATAATTCTCAGCTTTATTTAATGACACAGTACAGCTAAAAGTGATCATTAAACTTTCCAAGTTGAAAATTACTCAGCAATTTAACCAAATCCATCTTGAAGTAAAACATAATTCCTCCCTAAAAATATTTTCTCTCTCTTTTCCTTTTTTTTACTTCAAACTCCTTTCTTTTAAAATTAAATTGAAGGCAAACCATTTCACACAATCAATAGTGTTTATTAAGGGCAGTCATCTCATATAAACAAATATTTAGAAAAGCATTGTCTTTTCTCTTTTGTGTCTCACTATTTACCTCCTCTGTCCATCAGTTGTAATAATTTTTTGTTGCTGCCATAACAAATTACCACAAATTTTAGCAGTTTAAAACAATACTCATTAATAATCAGAAATCCAGGTGCACTGTAATTCAACTGTATGCTCTGTTTTGTCCCCTAAGTCCAAAATCAAAGAGTCAGCAAGGCTGCATTTCTTGCTGGAGGTTCTGGGGATCTATCCACTTCCAAGAACATTCAGGTTGTTCCTAGGATTCAGTTCTTTGTTGCTGTAAGACTGAGGCCTTGTTTACTTGCTGGCTGAATTGCGAGGCACAGTCTTTGTTCTCATGCTTTCATATAGCCACACCTTCAGCAATGATGATTTCAGTTCCTCCCATGCCTCAAATCTCTCTAAATTCTTCTTCTGTCACATCTCTCTGACTCCAGCAGAGAAACTTCTCTGCTTTTAAGGGCTCATGTGATTAGATTGGGTGCAACCAGATAAACCAGGATCTTCCCATTTTAAAGTTTATAATTTAATTATATTCATAAAGTTCCCTTTGCCCTGTAAGGTAACATAGGTACCACGATTAGGCTGTGAACATCTTGGGGTGTAGATAGCACTCTGCCTACCATATGAGTAATAATACATTTTCACTGGATATATTATGCAAAGGAAATATAGCACTTTATAGTTTCTGCATTTTTGTTTACTGGTTTTCTTTTTAAATTTGGGAGAATTTTTCCAATACTGTTTTAATTTTCTTTTCTTTTTTTTTTTTTAGTGGGAAGGGAGGTTATGTATTTTTAATTATGAGAAAGCTCATAACTGGGGTGATAAAACATTACCGAACAGTAGGGTGACAGATTTTATAATAACCTTCTGAACTGGACATTATAAAGCCTGCTTAGTCATATTTCTACCTTACAGTCCTAATTTTTCACTTTGCTGTAAATAGTTTTTAAGAAATGTTAGACAATTAAGGCAAACATTTCCTGAGAATGGAAGATCAGTCAAAAATATCCTGCTTCCTCTACATTTTTTTTAGAGGAGACGATGCTTTTTAAAATGCCAATAAATTAGATGCATTTTTTTGAGAAAGTCACTCAAAATAGTAAAGAGAGAAATCATCAAACCAAACATTTTAGATGATTTCTTAAAATGCAGAATTTCTGCATTAGAATGTTACATTCAAAATAAACTGGCTATTTCCTTCTCATTTTATTTTGGAGTTTTATTCTTGTTGGTTGGTTGGTTGGTTGGTTGGTTATTAGTTGTTCTCTGTCTGCTCATTACTATATCCTTCTTTTTTATTGTTGTAAAATACATATAAGATTTGTCATTTTAACTATACAGTTCCATGGAATTACTTACCTTCAAATTGCTGTGTGACTGTCACTTCTCTCTTCTTCTACAACTTTTTTGTCATCTAAACATAAATTCTGTACCCATTAGGCAATAATTTCCTATTATTCCTTCTGCCCAGTTTCTGGTAACCTCTAAAGTACTTCTGTCTCCAAAATATTATTTTTTCTTTTTTCAATAGCCAAGATGGCCGACTAGAAGGAGACATTGCTCTTCTCTCCCACAAAGACAAAAAATTCATCAAATGCTGAGCTACACTTGGATAAGAAAAAAATGAAAGGAAGGAACAGGAACACATCAAAGGAGTAATGGAGATAGTGGTGAGTTCATAAACTCAGGATAGTCACAAAAAGAATGGAAAAATCCTCAGGTGTCACCACCCCATTCCCTAACCCAGATGGAGTTTCTGACCATGTGAAGGTGACCAGACCAGTGACTCAACCCACAGGGGACTTTGTGCTGCCACTGCAGCCCTGCACTCGGTGTCATGAACTACTACAGGCAGGTGTGGCTGCGGGGGAAGGACACAAGCAGGTCCCAGTCTGCTGTGGTGAGCTTGGGACTGGGATTGATTCCAACACCCTTGATTTGGCTTCGGCCCTGTGCCCTGGGAATGGATGGTCCGGTGCTACAAGGGTGGCACCCTCAGGATAGATTGATTGAAGTATGTACACTCCAGATCCAGAAAGCAGCTTATTCAGGTCCAGTGCCTGTGGCTAGTGACCCTGCCTGTGTTGACAGGATGCGCATACACTACTTATAGCCATGAGGAGGGGGAGGAGAACCCACATGCTTCTCTCAGGGGTGGCCTATGTGGTCACGTGCCTGGTGCTGGGAACTCCTGGCAGCACACGTCAATAAATTGACCCAGGGAGGGACATATCCTAAACTGTCCCCATCTCCTGAGCCCCTGGCTTCAACAGTGGTCATAGATTTGAGATTGGCCTCAACACCAGAGAGCATCTCCTTCTGGACCCCAAAGGGGTTTCACATCCAGACACTGCTGGCAACTCCACCTTCTTTGGTGAAGCACCCTTGCAATTCATGCAGCCACAAAGAGGTAGTGGAGGACGTGTATGCCTCTCTTGGGCACAGACACACACCCTGCAGCAACAGTGAGCCCACCCAGGGCTGCCTGTCCCAGCAAGGGACTTCAAAGGAATCTGGCATCTATCATGGGTACACAGCAGCCCACCCACAGCCCCAGCAGCCTCATGTGGGCCAGCCCACCCCAGATGAGGGGCTCTAGAGTATCCTGGTAATGCTCCTAGGGCCACAGGGGCCTGTCCACAACCACAGTGGCCTCACCCAAAGTGGCTATTCCAGCTGGACAGCTAAAGAGAGCTCCAGTATCCTCCTCAGAGTGCTGAAACCTCACTCAGAGTGCTCCACTTCAACAGTGGTGCTACAGGCAATCCCAGTGTTCCCCTGAGAGTATGGGCCCCACACAGAAATCCAGTGACTCCACTCAGTATTGTGCACTCCAACAGCAAAGTTACAGAGTACCTCAACACCTCCCCTGAGGGTACAGGGCACTTTCCAGAGTCCCAGTGACACTATTGAGTCAACCACTCTAGCTGAGGGGCTGCTGAGCACCCCATTACCACTGACAAAAGATTAAGATCCTAATCCCAACCCTCAGGAACCCCATCTTGGGTCATTCATTTAAGCTGAGGACCTTCAGATCACCCCAGAGCACCTAACAGGATCATGAGACATTAGTTGGTATGTCAACAAGGCCGTTCAGGGTAACCCACATCAGCCAAGGAGTGACAGAGCACCAAGACACTTCTCTCAAGATCTTGAGATCTAACCCATGACCTTGATAATCAAGTGTCTCTCACTTAGAGGAGGAAACTAATGAGTGCCCCGGTGCCTAGGCTACAAAGGCACTCATTGAGTACAGCCAAAGTAACCACACAGAGACTACACTACTGCATCTACCCAGAACTCAAACTAAACCCATTGGTAGAACAGATGAGCAGTAAGAAAGAGAAAGAAACTATACCTTACCACTTCAAAAACTCAACAAACACAGAAGACAAACAATAAAAGGGAAATAAAGGAGCAAAAGATATTTAAAGTAACCATACAAAATCAATACATTTCCAGGAATAAGACAATACCTTTTCTGTGGATTGAAATCCCCCCAAAACTTAGTCCCTACTGTGACACTGTAAAGAGGGAGGGAAACCCTATTATGATAATTGAAGGGTGGCGCCTTTCAGGCAATCAGGCAAGAAGGAGAAATAAAGAGCATCTACACTGGAAAAGACAAAGTCAAATTGTCCCTTATTACAGATGACATGATCATATATATATGTATAACTTAAAAAAACCTAAAGACTATACCAAAAAACTTTTAGAGCTGACATTCATATGGAACAACTAAAAACCCTGAATAGCCAAAGCAATCCTGAGCAAAAAAAAAAAAAAAAAAAAAGCTGGAGGCAGTACACGACTTGATTTCAAATTATACTACAAAGCTATAGTAACCAAAATAACATGGTACTGGCATAAAAGAGACACATGGACCAATGGAACAGAATAAAGAACACAGAAATCAATCCACATACTTACAGCCAACTGATCTTCAACAAAGCTCCCAAGAACATATATTAAAGGACAACCTCTTCAATATACAGTGCTGGTAAAACTGGGTATCCCTGTTTAGAAGAATGGAACTAGATTCATACCTCTCACCATGTACCAAAATCAACTCAAAATGGATGAAAGACTTAAATATAAGACCTGAAACGATCAAAACTAGTAGAAAACATAGGAGAAACACTTCAGCATGTAGGACTGGGCAAAGTCTGTGAATAAGACCTCACAAGCACAGGCAACAAAAGAAAAAATAAACAAATGGAATTATATTAAACTAAAAACCTTCTGCACATCAAAGGAAATGATCAACAGAGTGAAAAGACAACCTACAGGTGGGGAGAAATATTTCCAAACAATAAATGTAACAAGGGAGTAATCTCCAGAATGTACAAGGAACTCAAACAACTTAACAGTAAAGAACAAATAATCCAATTGAAAAATGGACAAAGGATTTGAACAGACATTTCTCTTAGAAGACATACAAATGGTCAACAGGTACATGAAAAACTACTCAGCATCACTAATGATCAGGGAAATGCAAATTAAAACCACACTGAGATATCATTTCACCCCAGTTAGACTGGCTGTTATCAAAAAGACAGAAAGCAACAAATTCTGGTGAGGATGCAGAGAAAGGAGAACCTTTCTACATTGTTGGTGGGACTATAAATTAATGCAGCCATTAAGGAAAACAATATGAAGGTTTCTCAAATAACTACAGATAGAACTGCCATATATTCCAGCAATCGCACTACTGGGTATATACCCAAAATAATGGAAATCATCATGTCAAAGGGACTCCTGTGTTTATTTCAGCTCTGTTTACAATAGCCAATAGTTGGAACCAACCTGAATGTTCATCAGTGAATGACTAGATAAGGAAAATGGGGTGTGTGTGTGTGTGTGTGTGTGTGTGTGTGTATACACACATATATATATATGTACACACACATAATATTATACTACTCTGCCATAAGACACACAATATTATACTATTCTGCCATAAAAAAGAATGAAATTCTGTAATTCACAGCAGCATGGATGAGCTTAGAGAAAATTATGTTAGCAAAATAAGCCAAGCACAGAAAGAAAAATGCCACATGTCTTCACACCTAATTTGGAGCTAAAAGATAAATAAATAAATTAATTAATTAACAAAGAAAAAAGAGAAAGAGAAAAACTATCACAATGATATGTTGAACTTTCAGAAGGAGAGAACAGAACTCTGGTTATTAGAGGTAGGAAAGGGTTAGGAGAGGTAAGTTAGTGAGAAATTGGTTAATGGACACAGAGAATGATTATATTTTGTGGTGATGAATACACTAGTTATCCTGATTTGATCATCATATATTGTACATAGGTATTGATGTTCAATTCTGTACCCCACAAAAATGTATAATCAATTATGTATTGATTTAAAAAAAGGAAAAAAAGAAAAGAACTTATTTTTAATTTATTTTTTCTTGATTGACTCATAATAATTGTATATGTTTATGGAGTACAATGTTATATTTGGGTACATTTGTACAGTGAGAAATGATCATATTAGGTTAATTAGCATATCCATCAACTCAAATATTTGTCCTGCCTTTGTGTTGAGATCATTCAAAATGATCCTCCTCTACTACCTATTGGAAGTTTATACAATAATTTCTTATTGACTATAGTCTCCCCACAGTGCTATAGAACAGTAGATCTTATTCTTCCTATCTAGCTACAATTTTGTTTTTATTTGTTCATTACTATGTAGAATATACTGTAAAGCATATGTACCTCACAGGGCCTGGTTTTCCAAAGCCTTGCAGTTTCAAATATTGACCTTGCAAGGACAGGAAATTTTCCTCACGCTATAAGTCTCTGGTGTGAGATAAAGATTTGTGGCACAGCAGGTTGCTGGCTCAAAGACAGACTAGTTACTGATTGTTACGTAAAGATACTGATAAACTATACAGGGAGAAGGAATGTTTGCTAAGATCAAGCTTTTGTTGGTGGACCACTTAATTGCCTTACTGGAATATCATCTGGCTTGTTTCACTGAAAGTTACCAGCCTATATTGTTAAACTATAACCCCACCTTTGTTCTCTTCCTGTAACTTCCTGGTCTCGAAAATAAATGCAGGAAGAGAACCCCAATTCGGCGTTAATTTCCCAAGGAAGGGATCCCTCTTGCTTGAGGGATCCAGTGGGAGATTAACCACTTTGGGGCCTCTCGCTGCTCAGAAGAGATGGGCTTTGAGTAATCCTTTGCATCTCCATCACCCAGGAGATGTGGGGTGACAAATCTGTGGGGGGCAAAGCAACACAAAGCAACATTACTATATTCTTAATTTACATTTTACAGTCTACCATCTATTCTATTCAGTCAAGAAAGAAAACATGAGCCCATATCTTAGTTTACTTACACAGACAGACATAACTCTAAGGTCATTATCATTTCTCTCTTTTGTTCACACCTTCCATCCAATTCATCTTGTTGCCTCTAACTGAAAGATATATTCCAGATCCAACAATTTTTCAGTACTCTCAATGCAAATTCTAGTTCGAGTCAGTTTCATCCCTTATGGCAACTACTTCAATAACCTCCTGATTGCTCTGCCTGCTTTAACTCTTGTTCCCCCGAATCCACCCTACACAGAGTAAACAGAAAGATCTTTCTAAAATGTAAACCATCTCATGAAATTTCCTTGCTTAAAACCTGCCAATGAATTCTCATTGCAAAATTAACAAGTTCTAAATTTGTTAACTACAATCTCCAAAATTCTCTGTGGTACATGCCTTCCTACCTGTTACAAGGTACTTTCATGAGTCCCCCACTTTCCATGTAGCTCTGTTCCAGGTACCTGGTCATCTTTCTGACTCTTGAAGATGGTAAGCTCATTAACATCTTGCTTTGTACTCACTGTTCCTTCTCCTTGTCATTCTTAATTCAAATGTCACCTCTTAAGGCAGACCTTACCATTTAGCCTCCTTCTTTTTTACCCAATTGTATGTTTTTCATAATATGAATTATTTTACTTTGCTCTATATTAGTTTACATGTTTGTTGTCTGTTTCTCCATACCCAACATCCTTACATCCAATAATATGTAACGTCCTTAAAGACGGGGATCCTGTTTGTCTGGCTTACCACCTTCTCCCAAGCACTTGTAACAATGCCCACAACATGAACACAGAGAACTTTTGTATACTTAGGGTAATGCTTTCCAGTTTAAGATAATTAATAATAGTAATAATAGCTAACTGAGTACTTACTAGATGCCAGGCACTGTGCTAAATAATTTACATGCATTATCTCATATAAACACAACAAATACCCTGAGGCAAGTATAAGTATTATTCTCATGTTAAAGGTGAGGACACCAAGGCTTAGGAAGGTTGAATGAGGGTTGCAGAATAAATAAGTGCCAGAAATGAGATATCTCATTTTAAAAATCTATACTCTTTTCTACCTCAATCTGCTGACTCATCTAAAATTTCTTTTTTAAAGATTTTTTATTTTTATTTATCTATTTATTTACTTGTTTATTTTATTTATTTTACTTTTTATTGAATCATAATTAATTATACATATTTTTGAGATTCAGTGTTGACATGTTGATCAAATCAATATTATTAATATCTATATTGTTACAAATTGTACTTATTCTTTATGCCCCTTGTCCAGTCTCTTCCTATCCCTCTCTCCCTCGCCCTTCCCAAAGAAAAGAAGAGGATGTCTCTCTCCACAAAGCCCATTCCAGAGTGACAGAAGAAGCATCTGCTCTGTGATAATACTGGTGGACCTGAACACACCTTTCAGCATTGGACAGATCATCTAGGCAACAAATTAACTCACCTAAAATTTCTAAATTTAGCTGTATAAGGTTAAATTTCTAGTTACAAGTAATAACTAAATTTGGAATAAAGCATGACTCTATACTTTTAAAGGTCAATAATTTAAGCAAACAAATCCTCAGGCATGTATATGGAGCTTTTTATTTTAATAATTTCTCATGGTTTCTCATTTATTCTAGGTAATGTAGTTGACTTTCAGTATAAAACTACAGACTACTAATAAGTCACATTCAGTCTTTTAGCCTTCAGTATTTCCCATTCTCAGCAAAAATGTATTTATTTCTTCTGAAAGTCTTCTATTAGTAACTCCTAGAAAGTACCGGATCTGAAACTCTGAGTGCACCTCAGTGACATCACTACGTATAATGTGTAATGGCAGCACTTTGGCTTGGTGCCCCCAAATGCTATTCTAGACATACAGAATCAGAAGCCTCTGATGGAACTCTTTTCTAAACAAAAGGGCAGCATCCCAAATGTCTTCAAACCATTTCTTTAGGTACTTTCTATTTTGGCACACAAGTATGTAGGAAGGGAAGGAATTTCTCATTCTCTCTGAGTTTCATGTTTCAGTCTTGTGTCTTATTGTATCCTTTCTCCCCTTGCTCTTAAAGGTGATGCCAAAACCACATTTGTAGTTAGGGTTCTGAAATGGTCTTATGACCCTGGCCTACGGTAGAAAAGTACTTACTAAAGATTTGCTCTTTAAAATATTGCAAGCATTTAAGCATAGAGAAAAATATCACACACACAAAAAAAGTACATCCCAGTGTCAAACCAGAATCTGAAGCACTCAATATTCAAAAGCAAAAATTATCTGTTGGGATGCTTGCTTTTTGACAAAATTATGACAAAATATAGGCTTAGCATAATATAGGGAGAGGATAAAATGGGAAAAATGAAATTTAATAAAGTATAACAGCAGGGATCTGCTTAAAAAGAATGCAGTAAAGTATACAAAACTATGAAAAGGAATATTTACAGCATCAAGTTTTTTCCCCAAGAAAATGGGATTTTAATTTTCGAATATTAAAAAACTGGTTGATATAATATTCATACTAAAAAAAAATCTCCCTTTCAAGTAGTATTTATAAAATAGTCTATTAGTAAGTTTTTCATATGAGTATTTATTTATGTTATCCTGAATGTCAACATGAAGTTCCTAGGTCAAGGCAAATTTTTATAATTTGGGGAGTTTCAAGATGGCGGCGGCTGCAGCGACTGGCGCGGAGTAGCTGAGGTGGAAAAGGTGGCCACTGGGCCTCAGGCAGCCGGGAAACTTGTGGACCTTCCTCTGGCCATCTCTTAAGGGAGGACTGCTGCTGCTGGCCGGTCGTGGGGGCTCAACGCCACTTTGTCCCCGGCAGGAGAGGCTGCCTCATTTACAGGCAACAGCTTTGAAGTGTGGAGCAGGAAAAGAACTGATTCTTAGCTGCAAAAGCGAGTCTTGAAACAGGGAACACGGCGCCAGGGCTGCTGTGGATGCAGCCAGGATCCCGGAGGCTGGGGCCGCACTGAAGGCGGCCAGCTGCCCTATTCAGGATTCGAGGTTTCAGGCCAGCATTAAAGAAGATTCCTGGGAGCGCCCGAGCGGCGCCGCAACTGAACAGCCCGAGGCGGCAGCACCGAGAACACGGAAGGCAACAAACCAGAGACAGAGCGAGCGCCCGACCTGGCACAGCACTGTGAGTGATCCCTGGCACAGCTCTGTTCGGGGGGTGGATGCCCACGCGGCTCCCGCCTGCACCACCAGGCCACTCACTGCCCCGGTGCTGCCTCCATTTTCCCAGGTGCGGGCAGCTCCGCCCTGCTCGGCCATCACTGAGCCCATTTGCTTGGCCTGGCGCGGGGCTTTCCGGACCCTGCGGGCCGGCCTCCTCTCCCACTCCCTCCGCGGTTCTCTGGCGGGGCTGGGGGTGTGGGGCGTCCCGACCAGTGTTGGGAGGGCTAGGAAGTACGGGCGGGCCGACTGTCACTCCACCACACCCTGGACTCCGCCCCGGTAAACTTCCTGTCACTAGGAGGCAGATACCATCTCTGCGACCACCAGTTTGGAAAAAAGCCTAACGAATTTCTGGTTGGGAATAGTGTGGTAGGAGAGTTCCCAGGTCCGCTTGAACCTGCCGGAGAGCAGGCTGCAGGCGGGCACTAGACTCGGTTTATACCGGGGGGATACAAAGGTGAACAAGACCCGAGAAAGATCTACACAGTGCTACAAAGGCACCCAGAGAGACCGGTCGTCTGTGCCTAGCAGAAACCTGGTAGACTTCCTGGGCGAGGCAGTGCTGAGCAGGGTCTTGAAGGCCCAGCTGATAGACGAGGGGTGCAGAAGACACACCCCAGCCCAGCACAGTGTGCACAGAGGGGGGAGACGTGCGGCCAGGGAGGCGGAGACTCGACAGAAACCACACACCCGGTGGGGTCGCCACTGCACGATCTAACAGCCTGGGCCAGAGCACACGGATCGGGGAGAAGTCCTGTACAGAAAGTGAAAGCTCAACAGAGATCACACACCCTGTGGTACGTGATCCACCAGCCCAGCAGAGTACAAGCTGACCAGAAAGGTGGATCCCCGGAGAAGCCCAAGACCCGAGGCAACCACACACACAAGACACTAGAGGCCAACTGAGCAGTCACGGCGGGAGCCATACCAAATTGGCAACCACAGCAACATCCTAGTTAGTCATTAGTCTCAAACCGGTGGACTGTGAAACCCCCTGCCACAATGAATAAACACCAAAAAAAAGACACCAGAAATACAAAAAATCAAGAAAGTACACCACCAAAAGTTAATAAATCTCATACTCTAGATCCTATAGAACAAGAAGCCCTTGAAATAACTGACAAGGAATTTCGAGTGATAATTCTAAGGAAACTGAATGAGATACAAGAAAACTCAGCTAGACATCATGATGAAATGAGGAAAAGTATACAGGATCTGAAAGAGGAAATATACAAGGAAATCAATGTTCTGAAAAAAAATGTAGCAGAACTTGCTGAACTGAAGAAGTTATTCAGCGAAATAAAAAACACAACGGAGAGTTTAACCAGCAGGCTTGTCGAAGTTGAAGAGAGAACCTCTGAACTTGAAGATGGGCTGTTTGAAATAACACAAGCAGACAAAAAGAAAGAAAAAAGAATCAAAGACATTGAAGAAAATCTGAGAGAGATATCAGACAACCTTAAGAGCTCAAATATCCGAGTAATGGGTATTCCAGAAGGGGAGGAAAATGGAGATTCCATTGAAAACATATTCAACAAAATAGTGGCAGAAAACTTCCCAGGTATAGGAAAAATCACAGATCTTCAGATCCAGGAAGCTCAATGATCTCCAAATGTATTCAACCCAAAAAGGCCTTCTCCAAGACATGTCATAGTCAAATTGGCAAAACTCAGAGACAAAGAGAGAATCTTAAAAGCTGCAAGAGAGAAGCGTCAAATCACCTATAAGGGAGCCCCAATCAGGTTAACATCAGACTTTTCATCACAAACCCTAAAAGCTAGAAAGGAATGGGATGATATTTTCAAAATACTAAAAGACAAAGATTGCCAGCCAAGAATACTCTACCCTGCAAGGCTATCCTTCCGAAATGAGGGGCAAATAGTATATTTCTCAGACAAACAAAAACTGCGGGAGTTCACTACCACAAGACCACCCTTACAAGAAATCCTCAAGGGAGTACTGGGTTTGGTTCCTGAAAAATAACTACCACTGCTATAAAAACCCAAGAAAAATCTAAACCTGCTAGTACAATAAAAATGGCATTCATGAAGAGAAAACAAGCTAACAAAAACACTATCTACAACCTAAGGAACCAACAAACAAAGAAACCAAACAGTAAATCAGAAAGCAAGGAACAAAAGACACCTAAGACAACCAAACAACCAATAAAATGCTAGGAATAAATCAACACCTTTCAATAACAACTCTTAATGTTAAAGGCTTAAATTCCCCAATTAAAAGACACAGACTGGCTGACTGGATCAAAAAGCAGGACCCAACTATATGCTGCCTACAAGAGACCCACCTCACCCATAAAGATTCACACAGACTAAGAGTGAAAGGATGGAAAAAGATTTACCATGCAAACAGAAAAGAAAAACGAGCTGGAGTGGCTATTCTTATATCTGACAAAATAGACTTTAAACTAAAAACCATAAAAAGAGACAATGAGGGACACTACTTAATGATAAAAGGACTGATCCATCAAGAAGACATAACAATCATAAATATGTACGCACCCAATGTTGGAGCAGCCAGATTTATAAAACAAACTCTATTAGACCTAAAGAAGGAAATAGACACTAATACCATAATAGCAGGGGACCTGAACACTCCACTGTCAATATTAGACAGATCATCTAGGCAAAGAATCAGTAGAGAAACACAAGATCTAAACAAGACTCTAGACCAATTGGAATTGGCAGATATCTACAGAACATTCCACCCAACAACCTCAGAATATTCATTCTTCTCATCAGCACATGGATCATTCTCCAGGATAGATCACATATTAGGTCACAAATCAAGTCTCAATAAATTCAAAAAAATTGGAATTATCCCATGTATCTTCTCAGACCACGATGGATTAAAACTAGAAATTAATAACAAACAAAACTCTGGAAACTATACAAACACATGGAAATTAAACAGCATTCTACTTAATGACATATGGGTCCAAGAAGAAATCAAGCAGGAAATCAAAAAGTTTATTGAAACTAATGAAAACAATGATACATCATACCAAAACCTGTGGGATACTGTAAAAGCAGTATTGAGGGGAAAATTTATTGCATTAAATGCTCACTTCAGAAGAATGGAAAGATGGCAAGTGAACAACCTAACACTTCACCTTAAAGAACTAGAAAAACAAGAACAATCCAATCCTAAAGTTAGCAGACGGAAAGAAATCATTAAGATCAGAGCAGAACTGAATGAAATTGAAAACCAAAAAACAATTCAAAAGATCAACGAATCAAAAAGTTGGTTTTTTGAAAAGATAAATAAAATTGACAAACCATTTGCATGGCTACCAAAAAAAAGAAGAGAGAAGACTCAAATAACAAAAAATAGAAATGAAAAAGGCGATATTTCAACTGATTCATCTGAAATACAAGGAATCATTCGAGACTACTATAAACTATACGCCAACAAATTTGAAAATCTGGAGGAAATGGATAAATTTCTGGACACACACAAGCTCCCAAAACTGAACCGTGAAGACGTAGAAAATTTGAACAGACCAATAACAATAAAGGAGATTGAAGCTGTTATCAGAAGGCTCCCAACAAAGAAAAGCCCAGGACCAGATGGATTCACAGCAGAATTTTACCAAACATTCAAAGAGGAATTGACACCGATTCTTTACAAACTATTCCAAAAGATTGAAACGGACGCAAATCTCCCAAACTCATTCTATGAAGCAAACATCATCCTGATACCAAAACCAGGTAAAGATATAACCAAAAAAGAAAACTACAGGCCGATATCCTTGATGAATATAGATGCAAAAATCCTCACTAAAATACTAGCAAACAGAATACAGCAACACATACGAAAAATTATTCATCACGATCAAGTGGGATTCATCCCAGGGATGCAAGGTTGGTTCAACATACGCAAATCAATAAATGTGATACACCATATTAATAAACTCAAACACAAGGACCATATGATCATCTCTATAGATGCTGAAAAAGCATTTGATAAAGTTCAGCACTCATTCATGACAAAGACCCTCTATAAGTTAGGTATAGAGGGAAAGTATCTCAACATAATTAAAGCCATATATGACAAACCCACTGCCAATATCATCCTGAATGGGGAAAAGCTGAAAGCTTTTCCTTTAAGAACAGGCACTAGACAAGGATGCCCACTCTCACCACTCCTATTCAACATAGTGTTGGAAGTACTAGCCAGAGCAATCAGAGAAGAGAAGGAAATAAAGGGCATCCAGATTGGAAAAGATGAAGTCAAACTGTTCCTGTTTGCAGATGACATGATCCTATATATCGAACAGCCTAAAACCTCTACAAAAAAACTGTTGGAATTGATAAATGATTTCAGCACAGTAGCAGGATACAAAATCAACACACAAAAATCAGTAGCATTTCTTTTCTCCAATAGTGAACATGCAGAAGGAGAAATCAAGAAAGCCTGCCCATTTACAATAGCCACCAAAAAAATAAAATACTTAGGAATTGAGTTAACCAAGGAGGTGAAAAATCTCTATAATGAGAACTACAAACCACTGCTGAGAGAAATTAGAGAGGATACAAGAAGATGGAAAGATATTCCATGCTCTTGGATTGGAAGAATCAACATAGTGAAAATGTCCATACTACCCAAAGTGATATACAAATTCAATGCAATCCCCATCAAAATTCCAAAGACATTTTTCTCAGAAATGGAAAAAACTATTCAGACATTTATATGGAACAATAAAAGACCACGAATAGCCAAAGCAATGCTCAGCAAAAAAAATAAAGCTGGAGGCATAACACTACCTGACTTTAAGCTATACTACAAAGCTATAATAACCAAAACAGTATGGTACTGGCATAAAAACAGACACACTGACCAATGGAATAGAATAGAGAATCCAGAAATCAACCCACACACTTACTGCCATCTGGTCTTTGACAAAGGCACCAAGCCTATTCACTGGGGAAGGGACTGCCTCTTCAGCAAGTGGTGCTGGGATAACTGGATATCGATATGCAGGAGAATGAAACTAGATCCATACCTCTCACCGTATACTAAAATCAACTCAAAATGGATTAAGGATTTAAATATACACCCTGAGACAATAAAACTTCTTAAAGAAAACATAGGAGAAACACTTTAGGAAATAGGACTGGGCACAGACTTCATGAATACGACCCCAAAAGCACGGGCAACCAAAGGAAAAATAAACAAATGGGATTATATCAAACTAAAAAGCTTCTGCACAGCAAAAGAAACAATTAAAAGAGTTAAAAGACAACCAACAGAGTGGGAGAAAATATTTGCAAAATATACATCTGACAAAGGATTAATATCCAGAATATATAAGGAACTCAAACAACTTTACAAGAAGAAAACAAGCAACCCAATTAAAAAATGGACAAAAGAGCTAAGTAGGCATTTCTCTAAGGAAGATATCCAAATGGCCAACAGACATATGAAAAAATGCTCAACATCACTCAGCATCCGGGAAATGCAAATCAAAACCACATTGAGATACCATCTAACCCCAGTTAGGATGGCTAAAATCCAAAAGACTATGAACGATAAATGCTGGCGAGGCTGCGGAGAAAAAGGAACTCTCATACATTGTTGGTGGGACTGCAAAATGGTGCAGCCTCTATGGAAAATGGTATGGAGGTTCCTTAAACAATTGCAAATAGATCTACCATACGACCCAGCCGTCCCACTGTTGGGAATATACCCAGAGGAATGGAAATCATCAAGTCGAAGGTATACCTGTTCCCCAATGTTCATCGCAGCACTCTTTACAATAGCCAAGAGTTGGAACCAGCCCAAATGCCCATCATCAGATGAGTGGATACGGAAAATGTGGTACATCTACACAATGGAATACTACTCAGCTATAAAAATGAATGAAATACTGCCATTTGCAACAACATGGATGGACCTTGAGAGAATTATATTAAGTGAAACAAGTCAGGCACAGAAAGAGAAATACCACATGTTCTCACTTATTGGAGGGAGCTAAAAATTAATATATAAATTCACACACACACATACACACACACACACACAAACCGGGGGGGAGGGAAGAAGATATAACAACCACAATTATTTGAAGTTGATACAACAAGCAAACAGAAAGGACATTGTTGGGGGGGAGGGGGGGAGGGAGAAGGGAGGGAGGTTTTGGTGATGGGGAGCAATAATCAGCTACAATGTATATCGACAAAATAAAATTTAAAAAAAAAAAAAAAAGAAAGAAAATGTGATATGTATACACAATGCAATACTATTCAGCTATGAAAAAGAATGAAATCCTGTCATTTGTGGCAACATGGATGAACCTAGAACACATTACGTTAAGTGAAATCAGGCAAAGAAAGATAAATACGTCACATTCTCACTTATATGTGGGAGCTAAAAAAAAAAAGCTGAACTTTTAGAAGTAGAAAGTAGAACTGTGGTTACTAGAGGCTGGGAAAGGGAGTAGGATACTGAGAGGTTGGTTAATGGACACAAAATCACAGCTAGATCAGAAAAGTAAGTTTTAGTGGTGTACAGTAGAACCAGGCATCTATAATTAACAACCATTTATTGTATGTTCTCAGATGGTTAGAAGAGAGAAGCTCAAATGTTCTCATCACAAAGAAATGATACATTTTTGTGATATGATATGAATTTGCTAACTGCCCTGATTTGATCTTACACATTGTATACATGTATTAAAATATAATTCTGTATCCCATAAATATGTACAATCAATATGTTTCAATTAAAAAATAAACACATTCCTAAAAATTAAAAAAAAAAAAAAAATTTTATAATTTACTTACAGCACTAACAACAGTGATTCCTGATGTGCCAGTTTTTCTCTTTTCTGAAGCAGTGAGACTAAAGCCAAATGGACCCTGCACATGTACTAAAGTGGGTTTCTTGTCCTATAGAGGAGAAACCCTAAAAATTATAAAACTAAGAATTTATACACATGCTTTCCTTCCCCTCCTGAGAGGAGAGAAACTCTCATTCTCTAGTGGTTCGTAATCCTTTGGAATATAAATGTTACTTTCATGGCTTATGGCTTCATACCCTTTGAATTAGTCCTTTGTCTATTACTTTAATAGCATGCCCCAAACTGGGTAATTAATAAGAAAAAAATTGTATTTCTTTAAGTTTTGGAGGCTGAGAAGTCCAAGGTTCAGTGAACACATCTGGCGAGGGCCTTCTTGGTGGGATCTCTGTACAGGGTCCAGTGGTGATGCAGGCAATCACATGGTGAGGATGGCAAAGGCTCTTTAATATGCTCACTTTCTCTCCTTATAAAGCCATGAGAGCCACAACCATGACAGAATGGCTTAATTCATTCATAGGGGCATAGTCATCATGATCCGATCACCTCTTAAGGATCCCACCTTCCAACACAGCCATAGTCTGATTACCCACCCTCATTACACTGTTACAATAAGAAATAAACTTCAGTGAGTTTTAGGGTGAACATTCAATCCACAGCATCCCTTTAAAATGTAAACACATTAGACATAAGTCTCTAAATCTCTCTCATCAATAGTATTGGCTATTTTTTCATCCCTTAAATTCCAAGACTAGTCCTTTAACTTAGGTTCTAGTTCTCTTTGCTCAGAAAGTCCTAACTGTATGGAAACATGAAAATATTCACTTTCTGACAACAATTTATCAGAAAGATTTAATAATCGTGAACTTTTCTACACTAAACAATAGGGATTTAAAGTGCATAAATCAAAATGAATTCAATTTTCAAGAATAAATTACAAATAATTAATTTCAATCAATTTCAAAAAGGATAAATACTTATACTACCTCTGTTGATAAAAAAATGGCAAAAGTTTAAATTCAAAAGAGAATTTTAAAAAATCTTTCCAATTGGAAATTTAAAAATACTCTTCTGAACAATTTGGGTTAACAATCGTTATGGGTTGCATTGTGCCCCGGAAAATTCATTTGTTCTCTTGATGAAGTTGTGGGTACAGTAGGCATATAAAAGTGACAGGCAGTTATTATACTCCCAGGAGAAATGAGAAGGCTGATGTGACTGCAGGTTGGACAGACTTGCCAAACATGCAACAAACAGGAAAACATACACAAATTACAAATAAAAATTCACACAAATTTAGTTACTTACTATATACTTATTGATGCCCAAATCCATCATGTCTCTAAACATGGCACTCTCATGAATTCCAAACCAAGGGTTAAATTCATATGTTGGCTCTCAAGGAAAAATGAATCTACATTGAGTGGGACTAACATGTAATGTAGCCTCAAGAATGCAGGTATATAGGTGCAGGAAATCGAAAAGTAATGCTGCATGTTGATGGTTGAGGGGTGCCAGTAGATGAACCCTGACACCTGTCCAGAGTTGAGCATCGATAGAGACAGAGAGAGAGAGGTGAAGGTTAAAATATTATTTTACATTGAAGGTCTGCTAGCCAAGGTTCATGTTCTCCCTTCCCTAGTTTATTCTTTGGAATCACCATATCAAAGAGAATTTTATCTCTGCAGAGCATACTATTTACCAAAGGTCATTCCATTATACTGATTCTGTGGGAGAAGAGCAAAAGCATATTGATTTCCATGTTCATAGATTTGAATAAATTACTTCCACTGACTAAAAACCATAGACAAATAGCAGTTAAGCATCCTCCAAATATTTCATTCTACCTCTGTGGAATTAAAAGGGTATTAAAAGGGGCATTTAGGAAACATGTCTTCTCCTGTGAAAACAGAATGGTGGGGAAGAAACTGTCTTCTAAAAATATATAGTAAATAAGCCCTGGCTCCGGGAATCTTCCCTAATTTCCCTCTACTGATGCCCTCATAATTTGAGCATTACAAAGTTTAATGAGGTACCTGAGCATAGAAGAGGATTCTTGTCTAAATCTACTTGTATCTTTAATTAAGAGTTTGTAAAACCTATGGGTAAATTAGGAGCAGTTATGTGATCTCCTAAGATTAAATCCTAAACTAATATAACAACTCTTCTAATGAACATTAGAGAAATACAAGAGAATAGAAATGTAATACACGCTTATGCTTAAAAGTTCACAATGCCTTTAAAAGACTAGTTATTATTAAATTCCCAGGAGAAAAACTAAAAAAATGGAGTTGAACTTTGTGAGAGACTCTGAAAAGATGAAGAGGCAACTAATGAATACTCTATGAGTATTTTACTTACTTATGAATCTGCAATACAAGAGAAATCAGCTGTAACATTTCCATCTTTGTATCCTAATTAGTAAATTGCAAGCCGTTATGAGGAGACCAACCATGGTAATTTAGAATCTCACTCAGAGCATCATCATTGTCATGTGTGTGATTTGTGCCCTCATATGGCATTGTAAGTTTCTTATTCTGCATTTCAATATGGAACCATGCATATTTTATGGTCATGGTGCTACTTTATGAGGGTGAGTCACCTGGAGCTGACTGCCAAAAGTAACTGGAAGGCTATGAGAACAGTATAATTTTTCATTTAGTATTGCTATGTAGAATACTGTAAAACTGGCACACATGCACAAAAAGAGGAATCCGATCTAGAATTGTCACTCCTTCGGGGCAGAATCAGGGCAGGGTCAATTAAACATTGACCAAGATAATCAGGAATTACCTAAAAAGTGCTATTGAGAAGCTCCCATATGAGAAATGGAAGAAGGAATAGAATTCAAGGAATATTCCAAGCTAATAATATGGGTAGGAAATGGGAAAAAATTGAAAATGGCCTGAGACTGTATGGGATTGTGATTTCATGTGAATCTCGAAATAGGAATTTGAGAGCAGGTTAGCTTTTTCCTAATAAAAAGTTAGATGTGAACATTGCATATGTTAAATATAGTTCTGTGTATGCTTGATGTACATTGTTAAATAAAACTGTTGGGCTGCTATGGCTGAACTAAATTAGAGATAAGTAGAATTGCATAAAATTTGACATAATTGAAAAATCACTTAGAGTAGTTCTATTGATGACTCACATTGAATTTCTTTCAGGTGAGAGAAACTGAAAGATGAGCTAGAACAGTAAAGCATTGTCATTTACATTCTGTAAGGCCCTAGGACCTAGAACGTAAGAAATGGTGTGACTGCAGGACAGGTTTTCAATCACACAGTTAGGATGCAATAAATTCTAGAACTAGAGCTACAACTTGCCAAGGGAGTTGGCTCTCTTGATTGAGAGGCAACATTGTGGTATTCTCTAAGCTCTCCTCAGTAAAATCCTTTGGGTGAGCATGACTGATAACACTTAGTTTATAACAGAGGGATTTGTCCTGTGAGACCACATGCTTATTAATAGATGGAGTCATCTTAAAAACCATTCCACACAGCTCACCTGGCCACTGGTCAAATTCATGTTAACTTATTCTAGGCTAGGAAGGATATGTAAGAGTGTTTCAAACCAAGCTCCCTCCTCCTCAGTCCAATATTAAGTATTCAAGAAGGTATTTGTAGGTGCTTGCTACTTATTATGTGTTCTTAGGGCCAGGGGCATCGGGACTTGGGAACTTGTTAGAAACACACATGCTCAGGCTCTACCCCAGAGAACTGAATCAGAATCTGCATTCTAAGAAGCTCCTCAGGTGATTAGTAAGCTTACTAAAGAAGCTTTAATTTAAATTTCAGAGAATTTTTTTTTAGCTATTTAATGTTTTTAACCTAGACACTGGCACCTAGTAGGAACTCAGTATCATTTGATAGAAGAATAAATGAATAAATTAGTTGATGAACTGTCTTCAACTTTCACTTTAATACTCTAAGATATTAATTCTCATTTTAAAAATTTAAATTGTAACTACAGTTCATGGGTGACAAAATGGATCCCAAGTACTTAAAAGGAGCAATGTGTTATGCTAGGCTTTGGAGGCTATAATGACATATAATTATTTGAAGAATATTAAGAATTACCCAGAAATTTATAATCTAATTAAGAATTAAGAACTATGTGTCTAATTACATAAAAAATTATTAAAATTTAGACAGTTATAAATATTTTATATTTTACATTGATTATACATATTCATGGGGCACAGAGCTGAGCGTCAGCACCTGTGCCCAAGATGTGATGATCAGATCAATACTATCAGCATACCCAACACCTCAGATTGCAGTTATTCCCCGTGTTCCCCTCCCAACCTCCTATACCCCATCCCCTAGCCCCACCCTAGCAACCCTAGGTCTGTTTTCTCCCTCAGCAAATCCAATGCACCGCTGCGGTCTTTTCTTCCTTCTTTCTCTCTTAGCGCCCACTTATGAGTAAGGACATGTGATATTTTCCCCCTGTGCCTGGTTTATTTCACTTAACATAATTTTCTGTAAGCTCATCATGTTGCTGCAAATGACAGAATTGCATTCTTCTTTATGGCTGAGTAGTATTCCATTGTGTATATATTCCACATTTTCCTTATCCAATTGTCTGTTGATAGACATTTAGGTTGGGTCCACATCTTGGCTATTGTAAATAGAGCTATGATAAACATGGCAGTGCAGGTGTCCCTTCAACATGAAGAATTCAATATCTATGGGTATATACCCAGAAGTAAGATTGCTGGATCATTTTGGTAGATCTATCTGTAGTTTTCTGAGAAACCTGCATACTTTTTTCCATAATGGCTGTACTAATTTACAGTCCCACCAACAGTGTAGTAGTGTTCCCATTTCTCTAATTTGTTATTCTCAGTCTTTTTGATTATAGCCAGTCTAACTGGGGTGAGATGATATCTCAGTGTGGTTTTAATTTGCATTTCCCTGATAATTAGTGATGCAGAGCATTTTTTCAAGTACTTGTTGTCTATTTGTACAACAGAATTGTCTTTTTCAAGTACCTATTTTTCCTTTGAGAAATATCTATTCAACTCCTTTGCCCATTTTTTAGTTGGATTATTTGTTTTCTTATTGGGTAGTTGTTTGAGTTCCTTGTATGTTCTGGAGATTAATCCCTTGTCAAATGTATAGCTGCAAATATTTTCTCTCATTCTATAGGTTGTCCTTTCCTTCTGTTGATTGCTTCCTTTGCTGTATAGAAGCTTTTTAGTTTAATATAATCTCATTTATTTATTTTTCCTTCTGTTGCTTGCGCTTTGGGGATCTTATTCATAAAGTCTTTGCCCAGTCCTACTTCCTATGTTTCCCCTGTGTTTTTCTTTAGTAGTTTTATAGTTTCAGGTCTTATAATTAAGTTTTGAACCAATTTTGAGTTGATATTTGTATATGGCAAGAGGTGCAGCTTCATTTTTCAGCTCTAGTTTCATTCTTGTGAATATGGACGTCCACTTTTCCCAGCACCATTTATTAAAGAGGCAGTCTTTTCCCCAGTGTATGTTCTTGTTGCCTTTGTCAAAGATCAGTTGGCTGTAAGTATGTAGGTTGATTTCTGGGTTCTCTATTCAGTTTCATTTCTCCAAGTGTCTATTTTTAAGCCAGTAGCATGCTGCTTTAGTTACTGTAGCTTTGTAGTATAATTTGAAGTCAGGTAGTGTTATGCCTCCAGTTTTATTTATTTTTTGCTCGGAATCACTTTGGCTGTTTGGGGTCTTTTGTTGTTCCATATGAATGTTAGGAGTGTGTTTTTCTATTTCTGTGAGGAATATCATTGGAATTTGGAAAGTCATAAATATTTAAGTAATAGTAAAGGACAGCAACAACCAAAAAGAAGGCACCAAGTAGACAATAAATTACAAGGAAAAGAAATTGTTGGAGTTAAGCAGAAGAAATCATTTACTGCTGCATGAACAGAATAACAACAGGAGTTAATAATGTTTATCATATGTTTAGCAGATACTTTCCAACAGAGGAGCACAGCAGCTAAGATTCAGTGATTGGTGGTGATATTACCTAATATTACTATCAGCATTTACTATGTATTATGCACTATTATGAACATTTTACAGATATTAACTCAATTAAGTATCATCACATCCTTAGCATAGGAAAATTACTATTGACAATTTACAGATTAAAAACTGAGTCACGAAGCAGCTTAATAATGTGTCCAAAACCCCATGGTTAGTAAGTGAGAGGTGATTCAATGTGACTAATCTGATACCAGAGTTCATTAAAAATAATGGAGCTTTCCTGGGAGAGAGTTGGGACTTTTTTCTGGGGCAGGGGTTGGGAATAGATTTGAATGAGCTGAAAAGGGATTATATTAGTAGTCACTTTAGGTTAAAAAAATCACAAAATTAGAAAATTAACTATAGGTTAACCAATAAAATCACAAAATTAACTTTAGTTTTTCAACAAAATTACAAAATCAGACTAAATGGCTTCATTGTCTCATCTCGACAAAAGTGACTCAACTTTAGGAACTGAGTACATTGTCCTAAATAGATCAGATCTGGTAATGTCAGTTTTACAGCCAACTTTCAACATACGTTCTCCTGTTCTATCTTCATTTAAAGGACATTTCAATTGGGTTTCTGTCTTTTAGTTATCTGAATATATGAACCAATGTTGGTAAAAAAAAAAAAAAAAAAAAACGCTTTTATAGAAGCCCGAATAATCCTAAACATTTCCCTCTCTTCCTGTGGGTCTCTGTGCTGCATTATAAACATGGAGATACAATAAGAGTGGGATAATTATAAGTTGTGCACATGTCAGAAGACTATTATTGTGACATTTTGAAGACTGTTTTCAAAGAATTTTCCTATAAAATTAGTGCAAGTTAAATATAGTACTCCAGCTTAGTTGCGCATAAATTGTGGAGTATTGGTCAGTGATGGAGATGTGCATAAATTGTGGAGTATTGGTCAGTGATGGAGATAAAATTACATTTAGAGTTCCCACTGGCATTATAAGAAGTGAAACTGAAAAGGGCATTCTCACACTAAATTACAGGTGTCCCAGATTCTTAATGTTGTTGTTTTCTGAATTGAACCCAAGTCATGAGTTTTAAAATGAGTACTCAGAACACTACTGCAATTGGCTAATGAGTTTTCTATTTTCTACTAGGGAGCAACCATGGTTTGACAGAATCTGGCTCATTAAGGTATAATTATATTTTTCTGTGATCTAATTTGAGTTCTAAACTCGTGTCTGCATTCAGTTTTAATTTTCTCTTGACCTTCATTTAATAAATCTCCCAACCATACTGGCTGTGAATTGAAATGTGCATCATAGTTTGGCATTTCCTTTAATTTCCTCCTGTGATATAAATAAGTTCTACCAAAAATCATACTGGGAATAATACGTTCTTAACAATGAGATATCTAGTTTATTCTAGCTATGTTCAGATCTCACTTATTATCGTTTAAAAAAATTAAAAGTTATTCAATTATTACTGGAGATGCTGACTCAGCCCTTGACTTACAGTGGTTAGGTCAATTTTTCTTATGATTGAAACAAATTACAACATAGTCAAAGTTCAGCCTTTATCCACTCATTCAAGAACCAAAAAGGTAATGAACTTTGAACCAGAAACCAAATGGAATCATGCTGTTATAGTCTTCAGCTTGTCTCAAGAAAAGACTAATTTGGACTATTCTGTTCCCATTATATCATTTTATCAAGGAAAATGCACAAAAGTAGAATATTAAAATGTATTAAAAAGGCAACTCTTTATCACAAGAAGTAACAAATAAAATCCATTCATCTATTTCAAGAAGACAAGAGAACAGCTCAAGAATGAGAAAAGGAATAGCTGATCACAAACACATTCATGAAAATCTACATTTGATTCTGAAAGGTTTTTGCTTACTAGAGCAAGAAATCACTCCAAAAATGATTATTAAAACAGAAAGGAAAAAGAGAGTGTAGAAACTATAAAGAGTAAAAGTATAATGTATTCTCATTTAAAGTACCTTAATGACTAATATAAAATCAGTTCATCTAATTCAAAAAAGATACCTAGTGATCAGAATGTTTTCAATCAAAATCTTATTAAGCCGGCAGCACATTTATTCATTTTCCTGGGAAATGGCATTTCACATTACTGAATTTATTATAGGTATGCATTTTATTTCTCTATCTTCTTAATCTACCTTCAGAATAGAGATAATGCTTACATATAAAACACTGAGCATTAACAGCCCCTAAAATAAAACAGGGAAAATGTCTTTCTACCAATGGAATGGAAGCACTACTAACCAGGAGTTGAAAGAACAGTAAGAGTTGCAAAGATATTTCAGCTTCCCCAATATCCAACCCTAGGGAAACAAGTGCAAGAATATTCTGTCTCCGTCCTGTACAGGTCTGCATAGCCTCAGAAAATTATTTTCAATTCACCCAGGAGAACAGCTTATTATGTTACAAAGTTAGTATTGCACATTATGACATACATATGGTCCTTGGCACAGTAGCAGTCCATTTTGGTCCATTTCACAGATTTTTTAGTTATTATTTGAATATTTTATTCTCTATCTTCCCCTCCTCTTTTTTGGCCCAGAAAGACTACAAGGGACTTCTTTTCTTTTCTCAACATCTTTCAATTCTTGAGGGAAAAAAAGAAAAAAAATTCTCTAGTCATTTTCCCTTAATCTACTAAGGCTTTGGAAGTCGACAAAATTACTTACAGAGAAAGATTTTTCCTACTCTCCATTTTAACAAGATGGAAAAAAAATATATCACCAAGGTCTTTGTCATGCTTATACTACCTAACATACTTAGCAGACAGATATCATTCTAAAATATTTCAACCTAGATTTTACAGATCTGATTGTCCCACTTTTGTATACCTGTTTGAAGGTCTTCAGAAACATTTCTCATGACACAGGAGGGTTAACACAATGGATTAAGACTGTACTATTCTTCCCCAATATTCATATCCCTTCTTGCCTTTGCATACATTTTCCCTATCCACTACCAGTCTTGGCTACATAAATTGCTTTGGCTAATGAAATGTAAGCAAATAATATATGCTGCATCCTTCCAAACAGAGGCTTTACATATAACTTCATGGTTCAGCTCTGTTTCTTTAGTTTCTGCCATCTTTTACGAGAACAATGTAACCTAAACAGGGGCTATTGCTTCAGCATGGGTTCTTGAATGAGAAGACACGTGGAGCTGACTGCAATCTGCAAGAAATAAGTAGTATATATTAAGAGCAAGAAATAAATATTTGTTCTTGCAAACCATTGAGATTATGGAGTTGTCTGCTACTAGAGAAAAAGCTATAGAATAGAATTGGTACTTAAAACTGAAATTTTACTATTAAAAAAGAACTGGTGGTGGACTGCAGGCTATATTTGGAGACTGAAAAAACTTGGTAACCATTATTATGCAGTGCAGTGCAGCTCTTGCCTATGATAAATTGGAACACAGAAAATACTCTTAATAAACTGTGACTTTGGTCAAAATCATTTGGAACACAATGTTACTATATAAATTGGTTGTTTTCTGCATTAGATAAACTCAGAAAAGTATCACCCTATTTGCAAATGGGCACAAAAGTAGAAATAACAAGTCCAGACATTCTGAGACTAGTAAATGGGATTGTTTCTCATTTATTATCAGAAAAAAATATAAAAGTGAGAAATGCTTTGGGCTATTAAAGCTAATTAAGACTCACCCTAAGTAAGACTTAGGCTAGGAAAAAGATCTTGTGTTAAAAACTCTGATTGTTTTAAGGTGGCCCCCAGTGAAAGATTTAAGTTACGTAAAGTAGTTCAGGGAAGAGAGATTAAGGGCCTAGTCCCACAGCAGTCAAAAGTCAGAAGTTGGATGAGCTCAAGATACATTTCATTATGCCTTGAGAGTAAGGCAATTCTCAAAAAAATAAAAAATAAAAAATAAAGTATATATATATATGTATGTATGCATAGTGTTACTAGCACACATAGCTTGATGGAATCAAAGACATTTTGTTTTAAGTATTTTTTTAGAGTTTGTACTGTCAGAAGTGCCACTAGCCTGGGCAAAAAGAAACCAATTGGTAGATCTTTAGGCATCCCACTTTCTAGGGCAGAAAGCAGGATAGGAAAGCTACTTATTTCTCCCAAGGAACATCTATATCCCAGCATTCATGTCAGCTATGGCCAAGAGAGAAAATGAGAGTCCTTTTCAGAGTGTATCCAGGAGCTATGGAAAATATAACTATGGAGTTATTCTCAAGGAGAAGAACATGACCTAATAAAAGAGCAACTGCCATCGTCAGGGTAAGAAGCCCTTACATTACGTATCCAGTGGAATTGCCATTCTTCCCCTTTCTGGATGGAAGGGTTTATTGCAGTTGTTCTGTCTTTGTGCCTGCATTTCATGTTCGTTTCATTTATCAGTTGTGTAGACCAAGATAACTTGTTTTCTTAGGAGACTTGGGAAGCTATAAGCAGATCTGAGATAGACTTTTAAGATCCTGGAATTTTAATTCGCTGTGTGTGGGTGTGCAGGCACATGCATGTAAATGCAGAAAGGAAGTGAATATTTGTAAATAAGAGAGTAAATATCATTAGCTCTTTTTTTCCCACTCACCTATTTTTTTGGCTTAACCATGTGAAATGCTTTGGCCAGTTTGAGAGCAGACGTAATATATGCCCAACCAAGCAGTTTAAATGCAATGATTTGGCTCATTCTCTTGAATATTTTACCTTCTGCTGAGAAACCAGCATGCTCAATATGGAGGTTGCTCCTTCAGCTTGGGCTTAGGAGTGAGAAAGCACATGGAATAGAGTTGTACTTGGCCCATAATCTTCATGTACTATGAGTACTAAATAAATGTTTGTTGTTGTTATCCACTGCAGCAAGTGCTGATTAATGCATTCTGTAACCAACAGTTAAGAATAGTGTTTGTTTAGCAACGGAAAAGTTTCTAATTTAAGACTTGGTGTGTAAATTTTATTTTTTAATAATAATGCCCTAGGTCTATCAGATAACTTAAAAAGTATCTGAAAAATTCAGTGACATATACTGACAATTCCTAGGTTTCTTAGACAGATTTAGGGGGCCTAATTGTAAACATTCTATCAGTGCTTGAAGAGTCATCCAAGTTCCATTTGTGCCACGAAAGTTTTGGCTAAGTAGAAATTCAGTTTTGTTTATTATATTATTTTCATTTACAACATTCGGATTCTAAATTAGATCTGTTTGAAAGATGAATACCACATTTAAGAGAAATAATTTAGATTACTTGTTCTTAATACTTTTTTTGTTGTCCTCAATATTTTTAGAGCCTCCCATTTGTTATTAAAACTTAAGTCAGGAATGCAGAAAATATAGAACAAGTTATATGGATTATATGTGTGTGAAAAGAGCCTTTTTTGAATAGAAAATTTTCTTGGGATGTTGTATGAGGGTCCTCCAAAAAGTTTATGGAAAGATTCATATTATCTTTTAATTCTATTTTTCCACAAACTTTTTGAAGTACCCTGTTAGGCTTTTCTTTAACCTATTTGCCTACTGTGGATAGAGACCCACCCAAGACGAGGTGAAAACCCACCTGTGAGCATGTGCCCAGTAATGCACATTTCAGTGAAAGTCTTCCTTCAGTGATATGATCACTTACAGCCATAAATACTTCCCCAAAAGTAACTAATACCTATTGGAGTTACTTCTTTGATGTTTGGTTTCCTTGTGCACATACAACTTTATTTCTTTTTTCATTTTGGGGCGTGGGAGGGGGGTGGATCTAAACCCTTCACCTTGGTGTTATAACACCATGCTCTAACCAAAAACTCGAGATATCACATTATACTTTCATAGCATCTAGAATCCCCTTTTTGTATTTTTCCTACTCTTATGTATTAACACATAATTATATGCACATAATTATATTTAATTAACTGTAATGAAGAAAATAGCATGTTATTTTTTTAAATTCTATAAATAGAATGATTTTAATATTAAAATTAATATTTGCTTTTAATAAAAGATCTAAAATATAGTAAAATTGTATGCATATGGATTTCTGTGTTTAGACAGAATTAGACGTTAGACAATTTACATTGTGTAGAAAGATGTCTTGAGCCTTCCAAACTAGGATCCAGACACTAAGGTTTTAACAGAAAAGTTTGTAAACTCTGGTCTCCAGGCCCAGCAAAATTGAAGGCTTAGCTTAATAGGCTTTGCATGATGTGGTGTCTTAAAGAATCTTATTCATCAGATTTAGCTTTATGTTAGATCTGTATAAAATGATTTTTCCTTAGAAACTTTATAATCATGATCATAAATAAAATATAGTAAGAATTATACAATAGGCATTGTGCAATTAAGTATACATGAATTCTCTCATTTACTCCTCAAAATGATCTTATAATATAGCTACACTTATTATACCATTTTATAGAAGGAGAAAATGAGACCTTTTAAACACTAAATAACTTGCCCCAAATCACTTTGCAGAGACCAGACAATACTCTAAGAGGCAAAGGTGAGGGCATGGTAGTCTCTTCAGCATAGTATTTTTGATTCACACATCAAAAATAAAATTCCCAGAAACAATTAGATGTTTCTAAAGTCTCACTAAGTATGAAGTTACCACATAGGCCACTGTAGTTTTTCTTTTCCTGCACTGTTTCCTGTGGTTCTAGTTCAACCCTAGGGACCTCTTTAGAGCACACTAACTTTCCTTTTATGTGAATACTATTTGCAGGCAGTTTTAAAAGCCTCTCTCATCTTGGACCATTCATCCCCATCATTCTGATAGAATGCAGTTTCTCACCCTCTCACCCTTTAGGAAATCTGCTTCTGATGTACTTTTGTTTGCAAATATCTTTAAAATGAGGCAATAAGGGGATAGAAGTAGGAAACATTAAAGGCATTAGAATAAATTAAAGAACATGAGACCTTAGGAAGAAATGGGGTCAATAGGAAAAGAGTGAAAATAGGGCCTGCTAGAAGAAAACAAAAAAAGGAATTACTAACAAAAACTATACTTCAAATTTTGGCCCAGTGCTGGTTCAGCCAACAATACCTAAAATTAGTTTTATGCTTCCTTTTGTGGATCCCTGAGTCATGGTCAGAGTATAATTCTTTATCTGGTTGGATCTGAGCTTAGTGAAGTCTCTTTAAAAGGAAGCTCAAATGAGTTTTATGCTCCTCAGGCTTACTGTCTGGAAGACCATTCCTGCTTCCTTAGCTTGATGCTCTTTAATGTCTTATTTTATTAATTTGTTTTTTATCTTTTCTGCTTAATGTAAAATTATAAGAGCACTGGAGGCTCTTGTTATATGAAAATGCAACCCCTGGCAAAAGAATACTATAACTTACATTGATCTTCCTATTTAAAAAATAACAGATAAATATTACAAAAACCATTTCAATTTTACTTTATTCGAGTTTTATTTAACATGCACTCTAAATTGTTCATTGGTATTTTATATTTCATTTAGCAAATAATCTTAATTATTAACTTAATTTTTCATGTTTTCTACTTCACAAATGTAAGAAGGTAGATCTGAACTGTTCCAGTATTCAAAGAAACATGTAGACCTAAAGGTCAGCTATCACTAATACCTCATAAAATACGTACTTCTGGGTAATGACAGATTTCAATATGACTTCTGTTCTCTGAGAAATCACAAAGATACGATCTCATAGTAATTTTACGATAAGAATTGTCCTTAAGTTAAAAGAATGAATATTAGCCTGGGCTGGCAGCAATGACTGGGGTTGGGGAAGTTTCTTGGGAAGGCATGAGCATTTTATTTTTTATTTTGTACCTTTGCAGAAGGTAATGTAATTGAACAATAATAACCATGAGCAATTAAAGCAAGTAGGATTGTTCATTCAATTAAAAAATTATGGAACTCTACTCTGTTCTACGTGCTGCACTCAGCAATGGGGACACAGAGATCGATAAGAAATGATCCTTACTCTCAAATCTTACAATCCAGTATGGAAAACATCAGCAAGTTCAATCCAGTTAGAAAAGTGCAATGAATAGGACAACTCAGGATGTCTTGAGAGCAAAGAAACGCCCCAATCCAGTGTGTGTGTACTGAGGGGAAGTAAGGTTGTACAGGGTCTACTGTGAGTAAAGTATGTGCACCCCAAACTACACGTAACATCGTACACATTCATCTGTCCCTGGTACTTTTTGTCTGTTTTGTTTACTTTTTCTCCAGTGCCTATAACAGTGCTAGGCATACATCAGTTGCTCAAAATAAACAAACAAACAAAATTCATGAAAAAATTAATTTCATTTCCCTTTGATGCTATACCAATTATTCATTTATATGATTTAACTCACATACTAATATTACAAACTTTTGGATCTGTATAGTTGTTCATTGGAATGGGGGAAATTATAAGTATTTATGCTAAACTAAGCAACCAATAACTTTTGAAAACATTATTACCTCATGAAGTAACAAATATTATTGAGCCATTATTACTTTAGTCCCATACAAGCATGTGCTGATAAATTATAAACACAAAACCAGAACTGCAGAGATTTGTTAAGGTTTATATGTAAGAGATTAACTAGAAGCAGTATAAAACCACCGGTGAGCTCCCCTTGCAACTGTAAGAGCTGAGCTGAGATCAGAGATGCCTGCAAAGCCAAAAAAGGCGGGGGAGGATGCTGAAGGCATTAGCCACTCAATTTGCTATTCTTTTACATTTGTTTAATGGTTTGTTTCCTCTGTTTGGTGTTAATATAAATTAGAATGGAAGAGAAGAATTTGAAAATGTACAAAAACTTTCCCCCTGAATACCAGGAGAATAATTAATTGCTGGACCCTCTCCTGGTCCCTATTGAAACCAAGAGTTTCCTGACAATATAGATACTTGAGCCTTAATCAAAGTTGCTTTGCAGAGATATAATGAAACATAAAATTGTTGAAAAGCAGGAAAAGGCAACATGGCCAAATAGCCTTTCTATTTGATAATTTCTTTATGTTTAGTTTCTTTGGGAAATATATTTTTTAAGACTCAATTTCTGCCTGAGTTAGGTAATCATAGCCTTGTAAAACCTTTTTATTTTTTTTTCTTTTTGAGTTTAGAAAATTCAAGAGCTCTGCCTGCATACTTATGACTTCACCTATCTTTTCCCATTTTTTATACATAATATATGTTCACTTTAGAAAATATCAGACAAAATTCTGATAGTTGCCGTCTACATAACATCTTCTAATTAAATGCTGAATAGAATTTAAGGTGAAAGAAATTGTACAACATGCCTACATATTTGGCACTTTTGAAATTGAAACCAGAACAGCTGCAGTTGTCAGTCATATGCTTATCAGTCATGTGCTTAATAATACTGTCGATTATACTAGTTTAAAGAAAATGAACTAATAAATCTCCTTTACTGGTGCATATATTGCTTACCGCTTAGAAGAAAAAACTTTCATATTCGCACATTATAGTAGACCAAAGATTCAATACATGGCATCTTAGGGGCATATAAAAAGCACAATCAGTAAAATTTGACTTCATATTTTAGTCCATTAAAATTCAGCTTTCCTGATTCCAAAGACGTTATTAAATAATAAGTTTTAACAGAAATTCTTGAGTTTAGGAATTTTAGGTATTTTATCTAAATAAAGAAATAAATTACACCACATATGCTATGATCTCAGTTAACTTGTAATTCTGTCCTAAAAATTCTTCAATGACTCATTAAAATCCTTTCTGTTCAGATTCCAGTTCACCATCTAATTAGGGAAGTCCTAACTATAGGTCATACACCCGAGACAATATAAACAGCTTTCGGCCATCTGTAGTTAGCCAAGTCATTTTTTTATTTTATTTATTTATTTTTTAATCCTTTATTAAACCACATTTTCTAGGCAAGCAAACAATTTATGTTGATTCTATGGTCCTTGATGAGTTTCCGTTTGTATCAAAAGTCATAAATGTACATGATGAAAAATTTCTCTTGAGGCATTCAATTCTTTCAAACATTAAGAATATAGCTGGTCTTGATCTCATCGGCAGCACATGGAAAAAGCTCTCAGTTTCTGTTTCTGGTTAGGCCAGAGTAGTCTTGAAAGGAACAAGGAGTTGAAGTCCGAAGAGGAATCCTGGGCTTTTAATTTTCATTTGCCAAACGATGCACACTTACCAACCAAGTGAGTTGGGAATTAGAATCAAATGGAGCAACCTTCACTGTCACTAGCCTCCAAGTTCCCATTCCTCCTGTCTGTCTGACTTACTTAGTCCCATAGTTTTCTGACTGAAATGTCTGTCTTTCCTGACTTCAACTCCGATTAAACCTAGGTCTTCATCTATGAGTATTGTCTTCTTGTATGACTTGCTCATCCAGTGATTTGATCTCATACTTAAGAAAGTCTTTTAATATATTAAAAGCTTAAGCTAAAAAAATATTAGTCTTGACAACAAACTTTACATCCTTCCTTTCCTTTCTTACAAGTAAAAACCAACAAAGTTGTAACATTAAAGCAAAAACAGATATTTAAACCACTGATCAAATTTAGTAAATCCATTCCTCTTACCAGTGAAGGTAAAAAAGACTTGTTTCTGAAATACAAGGAGAATGGAATTTTGAGTGAGAGCAGCCCACCCACAAGTTGTACATGGAAAACTATGTGTTATGATATGCATTGTATTTAACACTAGGAAAAATAGCATCTTGATATCTGGAAATACTGACATGCAAAATTTAACATTCAAATAATAAGTCTAAAGGAATCACCATTTAGGAGATTAAACAAGCAAATTCAAAAGAACAATCGTTTATGTATGTTTCTCTCTCTAACAGTTGAAAGCTGATTCCATTATCTTCTTAAGGTTAGAGACTTTATACTCTATACCTTTCTATTACTCTCACCTTCAACATATATTATATATTTAAGAGCTCATTAGATGCTTGTTGTATTGACATGAACTGATTTTTCAATGGCGAAAGTCTAACTATGTGCAGAAAACCTCATGCTATCTCAGCACTGCCCCATTGCTGATTGTCGTGTCAGTCTCAGTCGTTGTTTTGTTTTTTTCTTGTTGTTGGTTTCTTTATGGAATACTTTTGATTATGATTTATCAAGTCATAAAGAAATAAAATCAGAGAAAATTTGGAAAGAACTTCTTAAAAACTGCTTATCAACATTGTAAATTCATTAAATTTTAGAGCTGGAAGTGTCTGTGAATCTCATTTAGTCAAATTTCCTAATTTTATAAATAATTAAACAAATTCAGAGGCATTGTGGACACACAGTTAGTTAAAACTAAGACTAGAAACCAGGTTCCCCACATCGAGGTTAGAGAAAACTTTCTATTATTCTTTTGCTATTTACATGACAGTTTGGGTTTTTTGTTTTGTTTTTCATAAAACTAATTAATCACCAGTTTGAAAACAGTATAGCAGTCTCCAGGACATAGAAAACCTTTGCTTTCCATTCTATTTACTTTACTGTATTTACCAATAAAAAGTCTGTGTCAATATTTACTCCTGCTTAATCATTGTTATGTTACACATAATGACCTTAAAAATTTGGCTTTTAGAGCATTCCGTAAACAGATATAACATGAAAGTTGTTATAGAATAATTTGATTGTTTTATCATATGCAAAATATCTTTCATTTTTATGAATCGAATATATCGATAAATGAGAATAATTTGTTCTTCAGAGAGCACAATTGAAAATCAGTACTAAATGGCACTTTAAGTTAGATATAGTAATGCATATGTATTGGAAAACTGAAATTATATATGTATTCATGTAAGTGTTCTTGAATTAAGTTCAAAATGTGCTAAGCAGACAATTTTATTTAGCCTAAAAGAGTATGTATTAGATGTTGCTCAAACTAATTAATAGATTCCTTCTTTTGGGCATGAGCAAGTAAAATTTTGAATCTGTGTAGAAACAATGCATAATAAAAGATTCATTCACGACCCAAGTGAATGTTTACTCATGTTTTGTACTGGAATAAATAAGTGGCAATTCATTTGTTAACATTTGTTGATAATGAGATATCAGTTTCTTTATGCATGTTAATTTTTCCTTTTCAAAAGTCTTCACCCATGCACAATTCAACTGAAAATCCTCTTTGGTTGGAGAAAGCAGAGAGGCAGAATAAAAGACAGAACACCTCTCAAGGAAAAGGAAGAAGTGGTGCCAACACATTGGCATATTTTTCCTGGTAATCTAAGGTAATGAAACCAATGGCCAAGTTAGCTTACAGGAATTATATTGTGCATTTTTCTCCTTCCAGGTCTATTTTTCCACAAATAGATAAGATTTATGATGGTGCATATTTTATGGTTCCAGAATATATTTCATTCTAAACTTAAAATATTGCTTGTCATTTTACTAGTTCTTGTAAACCAAAACAATGATTTTGAAAGACTAGAAACTATATACTATGTTATATCACATTTATCACATTTCCTTTTTTATTACCAGCTCCGACAGTTTATTACGTATTCCTCAGTCACACTACTGCTCTGTTCTCATTCCTCAGAAAAACAACTATGACAACCTGTGACTGATTCCCTTTTAGTACTAGAGGGAAAGACAAATCTTATGTAAATTGTTTACCTAATGACTTTATTCCATCAGAAAGCATTCCTTGTGTGACTGTTTAATAAACAACAAGAATTTTAAAAAATAAGGAAAATAGGAAGGTTCTAGATTTAAATTTTTCCTAATTCAGACTTTTCTTTTTTGACTGTTATTATAATGTTTAATTATTCATTGGTTATTAATTATTAATTATTAATTATTCATTGGTTCTCATGTATTTATTATAAAATCTAATAAGGAATTGATGTAAAAACAATAGTGTTTTATTACCACAACTGTTGTATTCACTATGATATGCCACTCGATAGCACAGTGCTCAGCAAATTTTTGTTGAATAATTTGTTGAATTTAATAATCTATCAGATTCAACATTTACTTAGAAGTATGTAATTGTCACACCCTAATGTGACATTTATTCTTATTAACAAACTACACTTGTCCATTTTACCATGCTATATTTTAAAAATACTATTACCCATCTCTGAGATATAGAAATGTGAAATCTGACTAGAAAGATTTTAAGAAGTTAGGAAATGACACATATAGAAGCAAGTTTTTCAGCAAGAGGAGACAGAAAGAGCATTGAGTTTTTATTTTTTTTAATTGAATTTTTTTTTTTTTAATTAAGGCAGACTTTGAGGAAAGATCAGAACATTTTATGCAGGGTGGACATTTTGAGGTACATCTCTGATGTTTGTGGAGGTGGGCTGAGCTGTGAGCACTATCAATTAAAGTAGAGGAGGCCCTGAGACTTAGCTCTAAGCTACACAGTCTTTCATCTGATCTTAGTTAAACCTCAAAAGCAATAATATTTTATTTGAGAAAAAGAAGCTGAAATTGAACAACTTATCACAGGGTTTTACAACTTAAAACTTACATTTCAGTTGTTTTTAAGGCTCTATAAGCAATACAGGGCCCAGCCTCATGGTGTTGCATGGATTTAAAAGCTGAACTCAAATTTATTTTATAAACAGAATGTACACTTTATATAACTACATGGACTTTCAATTCACAAGTTCAAATAAGACTCAAAATCTGAAGGACAGATATGGATTTCACAAGAATTCCTTTAATAATAACTTTTACACTTTTCTATTTTTAAAGGCACGTTCATTTGTCTTCTGTTTTTTAAGATTTTTCTTCTCAGAATTTCTGCACATTCTTATCTCTTCAATAGTCATTTTCTTGCTGATGACTTTCAGTTCTATCTAAACTGCTGTTCTAGAAATCTAAATGCTAAATATTCTGTATAATCTTTTCCATTTGATGCATCATTATTACCTCCAATGCAACTTACCTAAAATTGTATCAACTCCCTCTTCTAACGTCTCTATCCATAGAAGTCCAATAAACATCTCTTGATGCCAAAACTTTTAGTTTAGGGTCATCTATCAATCAATCCACTTCCCAGTATCCTGTCAATAAAGTATTTCTGATGATTCCTCTTTCAAAAAGTCTATCAATCAGTTCTTCCAAGTACCTGTGTGAGATTGACTTCCCTAGAAGCAGAACATGAGACAAGAATTTGGGCAGTGTTATTGGGAGAAATGAGTGAATGAAGCAGATACGGTAGAGGGAGGTGCTAAGCAAGGCTGAGTTTTCTGCTGGGATCCAGCTTCAGCCTGATCCCACGGGGCCTCTGGAGCATGAATTGTGGCACAGAGTTGGCCCCAGCCTGAAGCAAAGGGCCTGCCTTGTATATCCATATCAGTCATTGGCTTTATGCGAGGGCACATAACCTCCTGGGCCAGGAACTCATATTCTGCCAAGAGCAATCTTCTAGAGAAGGCAGCAACTGTGAGTCCTCAGCCAATGCTCACAAGAGCCAAGGGATGGGTGTTCCAGTCCTCTAAGATAGATCCAAATGGGGCACCAAGAGTGTCCACCACCACACTCAAGTAAAATTTTTGGTTATAATGTAATACACTTTATTCAAACCTTTGCCATTGATTGGTATTGAAAAAATTTCTAAGATTAGTAAGAGTTTTAGAGGTCATTTTTCTAAGTACATTCTTCCATAGTATATTCACAAAGTTCATTTCAATAAATATTTATAAAATCTAGTTTCACTGTGCCATAACATTGTACAGAAATGTAAACTACAACCGTAAAACATTGTAATGCTATTTTAGTGGTTATAATATAGGCAAATTTCTCTTTGAATTCTGATTGTCAGCAGATAAACGTTATTTACGTGCACTCGGATGTACACATGTAGGCATGCATGTACACATACTCAAGCAAGCGCACATACACATAAGCTGGTTTGGACACAAACTGAGCTTCCCACATGGCCATAAAGAAATGGATGTAATGAAACGGAAAGGCAGGGGAGTTAGCTACCTATGGGTAACTTAAAGTTTACCTATGGTAAACTTTGAGCAGTGCAAGATGGGAACAACCTAGAAAGATAAATTCTTCCATTCTTTCTCCAGTGGAGTACTTTAATGGGCAGTAACTCCTCCTAACTCTAGGAAAGTACTGTGAGCCAAGGGAACTTGCCTGCTGACTTGCTGGACATAGTAACACAGCACGTTACATCGCTTCACATCTTTCTTTGTCTCACTTCCCTTTATCCTTATCCTCACTGCTCTGGGTTTGTTCTTGCCAAATAATGTATAAAAAGGTATTCTTGCTTCAGGTTCTGCTTTCTTTTTCTGCTACTTCTCGTGTTGCTCCACAGTCAGTTTCACAATGGTAATCCATGCGCTACTTCCTTCACTGAGCAAAGAAACAGGCTACTGAAATAAACACTGTGCTCAGTATCACGGTTTACTTACATTCTGGTGCAAGTTCCCTGTGTCTTCGTGGACTGATAAACAGTTTATCAACCAGCAAACAATCTGTGGGTTACTCTTTGAGAAGTTATATTTTAGGAGACAAAGGCTGAGACACACAGCATAATGAGATGACCCTACAGTCTATTTCTTCTCTCTCTTTCTCCTATAATGACAACTAACAAGATTTAGATTTGTGTGCATTATAAGTTTTTTACATATATGTTATATGTATGCTTTCATAGTAACATATAATGTCATATTGTGAATAATAAAGAGTTTGCATAAATTATTATATTGTATTGCAAATATTCTTCTGCAAATCACCTTTTTCATTCAATCTTATATTTTGGGCACATATTGATCAAATTTGTTTATTTTAAAATCCTCATATCATCTCATCAAATTAATGTACTGTTTTTGAATGCACACTCTCACTTGTAGACATTGGATTGTTTCTATTTTTTATCTATTACAAGAAATGATGCTGTAAACATCCCTAAACATGTCTTCTTTGCAGCAATTTCTAAAGCTAAATCTTGTAGTGGGATGCCTGGGGCATAGTATATATACATTTTCAATGTAGCCAAATATTGCCAAACTGCTTTCCAAGGTCAACCTATATTTAAAGGTTGACCCAGTCAAAAGTTACTTTATTAATTCACAATATTTAAAAGTTTTTAGTTATATGACCTAGTAATAAAAGTAATTTTTAAAATTATTAGCCTAGTTATTTCCATCAGTTTATGCATTTAACATACAACTTTTTATAAAGACTGTTACATTTTAAAAATTTTTTAAATTTAAAAAAAGACTGTGCCATTTTATTTTTAACAATCTCACATGGCAAGGACCTAATCACTACTAACAGAATTAATTACTGATGTATTAATGTGAGAGTCCCCTTCATTTACATATTATGTACACAAATTTCAAGTAAAACTGACAATGGCAAGTTTTCAAGTGATAAAAAAATGTTTCCTGTGTCGCTTTTGAAACTTTCCTTGTTAAAAAGAGAATTAACTCTAAACATTGTGGCATTTATGGATTTTTAAAACTATCTTTAAAGTAATAACTATTTCTCTTACAAATGTGAGAAATACATAAAATTATATTTAAGTAGTATTTAAGTCTAATAATTGCACTTCAATAAATAGATTAAATTTTTCACCAATTGAAAAGATAGATCTTTTATATGGATTTCTCTTCTGGAATCTGTTTAAAATTTGTTATAACAATTGATATAAAGTAATTAAAAAGTTCACATTGGACTGTAGTTTTTTCAGTACATTTTAAAATTACTATTATCTTTTGATACTAACAATAGTTAACATTATTGAGTGCTGCTTATACGCTAGACATTGTGCTAAATACCCTAGGTGTTATATCAGATTACATTTTCCCAGGATAGTAACAACGTTATGTGCTGTCCCACATTTCCTTCTACAATGCAACATTATAATTCCCGTAGCAAGTGTTGGTGTCTAATACCTCTCAACTTGAACCTGGAGAGATTTGTGACTGCACTGACAAGCAGAGTTGGGTAGAAGTGATACCACAGCTGGCTCCTATCAGTTTTTGCATTGCCTTGGAAGTCATGTGCTCCAATAACACCAGGCTGTAAGGAAGCCACAGGAAAAGGGTACAATTTCGTGCTCTAGCCCATAAACTAGATTTGCAGTCCTCCCAGTCCAGGTGTCATATATGTGAGTGAACATTTCTTTAGATGATTCTACCCGTGGTCACAGATTCATCTCCAGACTTTGAGTCTCCCCAGTATCAACCTTACGGAGCAAAGACACACCTTTCCTGCTGTACCTTGTTCAAATTCCTGACCACTGAATCTGTGAGCATAATAAGGATGTTGCTTAAAACTGCTAACTTTTGGAGTAATTTGTCATGCAGCAATGATCATTGGAAGACAAGTTATAACTTCTTAAAGTTTTATAACAATTTTTTTTTTTCTTAGATGGTGTGACAGTTAATTTTAGGTGTCAGCTTGGCTAGATTAAGGAATACTTAGAAAACTGGTAAAGCATTATTTCTGGCTGTGTCTATGAGGGTGTTTCCAGGGGACACTGGCATGTGAGTCAGTGGACTGAGTGGGGAATATCCCCTCTCGGTGCAGGCAGCCACTATCCAATCAGCCGGAGGTCCAGAAAGAACAAAAGAGGAGAGGAAAAAGGAATTATCTCTCTCTCCTGAAACTAAGACACCCTTCTTCTCCGGTGCTTTGACATCAGACTCCAGGCTCTCTAGCCTGTGGATTCCAGGACTTACACTAGCAGTCATCCCTCTGAGTTCTCAGGCCTTCAGCCTTGGACTGAGAATCACACAATTGGCTTCCCTGGTTCTGAGGCTTTGAACTTGTACTGATAAGCTACCAGCTTCCATTTTCACCAACATTTGATTTTTGAATGGTTTGTTTTTGGAAGAGGGCAGGCAGCCAGACATTGTGTGCCCGGTAACAATAATTGTATAGAGAGTTCATTGTGGAAAAGAGACTTGCTTTCATCCACTTGGATCTGAGAGCATTCTTTTCCTGGGTTTTCACTGCTTTAATATGACAAAACATTTCTATTATACATACTCTATTTCGAATCATCAGCACATTCGTGAATTTATGCAATACTCTGAATTAATCTTTCTGTATCTGCTATTGCTTCCTCAATCCTATCTCTAGGATTTTTAAGGCATAGATTTTCAAGATGTAAATCAAGTAATGCTCCTCCCCCTGCTTTAACTTTTCCAATGAAATCCCACATAAAATAGAAAAACAAATCCTAATTTTTACTGCTGTCCTAAGGGCCTTCATGCCTGACTTCATCTTGAACCTCTCTCCCCTCTGCTCACTGTCCCAGCCAAACTTGCCTCCCTTCTTCTGTCCCATGCACTCTCCAAGCTCATTCTACCCTTGGGGCTTTTGCACTTGCTAGTCCTTGTCCAAAGGCTCTGCCCCCAAACATTCAGATCGGTGGCTCTTTCCTGCCATCCATTTTTCTACTGAAATATTGGTGACTATTTCAGAGGAGCTTCCCCAAACATCAGACTAACATAGCCTTATTCCCACTTCGATTAATTCTTTTCCAACCTTCCTTTTTATTCTTCCTTATTTATTAATTGCTATATGAAATTATACTATCAATTGATTCATTTTCTAATACAAGCTTCATGAGAGCAAGGTCTTTATCTGCCTTCCTTTTCTTCAGTAGCACGTAATTATTTGTTCAATCGGTGAATGACCTGAAAAAAAATTGAAAACTGATTCCTGGTGCTGTGGTTTGAATGTCCCCTCAAATTAATCGAAGCTTGATCCCCATTGTAACAGTGTTAAAAGGATGGGAAATCAGACTAGGGGACTTGAAAGGTGGGGCCTTTGGGAGATGACTGGATTGTGAGGACTCTCCCCTCATGAGTAGATTAATCCATTCATGAATCAATGGGTTAATGATAAATAGGTTATCACAGGAGTTGCACTATGGCTTCCCAGCCTCCAAAAGTATAATTGCCCAGTTTCAGGTATTCTGTTATGAGTGACAGAAAACTGACTAATACAAATGGAGAAAATGATTGAATTATTGCAAACTACAGATAGGACTATAATGATGACGTTGATATAAGCAAATGGGTATTTTCTTCCCATACTAAGAACTAAAACTTGGCTACATATAAGCCTAAAAATATCAGAACATTTAAAGTACACTGAGACTGTTACAAATAGCTTATTTTTATCTTGTATAGCTATCCATAAAGTAGCAGCATTTTGCAACAAGAAATTTTTTAAAAAGTTACTGAAATTACATATATATGTACATAAGTGATGTGGTTTGAATTGTGTCCCCCTAAAAGTTATGGTCAAGTCATAACACCCATTACCTGTGAAGGTAACCTTATTTGGAGTGATGGTTAATTTTATGTGTCAACTTGGGTGGGACATGGTATCCAGATACATGGTCAAAAATTATTCTGGATGTTTCTGTGGGATGTTTTTGGATGAGACTAACATTTAAATGAGTGGACTTTGAGTAAAGCAGATTGGCCTCCATAATATGGGTGATCCTCATTCAATTAGCTGAAGGCCTAAACAGAATTGACTGATCTCCCCCAAGCAAGAAGGTATTCTGCCACCAAATGGCCTTCAAACTTGAACTGTAGCATCTGCTCTTATCTGGGTCTCCAGCCTGCCAGCCCACCCTGCAGATTTTGGACTTATCAGCCTCCATAATTGCAGGAACCAATTTTTAAAAATAAATCTCTCTCTCTCTCTCTCTCTCTCTGTATATGTGTGTATATATACACACAAACATCCTATTGGTTCTATTTCTCTGGAGAACTCTGAATAACACATTTGTAAATAGGGTCTTTGTAGATATAATCAAGCTTAAAGTGAGGTCATATTGTATTAGGGTGGGAATCAAGCTTAAAGTGAGGTCATATTATATTAGGGTGGGCATCTTGATAAAAAGAGGGAAATTTAGATAATACAGACAACAAAGAGAAGCTACATGACAATGGAGGCAGAGATTGAAATGATGCATCTACAAGCCAAGTAACACCAATAGTTGCTGGCAGCCACCAAAATCTAGGAGGTATGGTACAACTTCTCCCTCAGAGCTTCCAGAAATAACCAACGCTGCTAACACCGTGATTTCAGACTTCTAGGATCCAGAACTGTGAAAAAATAAATTTCTGTTATTTTAACACATTCAGTTTGTGGTAATTTGTTACAGCAGCCCTAGGAAACTAATACAATACACTTAAAAAATATTTCAAAAGAAAGTATTACGATGTACTCTGTGAAAGGCATTCACAGAAAATCAAGGATAGAAATAAATCTTGAACTGAAGAGTTCAAGTCCAGTGGTAACATGTGTGACTCATTAAGCTCTATTTTCTGTGCTATGCTATTGTCAAAGATGATTTCACAAAAAATAAAACCACATGTAAAATGTATTTTTAGTTTTAGAACTATTTTTATATTCTGACTATACGTGTGCTTTTTCATGCCAAACTTTCATAAATATTTTAGCAGAATATTTTGTTTGCTTTTAGAGAACTCTGCTCACGAAAATTCCTCATCACCCCTCAGCCTCATTCCTCAGCATGTCCTTTGGACATTAAAGGAAAACTCCAAGAAATAGAAGTGGGTTTTCACTCAGAGCTTGGTTGAGCAAAGTGAGATAATAAGACAATTTTTATCTGTAATATTAATTTTTTAGATAACTTGCAAATGTGTATTGACTTGTTTAAATAACTCTGACCTTTCTACTGTTCACAGAATGATTATTTAACTCACCTTGGCCCTAGGTATTTAGCCCTTTACCCAAATATCTTAGTGTATTAGTTTCCTAGTGACTGTTGTAACAAATTACTACAAATCTGGTCACTTAGAAGAACAGAAATTTGTTCTCTCACTGTTGTGGAGGCCAGAAGTCTTAAATTAAGGTGTAAGCAGGGCCACACTCTCTTTGGAGAATACAGGGGAGAATCTGTTCCTTGTTTCTTTCAGCTTCTGGTTGCTCTCTGTGTTACAAGGTACACAGGTCCAGCTGCCTGCCCCCTTTCGAAAATAAATAACCCAAAATATCAAATATTGGTGAAAATACAAGGCAGCTTTTGTTAGGATTACCAGTGACCTGAGGAGAGATGTTAGGCTAACCCATCTCCCTGGTAAACTTGAAGGGGAATGGCCACACTAAAGCCATCTCCAAGAGTCAGATTTACTGAGGCACTTTTAAAGAGTGGGTTGAGGGAATGGAACTTAGGAAATGAAAAGTAGGAAGAAGGGGTATGTGCAAATTCTCACCAAGGCCCCATCTGGTTTCTGCTCCCATCCTTGCTATTATCTCAGGGTCTAGGTAGTATGTGGAACTCTGCAGCTTCAGGCTGGCTAGAAAACAACTTTACATTCATGTAAATAACGTCATCTTGCCCCATAACCAAGTTCCAAAATATCAAATAACCATGGAAAAAGAGGAAATGCATGCCAAGAAAAAAAAAATGTGTCCTTTAAAATTTGCCTACAGCTCATGCAGTTTTAGGTCCCAGCATGGCTTCAGTCCTGCTCACTCCAACATCTGTATTCCCTCATTTGTGGTTATATCACTCTAATCTCTACTTTCCATGGTCACACCATGTATTAGTCCTTTTTCTGTCATTTGTAACAGAATACATGAAACTGGGTAATTTATAAGAAAATGAAATTTATTTCTCACAGACTTGGAGGCTGGGAAGTCCAAGGTCCAAGGGTCATATCTTGTGAGGGCCTTGTTCTTTGTGGGAACACTTTACAGAGTCCCATGGCAACTCAGGCAATCTTGTCATGAGGGCAGGGTGAAAGCATTTATTAACATGTTCACTTGCTCTTCTCATAAAACCACCAAGCCTCAGCAATGATAATCCATTAAACCATTCACCCATTGCTCCATGAATGGATTAATCCATTCATGAGACCATAGTCCTCACAATCCAATCACCTCTTAATGGCCCCACTGCCACACTGGGAATTGAGCTTCCGCATGATCTTTGGAAGGGACAGTCATTAAGACTGTAGCACACTGCCTCCTCCTCTTCTGTATGTCTCTTCTAAGACATGTCATCAGATTAAGCACCCATCTGGATAATTTAGGATCTTACTACATTCTCATTTCAAAATTAATTACAACTTAACTTAATTACAATTGCAAAGACTCTTCTCCATTCACACATTCCAGGGATTAGAACATGAACACATTTTGGGGAGGTCACCATTCAGCCCACTATACTTAGACTAAGTTTTACTAATAAATTCCTCTTCATTTGCCAGTCAAACCTGGCAAATCCTTCGAGTGCTGTTGCTTGAATGAAAATGTTTTTCACCTGTATCATTTGGAACATACTCAACTAGAAACAGTTATTTTATTTTTCAACTCTAATTAGAGGAAGGGCATAAATAGCTATTACATAAGTGGTTGAGACTGCACATAAAATAAGCATACTTTCAATCACAATTAAAATCTGAATGTTATTTTATACAGAAAGTCTATAAGCAACCAAAATTAAAACAGATTCCCAAAGTATAAAAATCTACATGGAAAAATCCATATAGAAGAAATAATTCATCCACTTCCATTTATATTAACAGAATGATTTTTCCTAATTTTTGTATTGTCACTTTATTCTATGGTTAGATCACACCAATTTGTTTCCTTCCTTTTTTAGAAAGTATTGAATGCTCATGGGTTCAAACCTGCTTCTTTCACATTCCTTATCTCTATTAATGACATAATTATCCATTAAAAACTAGAAGTCTGCCATGCCAGCCCCCTCCTTTCACCTGGTCCACATCAAGTCACTTACTGAGTCCCCTGACTTTCCGCACCCTGCCTTTGATTACTGGCCCCATTCCCAAACACAATCCCACTCAATTTACTTGCTGACTTAGAAAACTTCTAGAGTTCCACACTCATAGGCTGAAGTCCAAATTATTCTTTATGACTTACAAAGCTATCTATAATCTCTTCCAATAACTTCCAACTCCCCCCACATGCCAGCTAAACTTCTTTAACACTATTCCTCAAGGACTCCAAACTATTTTGCTCTTGGGTCTTTGACTTGGAGTCCACATCACTACTTTTTCTTTTCGTTTAGTCATAAATTCCTATTTATCTTTGAATAAACCATTCAAATATCCACCACTCTATGACATTTGCCTCCATCAGTTCTTATTGATAATGTTTATATTTTTACATATGAAAAATAAGGCAAACATTAATGCATTACTCACCAGTATGGTCTATTGTTAAAATGTTGAAAAAGTTTCATTCTGGTTTTATTATTATGTAATCAGTGTCATGAGTCCACAAGTATCTTCCCAATGATCACAGTTGCCAAGGTCCTTCCCTGGAACCGCTGGATTGTCCCATAATCAAGCAACTGAAAGAGAAAGACCTGACTCTGCAAGAAGGTTGCAGGAACTGACTGAATATTTAGTGCAAGCAATGAGTTGAGATAATACAATGTGCACAATGATAGTAGTTAAATCAGTTTGATTAGAATATTTGATGTGTTTATGAGAATGAGAAAAATTAAGCCAATGAAGCTATGGTGGCAAGCATGAAAAAAATTGAATGGAAGACAGAGTGTGCATTTATTCGATAGGAGGATACTTTTGCAATATTTGAAACTGTGGGGAAGAAAAAGAGTGGTTCATTGTCTATTAATAGAACAATGGTTAAATTAGTTATGCAACATTCATAATATGTAATTTTAAAACAAATGGGATCTACATGTTTTGACAAGAAAAAAATTCTAAGACATACTAACTTATGAAAGCAAGTTATAGAGTCACAGAGTCATAGTCCCCACCCCACCCCCAAGCTGTTTCTCTCTTTCTCTTTTAACCACAAATGGTATCCTTATTTGAGGTATAACTTATTTGAGGAATTTTAAAACCTAGGAAAAAGAAAATCATATTCACCAAATAATAAGATTTTATAAATTTTATACTTTGTAAGAAAGTATTTAACAAAGAGGCATTGAAGGTATTGAGTATAGGAATACAATAGAACCTGCTTTTGTGGGGAGAATTCTTTTTAATCCTTAAGAGATGGAAGAGTTTTCAAAATTGAGAAAGGTCTATTCTTTTTTAACCGTAGTATTGCATTGGAGTATATATTTTTTTGTTTTAATTTTTACTGAGAAAGTTTAAGAGATGTTTTCACTGATGTTGATTTTAGAGGAGAGAAACCAAATTTTTTAATGTAAAAGTACATGTTTCCCCATTACTCAAAAATGGTTTAGTGGCTTCTCTTAAACTTTTCTAGATGCACAAAAAATTACTCTGCCTCTATAATCATTTGCTTCCCAGGGAAGACCTCTCCAAAACGTGAGTACAAAGAGTGTGTTAAGTAAGCCTCCAGTTCTCAAACGAGGTACGTGTACAAAGAACAATTGAACAGCAACAAAAAAATTCTTCTATGGAATTTGTGACAAAAATTGGATTGTTTCTTCAATGCATGTCTGTGGACTTCATTTAAAAGAACATATGATGTCACAAAGAAGATTTGAGGGGGAGTTTTAAAGCTTCAAAGAAAAGATTAAAATAAAACTTATTCTCCTCCTCTCCCCCCAAAACACTAATATGACCAAAAAAGGGGGGTAAAGGTACATTTTGATATCAAGATCTATGCAGAATTATTTGGTATATTTTATTGTTTTATTCAAAGCTATTTTCAATATAAAAGTTTTCCCCACTTTGCTTCCAAGCCCTTGCCAAGTTGCTGCTACATATTAAACACAAATTGGAACTACTGCTGAGTAATGCCTGGCAGTATGCAGACACAGAGAGCACTTCAAAAGCGTACCAACTTGGTATACTGACAAATTTTATGAAAATATTTTATTTTTTGACTGAGTTTAAACAAGAAAACAAAAGATATGGTAGGATCCTAGAAAATTTGAAATTTAATAATTTATCACTTAAAAGAAAGCTAATTTTTTTCTTATGTGATCATTTAAGAAATAATGAAATTAGAATAATGAGAAAGATATGCTTGTAGATTTTAAAACCAGCAGGCTGTGTTCAGTGTTATGACTGAATTTTTTTTACATATTTTTGTATAATCTCAAAAGAATAATTAACAGTATATACTTTTAAATGGAAGAAAAATGTACCTTTGGGTTAAAAATAATGATGTATATTATATATCTAATTGCATTTATGTATTTTTGTAAAATATATGTATATATGCTGCAAATATATATATATATAAAATTATATGCATGTATTCATTCACTGAGTTATAAAAGCTGTGGTTGATTTACACAAGCTAAAATGTTCTTAAAGAGGCCAAATTTCAGAATTTAGACAGTAAAATTATTCCTTTGTAATCTATAATGTGCAAACTCTTAACATTTATAAAATATGTAACTCTTCTTGTAGTAGGTGTTATAATAAAAGTAGTTCATATGAAAGAACAAGATATCAATTCCTTTTAGATGATACCAAATGATAAAAATATTTATTGAAATATGTTACCAAATGTAAAGTCTTCATCTCCAAAAACATTTTTTAAAAAGATAAATTGAAACGTGGAGGTAAAGAGCATTTAGAAGGGGAAGTTTCATTTAATTTGGTTTCTTCTTTTTTATTTTATTTTATTTTGTCAAAATACAGTGTGGTTGATTATTGTGGCCCATTACCGAAACCTACCTCCCTCTCCCCCCTCCCTCCCAACAATGTCCTTTCTGTTTGCTTGTCCTATCAATTTCAAGGAATTGTAATTGTCGTGTCTTCTTCCCCCCCGCCCTGTTTTTTTGTGTGTGTATGTATTTATTTATTTATTTATTTTTAGCTCCCACAAATAAGTGAGAACATGTGATATTTCTCTTTCTGTGCCTGACTTGTTTCACTTAATATAATTCTCTCTAGGTCCATCCATGTTGTTGCAAATGGCAGTATTTCATTCTTTTTTATAGCAGAGTAGTATTCCATCATGTAAATACACCACACTTTCTGTATCCACTCATCTGATGGTGGATATTTGGGCTGGTTCCAACTCTTGGCTATTGTAACGAGTGCTGCGATGAGCACTGGGGAACAGGTATACCTTCAACTTGATGATTTCCATTCCTCTGGGTATATTCCCAACAGTGGGATAGCTGGGTCATATGGTAGATCTATATGCAATTGTTTGAGGAACCTCCATACCATTTTCCATAGAGGCTGCACCATTTTGCAGTCCCACCAGCAATGTATGAGAGTTCCTTTTTCTCCGCAACCTCGCCAGCATTTATCGTTCAGAGTCTTTTGGATATTAGCCATCCTAACTGGGGTTAGATGGTATCTCAGTGTGGTTTTGATTTGCATTTCCCGGATGCTGAGTGATGTTGAGCATTTTTTCATATGTCTGTTGGCCATTCATATATCTTCTTTTGAGAAATGCCTATTTAGCTCTTTTGCCCATTTTTTAATTGGATTACTTGGTTTTTTCTTGTAAAGTTGTTTCAGTTCCTTGAATATTCTGGATATTAAACCTTTGTCAGATGTATATTTTGAAAATATTTTCTCCCACTCCGTTGGTTGTCTTTTAACTCTGTTAATTGTTTCTTTTGCTGTGCAGAAGCTTTTTAGTTTGATATAATCCCATTTGTTTATTTTTCCTTTGGTTGCCCGTGCTTTTGGGGTCATATTCATGAAGTCTGTGTCCAGTCCTACTTCCTGAAGTGTTTCTCCTATGTTTTCTTTAAGAAGTTTTATTGTTTCAGGATGTATATTTAATTCTTTAATCCATTTAGAGTTGACTTTAGTGTATGGTGAAAGGTGTGGGTCTAGTTTTATTCTCCTGCATATTGATATCCAATTATCCCAGCACCATTTGCTGAAGAGGCAGTCACTTCCCCAGTGTATAGGCTTAGTGTCTTTGTCAAAGATCAGAGATTATATACTAACATCAGGTATTAGTAAATATCAGGTAACGTGTATACGTACATCAGACATTTATTTTGCTTGATATTCATGGAATGGCTGGTACTGGCAGTAAATGGGCAATCATGAGCTGAATCTAAAATGATCACCACAGCAAATAGCTATTTAAGAGAAAAGCCGAAAAAGAGAATCAGAGAGAAGAAAGAAAAAAATGACTTGAAGGTCATGGAATTTGCCAAGCTTTTCTATTCAAAGAAACACTGTTCTTGAATATTTTTTCATTCAAACTGCAGTGTGAATAAATGGAGATATATAGTTTATTTGGGCTCCTTTATTGGATATATAGTGTGTCCGTGTGTATTATATTCAGGAAATAGTCTCAAGGTGAGAATTTTTGTTTCCTGGAAGAACTTCAGATGGCACAAAACAATATAGTAAATAAGTATTTTTGTTTTGCTTTGGTTTACTGTTTTTTCCTCCAAAAGAAAGTATTTAAAATGAGAAATAGCTAAGGTATGTTTCTCTACAATAGAGAAATTCTACCTCCAGAATTCAGAAAAAATAAAAACTCTGACCAAAAAGTGTATCTGTGCCCTTTGAAAGGTCACTGCAACTTTACTCTGATTGTTATTCGCAATCTCTAAATTGCAGAGGAAATGAAAATGGCAGATGCAAATTTAGCAGTTCAGTAGTCAGAACCAGAACCGAGTTGCTTTGTCATCAAAATAAGATGGAATGCATTGGTAGCCTTACACATGAACAATAAAAATGCTCACTCCTTGGTGATGTTTGCCCTTCTGAGTTGAACTGGAAATTTACAAAGCACATAAAAATGCTCTGTTTGTCCAGTTAGAGTTTTAATCTAAATAATAATGACTTTTATCTGTATGTCTTAGGCCTTCAGAAATATATGAAATTTTAGTTCACATGGATATGTTATCTTATTTCTCAGAACCTCATAAAATGTACAATGGAGAAATTAATATTCACCTCTATAAATTATATTAAAATGCCGAAATAATTTATGAATGCCCTTCTCTCCTGTACACCTAAGACCTGCCTCAGTCCAAGACTAGGACCTTCATTTATGCATGTGTCCAAGACTTCGTACTAGGCCCACAATTAAAAGACATTTAATATTTTTGTTAGATAAATCAATTGGATGAATGGGAAACATTCTAATGCTGTACTTAAGATATACATTTTACTAGAGTTCTACCTAAAAGACAAATCTAAACTTTGCAGTCAGGGAACTAAAGCTTTGGAGATACTGAAAAATACTAGAAAATTACAGAGAGACCTTATTAAAAATAAAATAGATGCCCATGCTTCGTCGTGAGCAATTATAATTCTGTAAGACTGAGGATACAGTAGATGAGTGCATTTTTAAAAAATAGCCCCAGGTGATTAGCAGGTCATTTTCAAGGTGACCAAAACCAGATATTTGTACAAAAAGGGTGTGTAATATACCACTCATCACCTTAATGAAAAACAGAATGGATGTCAGATACATTCACTGAAATTATGTGTTGGCCTTACCAGATTTTAAGATTGTGTGTATATGCACGTGTGTGTGTAACAACCTATGTTGTTTCAATACTTGAATATATGCACAGTGATTCATTTAGGGTAGATAGCATAGTTATGTACCCGTTAATCCATGATTTTTCTCCCCACTGGCCCTCCCTGCTCCCTGACCTCTGGTAACTATTATTCTACTCTCTACTTCTATGAGGACTACTTTTATATTTTTTAGATTCCACATTTGAGTGAGAGCATGCAGTATTTGTCTTTCTGTGACTGACTGACTTCACTCAAAATGATTGCTTCCAGTTCCATCCATGTTGCTGCAAATAATAGAACACATTTTCTTTTTTTATAGCTGAGTAGTACTCCATTGTGTGTACATACCACAGTTTTTTTAATCCATTCATCCATTGACGGACATTTAGCTTGACTCCCTCTCTTGGCTATCATGAATAGTGCTGCAATGAATATGGGAGTGCAGGTGTCTTTTTGATATATTGATTTCATTTATTTTGGGTATATACCCAGTAGTGGGATAGCTGGGCCATAAGGTAGATCTATTTTTAGTTACCTGAAGAGCCTTCATACTGTTTTCCACAGGGACTATACCAATTTACACTCCCATCAGCAATGCAGGAGAGTTTGTTTTTCTCCACATCCTTGCCAGCATTTGTTATTTTTTTGTCTTGTTGGTAATAGCCTTTCTAACTAGGGTAAGATGATATCTCATTGTGGTTTTAATTTGCATTTCCCTGATTATTAGTGATGTTGAGCATTTTTTCTGTGCCTGTTGGCCCTTTGCATGTCTTCTTTTGAGAAATGTCTGTTCAGGTCCTTTGCTCATTTTTTAATTGGGTTATTTGGTTTTTTGCTGTTAAGTTCCTTATAATTTCTGGAGATTAGCCCCTTATATGATGTGTGTTTGCAAACAATTTTTCCCATTCTGTAGGTTGTCTCTTCACTTTGTTGATAGTGTCCCTTGCTGTGCCGAAGCTTCTATACATATAAAATAGCAAATAATAAAAGGTTTATAATTTTTTAAAAGCCCCCACCATTTCCAACCCGCAGTCATGCAATCTAAAGGAAATAGTTTTAATTATTTTAACTTCTCTGAGACTTAGTTTCCTAAATAATAAAATGAGATAATAATAGTGCTCATTTTATAGAGCTGTTATAAGGATTAAATGAGTTAATATAAGAATTAGAGCAATACCTGATATATATTATCACAACTTGTGTTAAATTTGTCACAATATAGTGAAAACCCTGTAGTGAAAATATGTATATAGTAATATGGTGAAATCATGTAAACATATAGGTAGATACTTCATTGGGTTTTCTACTCTCAGTAATTACCCACACTTGCACACACACTCATATAAAGACATGCGTGCACACACACAAACCGATTAACTACCATGAAAAAATAAACCTTTTCCTTTGAATTTTAGGTATGTGGTAAAGCCTCTTCAAAGCTCATTTAAACATTTCTGCTCCAAAACTTAAACTTAAAATTTTAATTTAATGCAAGGAGCACATGAAATGTTTTATCTCTCCGCATTTTGTATACAAGAAATGAGGAGCTATCAACAGTGCTTTTATGGTCTATCCCACAGAGACCTCTTCAGCTCCATCCTGCATCATGTGCCCACACTGGGCCAGGCAGGCCTATTAAACAGCCTGCCAACCTCACCCGTACCACATTCTGGCACCTCCACATCATTGTACTGCCTCTATCTGTAATGTCCCTCCTCCAATAAAACTCCTCAGTGTCACTCTTTAAATTCAGTTCAGTCACCATCCAACTCTTTGAGATTAACTATCCTGACCCCTCTTTCACTGCTCCCATATCATTTTGCCCACATTCCTTTTCAACACCTTTATGTATAAGCACTCCTATTATTTACATGTTGGTCCTCCTCTCTTGTCAATTGATCCCTAGGAGTAAGAGTGCTATCTGGCATTTGCTTTATCAATGCTTACTTAATTGATAACAAAGAAATCATGCAAATGGAAATTTTTTAATACCTACTAAAAGCTGTGAGCATCTTCTTTTTCTAAAATATATTTTAATATCAGAAATTTATTTATTTTTTAAAAAAAGAAAAACTTCTGGGGTTATTTCTACAGATGTACAGAAATGATGCCTTAGAAAAGGCATATGACCAGGAAGCTGAGGAAGCAGGTGGTGGAGATGTCAGAGAAACTGGGCTGATGCTGATATGTCCTAAAGCCTCAACAGATGCCGGCTTCACACAGTCCCATAGCCGCTTTCACAAACAAAAGTATAGCAATCTACACCATTGTCCTGATGAATAGATACAAAAGGTTTTTTTAAAGACCAAAATGGTTTAATTAATTAGTAAAGGAGTGATAAATTGAACAATAGCTACTCTCACATAATGGATATTAGACAAACCTATCTCTCAGTGTGCATATTTCTGTTGTCTTAATTAGAAAATTTATCATTTACCAGGAAGCATGTTCTGCGTTATGAATAGCACCTCGTCAACCATACATTTCATCTGCCAGTCATCCATTATTTTTTGGTGACAGCACAATATCTACCTATGGTAATTGCAGGTTGGTAATTTATTGTTAATATCTTTCGGGGCCGGCCTGTGGCTCACTCGGTAGAGTGCGGTGCTGATTGTTAATATCTTTCAGCTGGTTTTGCTGGAATTTAAAAATAGATAATAATCGCATTGTGTCTCACAACAATGTAATTTTTTCCTCTATTAGAAACAAAATGACTATCTTTTGTGAAACAGAAAAATAGTGAAAAGAATTTTCTAAGAGACTTACACATATTAAAAGAAGACATTTAGCAAATCATCAGATTTTGAACACTAACTCTGTCATCTAATTGTTTTATTTATGTATATCTTATTTCATCCTTCTAAGTAGAGTATCATTTTAATCCATTATTTAAGTAACTGAAATATTAAATAGCATTAATTTCCTTTTAAAAACCCTGAAATTAACGAATTTTAATTCTCATAGATCTTTTGAATATTTTGGTTGTCTTTCTAATATGTAATGGCTAGCACTAATCAGGAAGAAAAGGTAGTAAGATAGAAATTATTAGGTTAAACTGCTAAATGTGTTTGTAAGAGGGATTGGCATGTATAATAGTCAATTCTAGGTGTCAGCTTGATTAGATTAAGGAATACTTAGAAACCTGGCAAAGCAATCTTTCTGGGTGTGTCTGTGAGGATGTTTCCAGAAGAGTTTAGCCTGAGGATCTGAGTGAACTAAGTGGGAAGCATTCATTCTCAACATGAACAGGAACCATGCAATCTGTTGGGGACCCAGAGAGAACAAAAAACAGAGGAAAGGCAAACATTTCTTTCGATTCCACTGGAGCTGGGATACACTCTGCTTTCCTGTCCATGGACATCAGAAGTCAAGACGCTTCAGCTTTTGAGGTCCGGGACTTACACTATGGACACCATGAGCTTCCCTGGTTCTGAGGCCTTCGGACTTGGACTGAACCACGCTACCGGCATCCGGTGTGCAGACAGCCTGTCCTGGGGCTACTCAGCCTTCCCAGTTGGTGAGCCAATTCCCCTAATAGATTGCCTCTCGTGTATTTATATACATGTACTATTGGTTTTGTCTCTCTGGGGAACCCTGACTAATACAATGTGTGCCACTGTACTGAGATTATTTTGTGTGTATCATCAATAAAAATGACACATAATAAATTAGAAGTATATGTACTGACCAGCTAGGTGTATGAGAACTAGGCAAAATATGAAGTTATTCTAGCACTTTTATATAATTAGTTAACTCATAACTGGATTAAGAATTGACCAGGTATCATCTTGAATATGTTGCTCTTAACCAAATTTTATTACCTTGATCACTACATTTGTATCTTTATATCTTTAGTCAAGATGTCCCTCCTAATCTGCAGAACACATGTTATTGCCTACTCACATATCCACTTGGATGTAACACAGCTTCCTCAAATTACACAAACATATCCAAACCAACGACCCTTTTTCTCCTCCAGTGTCCCCTACACAGTAAATGACAACCCATCCACACAGCAGCTTGTGTCAGGAAACCAGGCACCATCTTGAACATCTCTCTCCCAACCAATTACCAGGATTTATCAATTCTACTTCCTGATTTCTCTACTCTGCTCACTTTTCTCTATTTTCACTATCACCATCTTCATCCAAACCTCAGTACTCTACTCCAATAACGTTCTAATTGTTTTCTAGGATTTCTTCACTTTTACCCCCTTCAACACAAAAGCCAGAATAAAATTTTTTAAACTCAGATGTGATCATTTTACTTGCTCTTAATATACTTCTGTGACTTCCTATTGCCCTTAATACGGTTTCTAAAATCCCTACTAGAACTCACAAGACACTCAACGTAATACCTACTTATGACTCTAGTCAGTATACTCTAACCATGTCTTTTTCCTAACCCTTGGATAACTCAAGTTTCATGGCATTTTCAGAGGGTGTCTGCTGCCTCCCTTTTCACCTAGATAAGTTGTATTCATGTTTCAACTGTCCGTTTCTACCTTACTCTTTCAGGAAGAGCTTTCCTAAACATCCCAAACTAAGTTACCCTTTATTTTATTTCCCCTCCCTTTTAAGACTCAATACCTACCTCTCCTACTAGATTATAATCTTTGTAATGACAAAGACAAATACATCAGTCTGCAACAAAACACAGACTTGACATTAAGCTGTGGGGGTTCTTCAATGTGTACTTTTTCCGCTTTATGAGAACCTCTGATTAGTGAACTTGGTAATGAAAACTTCAAACAGCTGGCTAGCTGGAGAGATGGTTTTGTCTGGCAACCATTGGCATGTGGACAATTCCTAATTCTCCTCAGCTCCAGACTCATATGTTCAGTTATCTGCTTCCTGGATATATCTTGATATTGAATGTTTAAAGAGGATTCAAAATCAACAGAGTTTAAACAAGTGTAATTCTCAGAACTGGTAAGAGAAACCACTTCTCTGGGCACTGTACTTTAAGGGTCTCACGTATCAAAACAAACCAAAAATAAATTTGGAGCACCAAATCCTGAGTTACAGAGGCACTCATGTATTCTTTAATAAATTTATTTTTGGTTTGTTTTGATATGTGAGACCCCTAAAGAACAACTCATAATGTTAAAAATTTATTTTCATGACTAACATTGTTTGTTATGAACAAACATTGCATGTTATTGCTTGGTTTGTTTTGATATGTGAGACCCCCAAAGAACACTTCATAATCTTAAAAAATTCGTTTTCATCACTAACATTGTTCAGGGAAATGGTCCTCCACATCTCTTAACCTAGTTCATTGAAATAAAATGTGACCGTGGCCAAATGCAATTACAGTTTTAGGATTTTGCTGCTACCAACATGTGAGAGGAACACTGCTTCAGAGGATGAGCCCAATTTTGAACAGTGGTAGATCTTTGAAAAAGAAAAGCCAAATAAATTGATTTGCCGAATCCTTCCTTCCATCAAGATATCAAGGTGTTCTTTCCTAACAAAAGTGCTGTTTATCAGGAGTGCCAACTGCCCACTATTTGTTTCTCTTTGTCTTCTATTTGTAGTTTTGGAGATTCTCAATATTTAGCATGGTATTTACAAGAGTTACACATGGGAGATGAAAATTTACAGTGTTAAACAGTTTATATTATTCTTTAAAACTACTTTAATTACATATAAATATGAGCATCGACAATCTAGACAATCTGTGTGAAGCACATTCTTTATATTTCCATTTGAAAGTAGATATTACTTCAAGAGATGGTTATAATTATGATACCAGTGATAGTAATTTATGTAAATAAATGTAAATATTTCACAATATTTTCTGTGATAATGATAATGCATCATATCATGTTCTCTTACAATGTTTGGACTTTTTTATTTGCAGTCTGAGTATTGTTTTAACAATTTTTTTTACAGTTTTATTTCCTAATTATTCAAGACAGCAATGTTAATAGTAAGAAATTAATGCTAAAAAATTACCTAAAAACAACGATAATTCAAGAAAAGTCTTATTTGGCATTAATATCAACTAGTACTGATGTCAATATAACATATTTGTGTGAAAGTCATGATTGCTACAATGAAATTGGTGGATTTGCTGAAATGAAAGCCAGAAAAATAACTTCAAGTATAAAAATATAATTACTTAGTAATTACATACTTCTGTCTTACTATGTATCCAAACATTGTTGTTCATCCACAGAATACCAAGAATATGTAATAATTAATTTCTGTTACCTTTGATATTTTGCAAACTATCAGCAATATAAAAACTACAATTTTATATTTTTTGATATTTTTTAAAGTAGTTGTATTTGTCAAGATAGGGTGGTATGATGCATATGATATTACACATAATAAGTGAGCTTCCATTTGTACTCTTCACAATTGTTACAAATGTTAGGAGCAGACTTAGACTTATCCTAAATTTAACTCACTACTCACCTCCTATATCCCCGCCCAACTACTCCTCCCTCTGTTTTCTATATCATGGAAAATTATGCCATTAATCATCTATTTGATCTATCCAGGTTCCTTATTATTGAGGACCCAGTCTAGCTTAAGGGTCTTCAACACTATTGCTCCCTTTGGTTAGAACGAGCCTTACCTCTCATTCTTAATTTAGCTAATTCCAAATCAGTTTGAATAACAATTTTTAAGCAGATCATCTCTAACCCATTTGATTAATGTAATTCTCTTGCAACATGTATTTTGTAACAAGTATTTAATTACCAGTTTAGCATCTCTCTTCCCTACAAGACTGTAAGCTCCTAAAATAAGGTACGGTTTTTAAAATGTTCACCTCCGTTTTCCAAACACAGTACAATATCTGCTTCCTGGTATGTATTTATTAGATTGAATTATACTGATTTGAATCAAATGCATTTAATTGAAAGTAGGACCAGAAGTAGAATCATTTCTCTAGAAAATGAATCCATAATTTAAGTAAAGTATAAAAAAGCTTAACTGAAGAATAATAAAATACAAAATAGGATCACAATTCAAGAAAAAAAGTTGATAAGAGGAAAATCTCAGTGCTACAGTGTGTTTATTGAGTTTACCAACAAAATCAGATCCATTCCAGCAAATCTCATTAGAGTATTTTAGCATTATTTTCCAAATCGCCTATGCTGCAGGAGTACCGTTAAGGCTAATACTTTTAAATCTGTCTTTGAAACAGGTTTTCAGTAATTTAGATAATAAATGTTTAGACTATTTATTTAGTGTGAAACTTTGGTCAAAAGTTGCTGCATTGAAAGTTAAAAATGTGCCAGAAATTTGTACAACCCTTGTATTTTTCATTGTTTATTCTCTATCCTAGCATTTAAATAGAGGCTTGAACTTTAGAAAGACATTAGAAATCTCCACAAGATCTGGTTGCTAAGAAAATAAATTATTGACTTAATATTTATATGTCTAAAAATAAATGTTTCTGAATTAGTATGTTCTCTAATGAAAACACTTTCCTTGCCTTAGATATAAAAGCTATGTTTCTCTTATGGAGTCTGACAAATAAGGGAATACATTAAAATTTTTCCCTAGAGATGTAATGTGATAAGTTATTGTCATTGGCACTGAAGTTCATCTTCCTGTCAAAGGAATTACAGTTGAAACTGTAGCCATTCTTTCTTTAACACTCATTTATCATATTTTAAATTGTTTTAGAGTAATCATTAAAGCATCTACACTGCTTTCATGAAATTTAAACTTGTATTAACTGTATACCCCTTACATACTGAATCTTGTAAAAAATGTAATAAATACCCATACTCTGGTAATTATAAAAATTAAAAGACCTACTAAAGCTATGAGACTTGTACAATTTAAATCATATAAATATATGATTGCATATATTGGCATAATTTTAATAAATATTCAAATATAAGTGAAAACATTAAATTTATCCTTTCAGTCTATTCATGATTTCTGGGGTTGATTTTTTATGCTTTGATGATCAGAAAAACCTTCAGTTTGAATTGAGTTGGTGGACAGATTGCAGGATTAAATATTTTTTTAAATCTGTGTACAAAACTATATAAGACCTTTATACTTAGACTTGGCCTTCTTCTAAACTGGATTTAAATTCATGTGTCCATCTCCTGGGAACTGACACAAAAATCAGATAAACTAGTTAATAATGTGCAGAATTTCCCTCACAGGCATAATAGAAGCAGAATGTCTCCTGAAGAGAAATAGACAACCTATAAAAACTGACAACCTATATTTTTACAGAATTCTAATTCCACCAAATGATTTTTTAAATTTACTCTAGGTGGAAAAACTTCAATCAAGGTATTATCAAACAATTATTTCTACTAAACTCTGTGATAAGGGAAGTATAGAAATGGTAGCATTTCTCAGTGTATCTTCTACCTCAATAAGAAAAAACTGCAAGCTTCAAAATTGGTATGTACAATAGAATCTCAGGCAAGTAATTCACAAAACCACAAGAAATATATATGAATGTCTCCTCATGTATACACTTTTTATACATACCTACCAAACACATACATATGGAACATTCAGCATGGTTAATACTACACAGTGTCCAAGAAATACTTCCTGAAAGAATGTATGAAAAAATGTAAAATGTAAAATATATGTAATACATGCAATACCAACAACAAAATGCTAACTCCAAAACCATAGTAGGTTAACAGAAATATGCAAAGATATTTTGGATCTTTCACTATGAAAATTTTTAGTTTAGCAAGTAGGATTATATTTACCCTTAGGCAAATGGACATATAGTATATTATAAATGGGTAGGCGTTTTATATTGTATATTATATAGAAAGATTAATTAATATAGCATATAAAAATAATATTAACTGCCATTTATTAAATACTTCTACGTGTAAGGCACATTGAATATTTTACTGTCATTATCTAATTTACTCTGCAACTTGATTCTTTGAGGTATACAGTAATTTTATATGCAGTAAGTTCAAATATTAAATAGATTAATGAATAGGTTAGTCTCACAGCAGAGGCACAATTCAAAAGTAGGTCTATCAGAAGCCCAGGGGCATTTTCTTAGACAGTACATATTTTACCTTGTAATTTTATACCTTTACATTAGATTAAGAATTAGTTCCATATATACAGATAAGCATAATAAATACATTGACAGTGAAAGAACATGAGGGATGCTTTCTTCGTGAAGACTGCTTAGGATCATTAGTTATTCTAAGAGAAATTAGAAAGAGCTTAAATAAAACACCAATATTTTTAGGGAGTAATAAACAATGATATATATACTGTGGAAAATTTATAGTCCCCAAAATTTATGTTTATAAAATTTATGACATAGAAATGCTCCTGTTATAATTTAATATTCTTAAATTATAAAAATGTTTATGTAGGCACAACTGTCTAAAACAGAAAACCACAAATGAAATACTCATATCAGCATGTAGAGTGTGTATCATTATTTTGTTGTCATTTGAAGATAAATTTTTCAAAAAGGTATGAGATAATTTAATTTCATTTTATTGATTTTTGAATTGAAGAGATTACTTCCCTGTATATCGTTAAATGTGCAGTTTTGCACATTACTTTGGCAATTAATACAGTCTAGATAAGTAATGTTAATGTTCATGGTAATTTCTTCAGAGTATTGCCAAGATGTTTCATTATATTATAATCTTTATATAAATTTGAAATTTCAGACCCACTGCCTTTCATAGTTTGATTTTAGCTTGTTTGAAGAATACAAAATGATGTGTAAAAATGTCCTAATTTTCTTTCAATATATTCATCCCCAAATTTAAATACAAGGTAAGATCCAGTTGCCTGACAATTTAAATATAAGATCTATTAATCATTAAATTTTCCAAAGAAAAATTAGATAATTCTGTTTGTCTCATTGCTCACTTTTATTAATATTTTACAGAAGAATTGTTAGTAATTTGTCTTAACGGTAAACACCAATATTTTCTGTGAAACATGAATATCTGTTTGGGGGAAATTTTACTTCTGTGCTTCCTCTATATTCTAGACAATGAACAGTACCTTTTTGATTCAGAAGTTAGAAAAGAAACTTTATTTTGCAATCAATACCTATACTAAGAAATAATATGTGCCTCAGGGATAACTTCCTGATTGTATATCAGAATTATTCTTTGACTTTCTTAAAGACGTAAAAAGAACAAAAAGAAGACATTCGGAATTATTTTCAGATCAATGTTTTGCACTGGCATTTTTCTATTATATCTTTAGGCATATTTTCTTTCACAATTGAGATTAATTCCAAGGTTGGTTTGTTTGTTTGCTTTTCCCTCTTTCAAGGTTTTAAATTGTTTGGCTTTGCATTTTATATTTTATTGTAGAAAATTTATTTTCTGGGTTTTGTGGGTGTTTTGGGTTTTGGCAGCTGGCTGGTACAGGGATCTGAACCCTTGTCCTTGGTTTTACAAAACGGTGCTCAAACCAAGTGAGCTAACTGGCCAGCCCTTATAGAAAATTTAAACATGCATACAGTGAATTAAACAGTATAATGAATTCCCATGTATCCTTCCCTCGACTGCAAAAATTATCTACATTCTACCCTTCTTGTTTCATCCCACTCCCCCCTTCCTGACATGGCAATGAAGATAAGGACAATGATGCTTAACGTCGATGATGATTACAGTGATTTTTTGATGTAGGATTTACAAACGTTGAAATGCACAAGTCTTAAATGTACAGTTTTGAAAACTAGGTGCTCTCTATAAGGAATACCCTCTAATCACATTTCTGTCTTCCCAGAAATTTCCCTGGGTCCCTTCCCAGCCAATCTAACCCTTACAGGCGACCACTCTTCTATTACTTCAAATTAGATTGATTATACATTGCCTTTTCCAGGACTTCATATAAATGGAATTACACAGTATGTATTCTTTTGTGTCTGGCGTTTTTCTCTCGGCGTTTTGTCTGGGAGATTGATCTATGTTGATGTGATCATCAATAGTTAATTCCTGTTATCACTGAGTAGTATTCCATTCTACACATACACAAGGGTGTATTTATTATTTCCTTTGTTGGGGGGTATTTGGGTTGTTTCCAGTTCGGAGCTATGTATAAAACTGCTATGAACATTATTCAACAAGTCTTTGTATGAACATACAGTTTTATATCTCCTGGATATACTTAAATGTGGAATTGTTCAGTCAAAAAGTAGGTGTATATTTAACTTATCATGAAACTGCCAAATCTTTTTCTGAAGTTATTATACCATTTTATTTTTACTGTATAAGATACTAGTTTCTCCACTCCACATTTTCATCAACATTTACTGTTGTTCTTTTTACTTTTATTTTTAATTAATTTAATTTTGAAGTTGATACATATTGATTATACATATTTATGGGATGCAGAGTTATATTTCAATACATGTATACGATGTGATGATCAAATTAGAGTAATTGGCATACCCATCATTGCAAAAATTTATCATGTCTTTGTAATGAAAGCATTTGATTGAGCGTCTGTCTTCTAGCCAATTGATTTAGTCATGATGAAATATTGTTAATTTCGATAGATGTATAGTGATATTTTGTGATTTAAATTTGCATTTTCATGATGACTAATGATATGCATTTCTTCTCGCGCTTTTTGGACACTTTTATCTTCCTATGGGAAATTCCTGTTTAAATATTTGCTTTTTTAAAATTATATTATCATTCATTAAATGAGTTTTAATATACAGTTGGCCCTCCATACCCATAGATTCTGCATCCATGGATTCAACCAAACATAGATCAAAAATATCTGGAAAAAATAAATACATTTTAAAAACACAACAAAAAATGCAAGTAAAAACACAATACAACTATTTACATAGTATTTACAATGTATTAGGCATTATAAGTAACATAGAGATGATTTAAAGTACACAGGAAGATGTGCATAGATTATATGCAAATGTTATATCATTTTATATAAGGAACTTGAGCACCCATGAACTTTGGTATCCATAGTCATATATTGGTCCTGGAACCAATCCCCTGTGGATAGAGAGGGACAATTGCATATATTTTGGATACAAATTCTTTGCAGGATATGTTTTGCAAACATTTTCTTTCAGTCTGTACTTAGCTTAGTCCTTTTACTCTTAATGGTGTCTTTTGATGACCAGACATTTTAACTTTGAAGAAGATATTTATTTCTGTGTCCTATTTAAGAAATCTTCACCAAATTGCAAAGAAAAAAAAACCTTTCATGTTTTCCCCTATATTCCCCCAAATTTTATAATCTTATCTTTTACAATTATGTATGATTTACAGCAAACTAATTTTTGTATTTGGTGGAAATGAATGCCCATTTTATCCATACAGGTATCTAGTTACTGAAGTTCTATCTACTTGAATGACTTTCCTATCCCCTCTTGAATTGCTTTGGTGCTTTTGCCAACAGCTAACTGGGCATATAATTGTGATTCTACTTCTGTGATCTCTATTCTGATTATTGATCAATTTGCTCTTATTATGGCAATACCATACTATCTTTCTTTTTTATTCTATAAATTCAAGGTGTACAATAAGATGTTTTGACATACAGTGAAATTATTACTACAGTCAAGCACATTAACATATTTGTCACCTTGCATAGTTATTTTGTGTAGTACGAGCACCTAAAATCTACTCTCAGAAAAATTTCAGTTTATAAAACAATATTATTAACTATAGTCCTCATGTTATACATTAGATCTCTAGGTTCACCATATATAATTGCAAGTTTATATTCTTTGACCTACATCTCAACAAGGCTGACAAGACCACCCAGTGGGGGAAAGATAGTCTCTTCAATAAATGATGTTGGGAAAACTAGGCAATCAAATGCAAGAGAATGAAACTGTATTCTTATCTTACAGAATACACAAAATAGATAAAGGCCTAAATGTAAGACCTGAAACTGTAAAACTCCTAGAAGAAAACATAGGGAATAAGCTACTTAATGTTGACCTTGATGATGGTTTTTTGGGTATCACACCGAAACCTCAGGCAACAAAAGCAAAAATAAACAAGTGGGAGTACATCAAACTAAGAAACTTCTGCATAGCAAAGGAAGCAATTAACAAAATGAAAAGACAACCTGTGGAATGGAAGAAAATATTTGCAAGTCATGTATGTGAAAACAAGTTAATATCCAAAACATACAGGGAACTCACACAGCTCAATGGCAATAAAACAAATAACCTGATTAAAGATAGACAAATGACCTGAATAATTATTTCTCCAAAGAAGGCATAAAAATGGCCAACAGGTATGTGAACAGGTGCTCAACATCACTAAATCATCAGGGAAATGAAAACCAAAACCACAATGAGATGTCACATCACTCCTTTTAGGGTTGACTATTATCAAAAAAAACAAAACATAGCAAGTGTTGGTGAGGGTATGGAGAAAAAGAATCCCTGTAGGATGTTAGTGAAAATGTAAATTATTAGTACAGCTATTATGGAAAACAGTATGGAGCTTCCTCAAAAAATGAAAAGTAAAACTACCATATGACCTGGCAATACCTGTTCTAGGTATATACCCAAAGGAAATAAATTCACCATCTCATAGAGATGTCTGCACTGTCATGTTTGTTTCAGCATTATTCACAATAGCCAAGATATTGAAACAATCTAATGTCCACCAAAGAATGAATGGATAAAAATTGTGGTATATACTTGTATATATACAATGGAATGATATACTGCCATTTTTGACAACATGGATGAATCTGGAGGACATTATACTAAGTAAAATAAGCCAGATGCCCCCCAGAAATAAAATTACTGCGTGATCTCAATTGTATGCAAATTCTTTTAAAATGTTGACTACATAGAAACAGGGAGAATAATGGTGGTTACCAGAGGAAGGGAGCGGGAGGAAATGTGGAGATGTCAGCTAAAGGGTACAAACTTGCAGTTATATAAGACGTATATAAGATAAATACCATACTGTCGTGATTACTGAGTCCTCCAGGAAGATCAGTCTTGGTATTCTAATTTCTTGTCACTTCCAAATAAATTTTAAAATCAGCATATCAACTTCTACATTTATGTTCTTTGTTTATGTTAGAGATTTCTTGAATAAATAATTTGGAAAAAAATATCTTAAAAATATTGAGTCTTGCACACCATGAAAATGTTGTATCTGTTTATTTAGATTTTATTGGCTTTCAGGAATGTTTTGTAGATTTGGGTTTAAAGGTTTTGCACATCTTACATTACGTTTATTTTTTGTATTTTGTTAAGTCGGTGTTATTACAAAATTGGCATTTTTTTCCCATTATCTAATTGTTTACTCCTAGTATATAGAAGCACAATTGATTTTATATATTGACCTTGCTAGACTCACTTATTAGTTCTAAATTTTGTTTGTAGTTATTTATGATTCCCATGTATTGATCTGATTTTATGTGAGGAGGATAATTTTATTTATTTTAAATCTATGTTTATTTATTTTTATTTTTTATTTTTTTCTTGTTGCCTTGGATGGGTTCTTCAGTAGCATGTTGAGTAGAAATGGCAGAAAAGACATCTTTGATTTGTCTTTCCCTAGTTAGCTGAAAATTTTTTCGAATAATAGCTGTTCAGTTGTTTCAAAGGCTTTTTCTGCATTTATTGAGGTACTCATATGGATTTTCTGCTTCATTTTGTTAATATGGTGAAAAGGATTAAATGATTCTAGAATATAAGCCATCCTATATTCTGGAATAATTTTCACTTGCTGATGATGTTTCATCCCTTTTTACATATTCCTGAATCATCTGCTAATATTTTGCTTAGCCAGTTTGAATATGTTCATGAGAGATTTTGTATATAATCTTTTATCTTACAATGTTTTTGTCAGCTTTTGGTATCAGACTAATGCTGGTCTCATATGAGTTGGGAAACTTTCCACTTCTATTTTCAGTGAGAATTTGTGTAAAATGTTTATTATTTTTTCCTTAAATGCTTAAAATAATTTGTTGGTATATAAATCTGTGCTTGGAATTTTCTAAATGAAAAGATGTTTAGTATCTAATTCAATTTCTTTGATAGTTATAAAACTATTAATATTTTATGTTTTATCTTTCAAGGAATTTGAGTTGCTCATAATATTCCCTTATATCATTTTAATATTTGTCTTATTAGTAATCTATACATTTTTAAATTTATGATATTGATAATTTATGTCCTACTTTTTCTTAAACCATTTTACTGGGAGTTTATCAATTTTATTAAACTTTTCAGCACTTGATTGTGTCAATTTTCTATGTTGCTTTTTCTTTTTCTATTTCTATTGGTTCTTTTTATGTCATCCATTTCTCTGCTTTAAATCCTTGAGCATATTTGTAATATGTAAAATAGCTGTTTTAATATCCTTCTTTGCTAATTCCATTCCCTCAACCTTTTCGTGTCTCTTCTATTAACTAATATTTCTTTTGATTATAGGCCACATTTTTCTACTTCTTTCCACATCTAGAAATTTTGTTTTTTGAATGTTAAGACATTATTAATTTTATGTTATTAACTATTGGGTTTATATTCTTTCTCTAAAGAGTGTTGGACTTTGTTCTAAGTCACTTACAGAGCCTCTTGATTCTTTTAAGGCTGTTTTTTAAGTGTTTTAAGGATTGGCCAAGGTTAGTCTTTATTCTAGAGTCAGTGTAGTTCCATGACTAATACCCCGGGACAGCTTCACATTGTACAAATTGTGCAGTCACATAGGGGTCTGAACTCTGAAAGACTCTGCACTTGGCTTAATGATTTGTCTTAAAATTCTTAAATAATTTTATTATCGATGTTGTGCTGCATATTATCCAATATCTGGATAGCTATTTTTGATGACATTACCAGTTTCGGGGTTGTTGTTTTTTTCTTTTTTGGTGGTTTCTTACAATGGGAGGGAACCCTGACTAATATAGGGTTCTCCAGAGAAACAAAACTAATAAGATATATATAAAGATATACATACCTAGAAAGAGATTTATTATGAGGGATTGGCTCATGCAATAATGGAAGCTGAGAAGTCCCACAATCTGTCCTCTGCAAGCTGGAGGCTCAGAAAATCTGAGGACATTCAAAACCCAAGGCCTGAGAATCAGGGTAGCCAATTGTGTAAGTCCCAGTCCCAGCCTGAAGGCCTAAGAATCAAGAGTGCCAATGTTCAAGGGAAGGAGTAGATGGATGTACCAGCTCAAGAATAGACAGCAAATTCACCCTCCTTTCAGGCCCTCAGTGAATTGGATGATGCCTACCTACATTGCTGAAGAAAATATACTTTATTCAGTCTGCTGATCCAAATGAAAGTCTCTTCCAGAACCATCCCCACAGACACTTCCAGAAATAACATTTTACCAGTAATCTGCACATCCATTAGCCCAGTGAAGTTGTTACTTGAAATTAACCATCACAGTTCCATAAGGAGTTCCAGACCCCTTCATGTGAAAAAGCAGAAATCAATAATATAACTTGAACATATGAAAGATTATTTTTATATGTAAATTTTCATTTAAAAATTAGAAATAGAAATGATATTATTCACTTTTTTACTACTGCTGAATTTTGGAACATTTTGGAACCAAAAAATTTACATTTTCCTCTGCATCAAGTTGTTAATGTCAGTTCTTGCATTTCTTTATGTAATTTTTGTATAAAACAGTTTTAGATTTTTAAAATTGTAAGCAATATTCATTGTTATTCAGTTTGTTAACATAAAATATTTGTTCACAATTATAAGCAAATGCAAATACCTATAAAAATTTTAAAAGCTCTAGCCTGTAGATATTTGTACAATTCTGGTATCACAACTTTGCCCAATAATTTTCCTTTAAAGCTCTGCATACACCATAAGTAGTAATAGTGAAAGGTGAATTGAGTAATGGTATTTTATTTGTACACAATTAAAAATCAAAATGTTTTTTAATTCTGTCTACTAGACCATCACTTTGGAACTATAATTCAGACTTACATTTTATTTTTAGGGACTAGTTTCAGCACAGAAAATTATTCCACTTTATTCTTTCCCAAAATTGTTTCCCAAAGGCAGAGCTTTCATAGAACTGAAGAATTTAAGAACCCTCTTGCAGATAAATTTCCCCAACAAGGAATAATTGGGCCAAAATGCCAATAGTGTTGAAGCTGAAAAACTCTCCTATAATGGAAATTATGCAAAAGGTTAAGGAGATTAGATTTATCATGGAAGGCCTATTCATCCATTAACTAACTCTTTGCCTTACAAGGATCTAGATGAAAATTTTTACTATAGCTGTGAGAAATACATTTGTGAGGGGAACCCCAGTATCCCTGAAAAGCTATGTGGCACCTATTTATTTTCTGTACACCAGGAATGACAAAGGGAAATGCTGTTATCAAAACAGGTTCCCTGCATTCAAAGGGTATGATGAGAATTCAGAGTGGCAGGGACCAAGCAGCAACACTTAAGTGCCAAAGAAAGAAGATAATGGCTACCATAATAGGCAACAAAATTGAAACTACCATCAGCATATTTTGACCTGCATAGATTTTTTAGCTTTGGCCAATTGATCATGTTTTTAAAACTGAACTAGATAGGCAGTTTAATAAAGTCTTATTTAATTTATATAAGTAGAAAAGTTCTAGGTCTAGTAAACAGAGGTCTGACTTGTATCACCACACTAGAAAGTCACAGTTCCTTCACCGGTTCCCCAATGTTTGCAGTTTATAGCCCCAGAGCTCTTGAATGAAAGGGAAACAGAGTCCTCTTGAGGTTATGCTGCTTCACTGCTAAAATTCTGTATTGTAAATTTTCCTCTTCATCTCTCCCAAGGTCGCCTGGAGAACTATACATTGGAGAGATAGAAAAATCAAAATTTTCAGAGGTGGTTGGTCACTTCAGAGGTGGTTGGACTCTGAACTGGAGACTCAAAACACTGCTGTGGTTCAATGGTCGGAACAGGAGCTTATGGAGGTCAGGTGATCAACAGAGTTTGGGTTTAATAAGCCCAGTATATCCTTAAAATCAATTATGCAGTTACTTCCTCTTTCAGAATGCAAAATTGGAATAGGCATATTAGGCTCCATATAGAATTCCTATGTTGGATTTCTGACCAATGAAACAAGAGCCTATGGTAGTAGCAAAGGTCAAACGGAGGCCACCAGAACTGCATCTACCTAATTAATTTTAAACCAATAGCAACACCACATTTCTTGAGAGATTTCAATACCTAGAAGAACTCTTTCTACTTAGATTTTTAAATGAGTATATATGTGAAAAGCTGTACATGATTTGTTCTTGTTTAATTTAATATGCTCTTTATCTTTATTTCCTTCTTTATTCTTAAAATTATTTATCTGTTTCCCCTCTTTGTTTTAGGATGAGACTTAAAAGTTATTTGTTTTAAAGTTATTGGTTTCCTTCTTAGTATCATTTGGCCCTGTCCTATAAATTTTGATATGTCTTATAGCTCTTGTCATTTACCTCCATTTTTTTTATTTCTATGATATTTCTTTACTTTTGTTCATTTTATTTTATTTTATCCTTATATTTTTTGATCTCCTTCATGTCTAGAGAGATAACCCCTCTTCTCCTTCTTAATGTTTAGGACTTTTCCTCTGCTCCTCGATCAAAGTGTTCAGAGGTTTTTCTGTATCATACTCTTGAAAGAATCTATACTTAAATTCATAAAATCCCCCAGGGAGTGGGGACAGATATTTTGTTGTGTTGTGTTAACAATTATGTTCCATCTGTTCTGCTTTCCCAAAAAATGTTATAAAATTTCTCATAATTTTTCAAAGCATTTATATATCTTTGATTATCTTGAGAGCTTTACATTTTTTAACACGTTTCCTTCCAATGTCATTTTTAAAGGAATAGAGTGCAGACAAGTTATTTTGCTAAATGTCATGCAGCTAGCTCACGCCAAACCTTTGGATTCCTCCATCTTTGTATTTTCCACTTAACTGCAGGGTATTTTTCTGTTTCCTATAGCATCTATTCTTAACAGTTTATGCTGTGCCTGGTATTAATTTTTGTAGTTAAATGCCCATTAAATGTTATCTCTCAAATATCAATATTACAATTGTCTCTTCTGAAATCAATGTTGAAATAGTTGATACTTTAAAAAAGATATTTCTCACACAACAATAGATATACATACACAATTAGTCACAGCAGATTCATCCCAAGCCCACCAAGGCTTTGCCAAAAGTAATTGTATTTGCTTAAAAACAAGCAAACAAGCAATCAACGCTCCTCTCAGATTCTATTTTCTCTTAGACATTTCAACAGTTGTATTCTTAACAAAGATCTTCTACTGAATGCAAAGATGATTAATTCTGTTTAGATCACAAGAGTGGTCAGAATAAAACAATGACTAAAATGTGAGTTTTTAGGGTCTCAAGAAATTAAGCCTTTTATCTACTGACACATACTTTAAAAAGTCGTCCAATGTCCTAGAAGTTGTAAATATTATCTTGCTTTCCTTAACAAAGGAGAAAATTTTGTATATGGAGAAGGAGTATATTTCCATTCAGTATTTTTCCAAATCATATTTGAATTGTTTCATTGTCATCGCTGTTATTTTATGCTTCTTCTTAGTAAAGGCAATTGCAGAAGCTTCCAATGCACTGGCAGTATGGCTGATTTTCCAGTTTTTAATATTAGTAGAAGTAATTGTGCCCTCTGGGGAGAATAAGCCAATCTATTTCCAGCATTCAGAGTCATATTTTGAAAAGACAAAGAAGCCAGTTTGGGTATAAGAATAGAGGAAAACAAGATAATCACTCCTTTCTTTAAATCTATTCAGTTCTAGGAAAGGGATTCTTTCATTTGAGATAGAAAGAAGAATATCCTATAAAACTGCTAATCAAGTTAAGTCATGATTATCTGTTCACGTCATAGACATCTGGGTTTAGAAAATGATTTTCCTGCCATTTATAGAGCAGAGAGTTAAGTTCATCACATAAGAGAGGCCCACATTCAAAAGTGTCCTTCCCAGATGCAGGGAGGACACTGAGGTCAGGAGACCTCTTAGGTCTTAGACCCCAGAGGGCAGATTGCCACATCCCTTGAGAGGAGCACTAATGAGGAAGGTGATGGCCAGAAAAACGTACTGGATGTTTTCAACCATTTCACCAAGGGCTCATTACATGTTCTAACCCTACTTGTATAATACAATAACCTGGAAAATTTTCTAAAAAGTACAAATATTCCTGTTGCATCTCAGACCAATTAAATCCAGACCTTTGGAAGTGAGACCCAGATATAAGCATTTTTAAAATCTCCTCTGGTGAATGGAAACTGCAGTTCAGCTTAAGAACTCTGGAACTCAGTTCTAGTCACATTAGCCTCAGAGATTTGTCCTTGTCAGATTAAGTACAACAAACAGTAGCTGCTTCTAGAAAATTTGAAGAGTGTCTCATCTATGCACTTTGCAACTGATTTGTCTCTCAGAGAAGCAAACTGACGTGGAGCATCAGGTTTTTGGCTCTCTTAATTTTTCTAATGTAAGCTTTGCTTTTCTCCTCTAAATATTTCATCTGACTACACAGTGCTGCATTTTCATCCCTTTAAAAAACAGCAGACTCATTTTCAGCATGCACTTTGACCATCCAGCTTTTGAGTGTATTTTCTAGTATTTTTCTGAAAGAAAATTAATAATAGGGGATACTATTAATAACACCGAATTCAGTGGTAAGACAAGTTCTGAACCAATAATGAACACTGCAGGGCAAATGACATATGAGGATCCCTCTGGCTTGGTTTAGACAAAGAGTGGGAATCTAACCAGACAAGTATGAGACAATGTTCAAGGGACTTGGCCAAAGCTTAAGGTCAAAGTTTCTCCAAGTAGATGTTAGTAATAAAGGACATAATATAGAAGGATGAGCTATGATAGCAGAACAGAACAAGGATACAGAAGCAAGATATTTAGAATTACAAAGAGACAGGAAATTGATTATGGAAATAATATGTATGCATAGCAAATACCAGGCTACCAGGTCTACACAGGACAACTGCTGCATCCCAGGAATTAGTTCCAGAAGAGAAGCGTTACTAACATAGGTCTTCAGAGTAGACAAGGAGATACTGGGTTTGGCAACCATGCTAATCAGAAGAATTAGTTGTTTCAATAAAGGAATCCAAAATTAGAATAAAATCTAGAGGTGGGAGAATGCCACTAAAAAATAGCCCAAATCTTTTTCTGGGTTTGGCCATATATACAGCAGAATAGTGTAGAACCTAACAGTGCAATCTCTGGAGCCCAGATATCAGAGTTTGAATCCCAGAACTGCTCATTCGGGTAATTTAACTCATCTTTGACTTATTACTTATCTGTAGAATGTGGGAAATAACAGACCTATCTCCTGTTATTTTTTACATAAGTGAAGTTTTGAAACTTAAGAATATCTGAGGATTTCAGTGGTATAAAGACAGAATGTCTAATCTCCTTCAACTACTCTGAACATGACTTTGAGTCTATTCCCTCCTTGAGGATAAAGAGTAAAAAAAAAAAAAAGGAAATAAAACTTTTTAAAATTATTTGAAGTTGATACGACAAGCAAACAGAAAGGACATTGTTGGGGGGGAGGGGGGAGGGAGAAGGGAGGGAGGTTTTGGTGATGGGGAGCAATAATCAGCCACAATGTATATCGAATAATAATGAAAAAAAAAAAAAAAAAAGTTGGTAACAAGTTTGAGATCCCATAAGATATTGCCCAATTCAGGTCCCTAAGGCATTAAAGACACTTATGGTTACTGTAGTTCTTTTATCTGTAGGCAAATCTGTAGGAAACACATCTTCAGGTTTTATTATCCCTTGATTTAAAAAAATCAAGGATACAGGTTCAGCCTTTAATATCTAACTTAATTATAAATTTTTATAAATCATGGAGTAAATATAAATAGAATATTTTAGATGGAAGATTCACTATCATCCTATTTCTTGTAAGCTAAAAAAGAAAAATCACGACATAATGAACAGTTGGTATAAAAACAGGCACTCAGAAAATTTTAATTCTGGTCCAGGCTCTATAACTACCTACTGTGTAACTGAACAAGTCATATTCCCTATCTTTGAAATTGAATTTCCTCATTTGCAAAAGGAAGAGAGGGGTTCTTATGCTAGATCTCAATGATCCTGCGCAAGTCCAAAGTTTTATTTATCTATAAAAGGAAATTTATTATGCATCAATAAATTATATTTGGTTCAAAAATATAATTTACCCGACTTTTTTAATATCAGAAATGTGGAAGGCTCTGTGCATTGTTTTTATAAGTTCTACCATTTGTCTGTCAGTCACACTTAGAGATCAGAGCTACATTCAGAACATCCTGTTCTTCAAGTTCAATTGGCCTATTTCAACCTGTATAGATATACTTTAGGTGGGAAAATTGTCAACCACTCCTTACAGGCTAAGAGGACTTTTTCCTTAATAAAATTTAAGAATCTAGCTATACGATCTTCCAGGTTCATTAGGAAGCCAAATCCATTTGGAGAACATCCCTCTCTTCACGCCTTTCCTAAGTGTTTCTCTGTCTTCAGCTTTCGCTGGTTTCCAGTTGGTGGCCCAAGAGATGAGGATTCACCAGCCTGGCTCCTAGTTTGATAACTACAGACTCTGTTCTATTCTGTTTAAGATGACTCTTTCTTGCATAATTATTATAAATTATTATGCTAAAAAGGCCTCTATTTTCTCCACTGTGAGTTGAATTTAAAACAATTCCCCTCTTTCTAACTTGCTTTGTTAGTGCTCAGGCCAAGAAAATGAAATAAAAACCCTGCCCTGCCACATAAAGCATAGGAGTTAATCATTATCCACTTATTTTTGCTAGAATACAATAATTAATGAAGTAGTCTCATTTAACTCCTTTTGCTTCATGTTATGAATGAACTGCAATATTCCAAGGAGTCTTAGATAAACACAGAAACATAATAAACAACTTATGATTTTAATACTTTAGTAGACTGTGATTTTTTCTTCTACTATTAAAATATCATAGTATGTAGGCAGAAATTGTTATTTCTGTTTTAAAATATTGATAGTCTGAGCTCATTAACAAAATATCTTGTGCTCTGAAATCACATTTTCATCAATAATCTTCAAGCATCAATATAATAATATTGAGCACAAATCCTTGGGGCTCAGTTAGAACTGAAGAATTATAAAATAGCACATCTAAAGTTCAATGTTGGGTTGGCCAGTTAGCTCAGTTTGTTAGAGCGTGGTGTTGATAATACCACAGTCAAGGGTTCAGATCCCTGCACTGGCCAGCCACCAAAAAAAATTTAAAAAATTAAAAAAATAATAAAGTTCAGTATTAACATATTTTGCTTCCATGTTCTGCGAGAAAACATGGGAGAAAATTGGCAGATAAACAATACTTTATTTTCAAAAAAGTAGAAAAACAGAGGTTGAAGTTTATTTTAGAAGAAATACCGATTATTTTCAGCAATTCTGAGCTATAAGCTAGTAATTTCTTACTTTAAATTACCTTGTTTTACTTTAAGAAAAGCCAGTGCTGTAAAAAAAATTTTTTTGTGTGTAGCCATATTCTGTAGCTTTCAGTTAGTCTAATAAACCAGATCAACTAATTTATTTATTTAACAGATATTTATAAAGCACCTGCTATGTAACTGGTATTATTCTTTCTCTAACACTTTAATTGATGCATTATAGGGTATCACAACGTTGACTGAGCCTAACCCAAATAATAGTAGAATGATGGATAAATCTAAAATTTCAATTAATAATCAAAAATGGGATAAAAGATCAAATATTCAAAATGGCCTGCTAGTATTTTTTTTTCACATAGGCCAGTTTACAGAGACCAATCAGGTAGTCCCCAAAATTTCTGCCAAGTCCTGTCAGAGCAACTCCTTCTACTGAATGTGGAGCAGAACTAGATACAGACTGGCTCTTTATTTCAAGCCCATATTGCTTATTTGAAACTATACATCTGGGGTGGGAAATAGGGGATGATCTACTTTAAACTATTTCTCCCACCTACCTCTTAAAATTCAACAACTCTGCAAGGTATGCCTCTGTGATTTTTTTTCCTTTTCTCTTATTCTATAGCCATCCACATCCCCTTCTAATGGCATATTACCTCTATAGATGTATTAGTCAGGGCTCTCCAGAGAGACAGAACCAGTAGAATATAGATATAGATATACATGTACATATACATACACATGACATATAGATATAAATACACATATAAATATACACATAGATATAGATACATGAGAGTGGACTTATTAGGGAAATTGCTTCACATGATTATGGAGGCTGAAAAGCCCCACAATAGGCCACCTGCAAGCTGGAAACCCTGGGATGTTGGTACTGTGGCTCAGCAGTCCAAGTCCAAAAGTCTCAAAACCAAGGAAGTTGATGGTATAATTCTCAGTCTGAGGCTGAAGCCCTGAGCATAAGGGAGTATAATGGTGCAAGTCCTCGAGTTTAAAGGCCAGAAAGCCTAGAGTTCTTATGTCCAAGGGCTGGAGAGGAGGGTGTCCCAGCAGCAGTGGAGAGAGAAAGAGAAAATTCACCTTTCTTCTGCCTATTTGTTTTATCTGGGTCCCTAGCTGATAGAATGGTGCCCACCAACATTGAGAGGGGATCCTTCCCACTTAGTCCATGGATTCACACACCAGTCTCCTCTGGAAACACCTTCACAGAAATACCAGGAAATAATGCTTTACCAGCTATCTAGGTAATCCCTTCATCTGGTCAAGTTGACATCTGAAATTAATCGTCACATTAGATGGCCTAAATATTTCCATTAGGTCTTCATTCTAGGAACGATTCTATTTTAGGAAAGTGACTTTGTCAATTGTTTTGACCTGTTATGTTTTTATTTCATATCATAATTCTTAGATCTTTTTTTCAAGTGTTAGGAGAGATTTATAATGAGGCATTTTTAAATTTATTTTGTGCCCTGATGAGCCATCTACAAACTCACTTCACAAATGCGAAAACTGAAAATTAGAGTGATTGTAGCACTAGCTCATTGATGCTGTTAGTAACCTCCTGAAGTGTAATTAGAACCCCAATATTCCTACCTCAAATGTAATGATTTCCCATTACCTCCTGATGCTTTCATATTGTGGTAGATATATGAAAGCCCACAGAATAAATGCTATCTGGAGATGTGAAGAAACACAAAATCGAATCACAAAGTGAGAGTTCACTTTGACAGCAGCATGAGCTGTCCCCTGCCAGCTTACCTGCTGTTGAGGAGCAAGAGATCAAAGACCCCCTACCTTCTTTGGCCTGAAGGATCATCAGGTTTCTCCACAAAAGAGCCTTAAGTTTCTTTCCAGGCATATTGGTTATTCTAATTCAACCTCTGCAGGAGCACTGGACAGCAGCCAATCCTCAAGGCATTGAATCTTTTAGAAACCTGAAAACTCCACTGCCAGTTTAGATGATTTGGCAATTCCTAAATGAGAACAAGCTCACTCCTGACAATTTACCAATCATGTAAACTAACAGCACAACCATATGCTAAGAGCAGGATAATAAAAAAATAAACAAGCAAATACATTACCAAGAGAAGGTTCTACTTACTACAAATAAATACAAAATATATTTACAATGACTTTGTGTATTTTAGGAAGTTCCAAGGACATATCACAATGAGAAATTAAATTTAAATGTTGCTTTGCTTTCAGCATTTATTCTCAAATGATTTCCTTAGTTAAAAAATATGATTTTAGTTCCTTTCATGTTTTACAATTTTTATATCAATGTACAAAGACATTATTTATTGCTAAAAATGTTAAGCAAAGAAAATTTTTTAATGAATATCACAGTTATCCAAAGCGCAACATAATCAGTAGGTTGAGAATTTTTTAATATGCAAATTAGTAACACTGATAATTTGACAGAGCTGATGCAATACTACAGAGGTAGTACTAAGCAGCAGCTGAACCAGCACTGCATAGAAGTTTGGCTCTAGCTCTGGAATAAGACCACCCAAGTTTGAATCACAGTTCTCCCCTAAGGTTCAGAAATTTAGGCAATTTATTTGACCTTTTTAAACTTCAGTTTTATAGTTTGTAAAGTTGTAACATGCCAACTCACCCCTTGTAAGATTGTTATGAGGATTTAATGAGATAACCCTTGCCAAGACTCTAAGACCAGCATTCTTTTAAGTATGAGCTCCTATTAATATCATCAGTGTTATTTCCCAACAACTCTCTGTCAATTTGATTCTTCTGAATATTCATTCATCAATATTATCAATCACCTACTACCTAAACAATGATTAAAAATATTCACCCTAAATAGGGCATAAAGTCAACCTGAGTTTTTGTTATTAGCATATGGCATCTTAGACTTCAGCAAAATATCACACTGATGCAGAGAAGGGCATTCTGATTTTCTCTTAAGAACTATTCACTTATAAGAAAAATAAATTCATCTAAATACAGCAGTTTATACTTTAAGCTACTTATGCGGTAGTTGTATTTTTAGATAAATTATAGATGATGTATAGAAATCATGAAATTTTGTTTTAATAAATATAGTAAATATTTTAAAGCACTCACTTCTGTTCTATATTATGGTGAGTTAAGAAAAAGAAAAAGAAAAGAGGTAATAGTGAGGAGAGAAAAGGAGATTAAATTAAAAATGAAGTATGGATGATTTAAAGAAAAAGAGAAAGAGAGAAAAGAAAATGAGAGAAAGAAAATAATCAGAGGAACAGAAGAGATAGATACAGAGGTTCTTGGTGAAACAACCATATTTTAGGAGAGAAAGATAAACACTGCTGCGAGAACAATGATAATGCCCCTAGGTACCCAGGCCAGGGCAGGTTTATAGATGCAAGATGAGCTATTGATCTTGTCCTGGTCCATCAAAGACACCTGATTTCTCTCTCCTGGAACCTAGCAACATCTTCTGACTCTAGGTCGTATTCCTTCCATTTACAGATTTCATGAGATTTCCTTGTTCTTCAGCTGCCAGTTGGTCAAAATTGCTCATCTGCTATGCACTGATGATCATTCATTAAGCACAAGAGCCAAACACATCCTCTTCATTTTTTATTTGTTCTAACTCTGAATATCATGACACTGTAAACCACTCCACTGCCTCTGCCACCAGCCGGTTGATAAAACCTATTCCAGAGAATGACATGCTACCATTGGCTGTTTCTGATATAGGAGACCTGCTGAGAGCAGCAGGTCACTATTGGGGCCTTTCTATTATCAAGAAATGCTAACATGCATCACCCTCAATGACTGAATACTAGTTTTTGAAAACACCCTAGGGTTCTAGAATATAGTTCCAAGACTTTTGGATTACACAGACTTGAAATGAGAGTGCTGGGAGGAGAAAATATGAGGAGTAAGCATAAATTTTGTTAACTTTTTATTTTGCCAAGTAAGATATTTTCTTTTTAAGAATGCAAATGTGTTATTTGACTCTCCTGTATGAATTCCTTCCTTTTAACATGGCCTCAAAGGCCCTGAAGGATCTGGCCCTTAGCTGGCTTCCTAGGTCCCTTTGATCCACACCCCTCTTTGCTCTCTGCAGTCCTGTTCTGTGCACACACTGGGCCCTCTACATGAAAATGTTCTTCCCTTCTTTTGCCTACTTACCTCTCACACATACTGCAGAGTTCATTTTAAATATCACTTCTTCATAGAGCTAAAACATCACTTCTATGTACTGTGCTCACAATATCCCCTAGGCCTATTTTATCTCACTAGTTGACACCAAAATTTATAGCATATTGATCTATTTTTATTATTTTGGTTGGCAGTGGGATATGATGAACACTAGAAAACTGAAGGGTTAAGCCTCCGGTGTGGATGTCTGCATTAAATTAAATAACACCCAATTACTCCCTAGATTAGACAGGCTTTCTCTTTTAAATATTTTGATAGCACAATCCACTTTTCCTTCATAGCATTTAGCATAGTGTGGTACTGTATGTGTGAGCATGAGAGATTATTCGGTAAATACATTTCTCACTTTGAATTATAAGCTCCATGAAAGAAGAAATCAAAGTTATCTCCATTTGTTCCATTCCAATTGTCTTGGGATAATTTACATACAGTAGATGCTAAAAATAACAGTTGTTAGATAACTAAATGAATGAACTACATTTTTACAAACTAATCATTATCATCACTTTTAATTTCTTTACAAAGTTTGTTTTAGCACAAAACAATAAAGGACTCAATCTTAACACAGGGAGAGTTTTAACACTAAAATTCAAATAGCTTGATAAAAAAATTATTAATGTTTTCTTATCCTATAGATTAAAAAATATTAATAATGTACATAAAATTAATCTAAGATCTGTCCTTTCTCTGCACTTAAAAATTGATTGTCCCAGATGTGACAAAACCATCTCATAAAATACATACCTCTTATGACATTGGGGTATGCTAGACATTGGAAAACTGAGGTGCTAAGCCTCAGGTGTGGATGTCTGCAGTAAAATTAAAGTTTCAGGTTGAACATGATATTAAGAAGTGGTTAAAATGACCAAAATATGTATTTGATGCCCTTTGTTTTTCTACTGTTATGAAGCAGACTGAACATTTGAAGGTCTGAGCCAACTGGCACTATTTTGCCATCACATAATTTTTCTATCACATCCTGTTGGAGAGAGCAGGACTGAAACTACACTGAGACCTAAAACAACCTGGGCTTCAGGAAAAAAAAAAATTCTTTTTTCATTTATTAACACATAATTTTTATTTTTTTATTGATATGGCATATTGTGTTGATTTTTATAACAATCTTTAGCATTTCATTTTCTTTTCTGTTTATTGAAACATAATTGATTATATAAATTTATGAGGTACAGATTTGAATGTCAACACATGTGTATAATATGTGGTGATCAAATCAGGAAAATTGGTATACTCATGCTTACAAAACATAATCAATCTCTGTGACCCTTAACTAATTTCTCGCTAACTCCCCTCCCCCTTTCCCACCTCTAATAACTACAGTTCTGTTCTCTGTTTTTTTGAAAGTTCAGTGTATTATTGTAATTCTTTCTTTTAGCTCCTAGTTAGTGAGGACATACAGTATTTCTCTTTCTGTGCCCAGCTTATTTCACTTAGTGTAATTTTCTCTAATTGCATCCATGTTGCTGGAAATGGTAGAATTTCATTCCTTTTCACGGCAGAGTATTATTCCGTTTAGTATATATACCACATTTTCCATATCTAACTGTCTGTCAATGGACATTTATGTTGATTTCAACTCTTGGCTACTGTAAATAGAGCCACAATAAACATGGGAATGAAGGTATTCCTTTGACGTGATGATTTCCATTCCTTTGGGTATATACTCAGCAGTGGGATTGCTGGATCGTATGGCAGCTCTATCTGTAGTTGTTTGAGGAGCCTCCATACTGTTTTCCATAATGGCTGCACTAATTTACAGTCCCATCAACAATGTAGGAGGATCCTCTTTCTCTGCATCCTCTTTTCATACAGCATTTGCTATTCTCTTTTTGATGATAACCAGTCTAACTGGCATGAGATGATATCTCAATGTGCTTTTTGTTTGCATTTCCCTGATGCTGAGTGATGTTGAACATTTTTTCATGTGTATGTTGGCCATTTGTATATCTTCCTTTGAGAAATGTCTATTCAGCTCCTTTGTCCATTTTTTAACTGGGTTTCTTGTTTTTTTTATTGAATCATAATTGATTATGCATATTTTTGGGATTCAATGTCGACATCTGTTGATCAAATCAATATTACTAGCATTTATATTGTTACAAATTTTACTTATTCTTTATGCCCCTTGTCCAATCTTGCCCTATCCCCCTCTTCCTACCCCTTCCCACCACTGATAACCCTCGATTTCTTCTCTCCCTCTGCAACAGAGTAATGATTACTCTTGATTTGTTGCCTAGATGATCTGTCCAATGCTAAAAGGTATGTTCAGGTCCCCCATTATTATAATAGAGCAGATGCTTCTTCTGTCACTCTGGAATGGGCTTTGTGGAAAGAGACATCCTCTTCTTTTCTTTAGTTTCTGCTGGTGACTCTCCTTGTATTAATGCGCTCCAGTGGCTGGCAGACCATCTGCATGGTGGTTGTGATGTCTAGCCACTTTTGCAGCAGCCATGGTTACTGTGGTGGCTGTGGGCCACACACATGCAGGCCACCCACATGGAGGTGATGTTTTTAGCATGCTCCTTTGTGCTGGCAGTGTGCCTGGTTGTGGGGAGTATCTGGTCCTCACTCCATGACCCAGGTTGGGGCTAAAGGCTCAAGAAGTGTGCCTGGTTGTAGGCGGGGGTGTCTGGGCCCTGGCTCCATGCCTCACGTCCCTGGCAGGCCCGGAGGCACTGGTGGTACGCCTGGGCCAAAACTAATTTTTTGTCCTTTACTTACTTCTAAAATTGGAGAATTTCCTGTGGGAACCAGTACTTGAGGTGTGTGGTTGAGCTAAATTGCTGCTTCACTGCTGTTTCTCTAGGGAAGGCTTTTTGTGCGGCTCAGGGTGTAATGATTGACCTTATAGGTACTTATAGGTTGACCAGAGACCTGGTGCACCTGGGTTGTGTAGAAACTCTGATCTGGGCCTGAGTCTTTTCATCAAACGGCACCCCATGCAATTCTGCATTCCCAACCAGTCTCCTCTGAGTGGTCCTGCACTGATTGGGGGGTAGATCGGCTGTCCTTGCTGTGTCCCAGTGTTCTCCCAGTGGGCCCATCACCCCCACTGCTCATGCTCCAAACACTTCCCATGGGACAAGCCCTGCGCTGACCCTTGCAATGACTCACTGACATCTGAATTGCTCCCCTTTTTCAGTTGTTGTGGCTTCTTGCTCCTATGTGGGTCCACAGGAACCCTATTAGTGGTCTTGCTGTCCTGGGGGCTGCCAAGGCCCTCTTCTCCCCTGCCACCTCCAAGCAATTCCATCTGAAGGGCACAGCTGTGGCTTCTGCTGGCTCCTGCTCCACGCAATCAGCAGTTTCAGCCTTAAAGCAGCCGCAGCCCAAAACATTCTGAGCAGTTGTTTCTTTCTCTCATTGTGGCTTCTCCTGCCTTTCTGAACTCTGTAGTTCTCTTCTCCTCTTCCCCTGAGCTTCAGCAGACCCAGTTTGGCTGTTGTTACATTTTTGTAGTTGTAAATTTGTTGATTTGTGGGGACAGTGATGCTGGGGACCACCTATGCTGCCATCTTGACCAAAACTCCCGGGCTACTTGTTTTTTCACTGTTGAATTGTTTGAGTTCTTTGTGCGTTCTGGATATTACTCGCTTGTTGGATGCAGTTTGCAAATATTTTCTCCCATTCTGTAGGCTGTCTTTTCACTCTGTTAATTGTTTCTTTTGCTGTGCAGAAGCTTTTTAATTTGATATAATCCCATATGTTTATTTTTTCTTTTGTTTTTATGTTTTTGGGATCTTAAAATTCTTTGCCCAATCCTACATCCTGAAGTCTTTATGCTATGTTTTATTTTAGGAGTTTTATAGTTTCATGTCTTACATTTAAGTTTTTAATCCATTGTGGATTTTAATCCATTTTGATTTTGGTATATGGTGAGAGGTACAGATCTAGTTTCATTCTTCTACATATGGATGTCCAGTTTTCCCAGCACCATTTATTAAAGAGCCAGTCTTTTCCCCAGTGTATGTTCTTGTTGTCTTTTTCAAATATCAGTTAGCTGTAAGCATGTGGGTTGATTTCTGGGTTCTCTATTCTGTTCCATTTGTCTGTCTATTTTTATGCCAGTATCCTGTTGTTTGGGTTTCTACAGCTTTGCAGTGTAATTTGAAGTCAAGGAGTATTATGTCTTTGGATTTATTTATTGTTGATTGATATTTTGCTCAGGATTGCTTTGGCTATGAGGGGTATTTTGTTGTTCTATGTGAATATTAGTTCTTTGAAGAAGGATTCATCTACTTCAATGGCTAGCTTTAAAAGAAAAAGACTGTCACCAGAGAGCTTGGCTAGATTCTGGAATTCTCTCAGACATTTTCTATGGATGTACCTGCTCTGCTCCTCTTATCTTCTCTTAAGGGAAAAGTCTAAGGACTGTATGATTTCTTTCAATCCTGTAAAGCCAGGCCTGGTGCTGAGAACCTTTTGGGTTTTCTCCCTAAGGAATGTTAGGATTGTTTTTTCTCTTTCTGTGAAGAATGTCATTGGTATTTTGATGGGAATCGCATTGAATCTGTAGATCACTTTGGATAGTATGGACATTTTCACAATGGTAATTCTTCCAATCCAAGAGCATGGAATGTCTTTCCTTCTTTTTGTGTCCTCTTTAATTTCTTTCAGCAACAAAAATTTGTAAAGACACAGTTTTTTTCTTTCCTCTCTTTCTTCCCATCCCCTGTCTTTCTCATCTTGCTCGCTGAGTAGAAAAACAAGGCTGTTGAAAGCTAATTAGTACCTTGCAAAACTAACAGTCCTTCTCTGAGGCTTGCAGAGTTTGAAGAAAGGATCAAAACCAGATGTCTGGAAGCTGACCTTAAGCACCAACAAAGACTCATAGTACCCGTTATGAGATAACAGAAGCTGCCAGCTAGTGCTTTGGAAAGAAACTGATTCCCTACTAAATCTTCCCACATTCTGTTCCCACAACCTCCTCCTTAAAAACTCCTCAGTAAATGTAAGCCTTGGAGATGGATTAGCCTACCACCCCCTTCAGATTACTGGTCCTGAATAAAGCTGTCTTCCATTTTCACCAACATCTGACTTCTGAGTCATTAGTTTCTGTTTGGCAGCAGGCAACAGACTTTGGTTTGGTAACTGTCGTTCATGGTCAGAGAGATTCAGACATCATGTAACAAGTAATTTCAGGAAAACATAAAATATATGTATACACATTTAAAAATAGAATGTCAGGCTATTTATGTTATGTTTAAATGTTACCATAAATATATAAAATATGGAATTTTCATAAATATTGAATATTAAATAATCTCTCTCCCACATGAAAAAAATCACTTTGTGTTTTGATTTATTATTAGAACAGGACCACATTTTAAAAAAATCACTTTATGTTTTGATTTATTCTTAGAACAGGATATCATTTTTGAACTTAGCTGTAACATTTTCAGAAAATAATGTATACTTTGAGGTAATTACCAAAAAAGGGTGTGAAAGATGACTTATATATAAAGGTTTAGAACACTCTTTTTCTAAACATCCATACACAATCTCTGTCACAATGCAAGTAGCTCACTAATGTTTGCAGCTACAAAAGGGTTGGTATGGTAAGTAATTCTGAAATATGTACACTCATCACACGAAAAGGGCTATAATCTGTTTGGATGTTGCACTCCCATGAACAGAGAATTATTTTTAATAGAAATGTTCCCATGGACTTTGAGTACTAGTGAGCTGATAGCAGTGACAGCCATGTGCCAACAACCTGCCCTCAAATTTGTATTTTAGATTGCTGAAATGAGCAGTATTTTCCTCTAAAGAGATTTAATATTTGGTTCTTGTGCTGACACTATATGTTTTATGGTAACTTTTGTTCCACGTGAACAAATCATAGGAGACTTCATAAAAATTAATTAAACCAAAGAAAAGACACTGGTGATAGCAACCTAAATATGAGATTGTTTCATTCAGGTCGTTATAAATCATCCCTTGAATAACTAACTACAGGGTAACAGCAGCATTGTTCACTGATTGTGGTTGATGTTCACTCTTTTTTTTTTTTTTAACTATCTCTGCATTCTTATCATATGCCTTTGGATTTAAAGCTTGAAGTAGGTTGAAATGTCTAAAATGATGTATACTAATGTATGAGTATTTCACTTCCCTGTTCTTATCAATGAATGCACAGAAAGCCTGGCTGCACACACTCCCCCATACTAGGGTAGGGAAGGTTAGAATATTTCAAAGGAAATACAGACACATATTGTATCTTGTAGCTACCTGAAACTCCAGCCATCTCTTTCCTCAAATAGAAAGTTTCAATAAAGGCAGAGATGCAAATCCAAGTCATCTGCACCTTCCTGGAAACTGTGCCAAGGACAAAGTCATCTGTTTATGTGCCTACTCTAAACTAGGAAATCCACTTTACTTTGATGTTTACTTGTCATGTGGGGTTTAGTAAGTTTTTACTCTGATGGATCAAACTTTGCTAGGGCATCATAACAATGCTCTGTGTAGGAGTCTCTACACTTCATGATTTTGCCATACAGGAAAGAGCTGAAAACATCAAAGAAATAATTTTTAAATAATATCTTATAAATCTGGACTCTCAGATAAATTTGGGAAGTAATACACAGGTTATCATTTTGGGAACTATTAATGCAGGATGTCATCCTCTTCACACAAATATGTTATGGCGTTTTTGTTTGATGTTCACACATAAAAATGCTTTCCAGTTTCCAGCACATCACTACCGTGGAGAGAGTAGTTGGCTGGCTGTGAGAGAGAGAGCTGCAGGGGTTCACGTTTCACTCTCTGCTTCATTGGAATGTCTACAGGAAGGCCAGATTGGATGCTTTTCAGTGACTTCCTAACTCATTCCTATCAAAGCAAAAACCTAGGAAAGCAAATCCTTTTAAAAGACAACACAGAAGGCCTTTTGCTTGTCTATAGATAGCAAACAGTTAATTGTTTAGTAGTGTTTATCAATGCAATGAACATGGCTTTCATAGAAATTATAGTCAAAAAAATGATTTTTTAGCACCTACTATGTCTGTCTCCTGTGTCCTGAAGAGATAAAAGGACATATCAAACATGCTCCTGTTCTCAAAAAATTGACACTTATTGGGGGAAATAATATGCATTTATACTAACCAAAAAATTAATAATAGAAGACAACATGTAAAATAGCTAAATCAAGCAATGACTAAGAACTAATCACACTGAGTAAATATTAAATAGTAATTGTAAATATAAAAATAATTCTATCTAGAGCATGTTCATAAAATTTATATTTCATTTCATTTTAAATATTGATTTAACCTCATCAAGTATTTATTCAGTTGGTATTCCAGATCATGAATATTACAGATTTTAAACTAAATATGCTATTATTTAAAGATCTTTAATGAAACAAACATTAGCATTACCAAAAGTTAAACTGCATTTACAAAACATTGATTAAATACTGTATCCTGTGATCCCAGAAACATATATTTGAATATTACAAGAGAAAACGGAAAATAAACCCAACTGCATGCTGCAATGAATAGGGGAGAGAGAAGCTAAACATATCCAAAACCTTCATACAAATGACCAAATTAAGAGAAGTAGAAAGAAAAGACAGATACAATGCTAGCAGTAGTTTTTCTGATAATAAATATAGAAATAATCTAGTGAAATTTTATGAAAATAGTAATTTCAGCAAATAAATGAGCATAGAGTTAATAATTTTGTTTTAGAGAAAAGGTGAAGTACAAAGCTGTTAATTCAGTTTTAGAACAATGATGAATCAATAAAACAGTCATAAAGTAGTGAATAACAATCTTCTGAAGAACATCACGAATATATTAAGTAAAGCTCTATAACATTAATCACTATGTTAACTTTATGTATTGAAAATGTTTTTTGATTTTATTTTTTTTAGAAAAATAACAAATGTCAGTTCTCTATAAAAATAGTATTTGTCATATTGATTTACTCTTCCATACCTATTGTTAAAGTATGGTTTTCTTAAAAGCAAGGGTCTTTGACTCATATTTGTATCTTTACTTCTAATAATAACTAATAAGTAAAAATATTCTTATTATTAAAAACACTGTTGGAAATAGAAAACTGGCTAGTTATCATCTCTGACATTAATATTTTGGGTTAGGTATATCCCAGATCTCTTTACTGATATCCTTTTAAAGTTAATTTATGTTTTCTTCCTATTCCATTTTTTACAAAAATGAATACAAAAGCTTATTAACCCATTCCATGAATTAACATTTCCATTTTAGTCAGTCAACTTGACCTTCAAAGACACTTTCAATTCAACTATTTATAAATAGTTTTTTCTTTCTTCCTAGAGGTTTTTTAAAATATATGCCTTTTATTAGTCCCCGTCTAAACTAAACAATCTTTATAATTTATTTAAAAGCACATAGCAACCTCTTCTCCATTCCAGTTCTTTTATTTGCCCTTCTCTGGTATTACTTTGTTATCAATATATTCTGGGCACAAGAGTTAAAATACAAACATTTTAATAAAATGTAGTGCATTGATTTCTTCTTGTTCCAATATCCTTTTTAATTATTCCCAAATGTTGTTGAGAAATCACATATGTCAATATATACCATAAATAAAAAGTAAAATGTAAATCTGTTTTTAAAAATTGAGTAATCAAAAAATTATAAATAAAGATGCAGTAGGAGAGAGCAGTGTTAGCAAGATGGCAGAATAGGAGGTTACAGCTCTCCTCCCCACTCCCCCCAAAATACAACAATTTGGGCAACCACCACAGATGGCAATACTTTTGTGGAAGCCTGGAGTCTAGCTGAGATTTCAGGATCCCACTGGAACAACAAAAAAATTTGAGAGTAGATGTATTGAAGAGGGTAAGATCAATTCACTTTACCTTCATTATCATTCCTGCAAAGTGACATGGCTTAGTGCCAAGAGAGTTCCCCCATGGCCTACAATTTCTCCTATGGAAGAAAAGTGAGGGCCAAATGAGCACCTAGCTTCCAACAACCTTTCAGGATGCTGTCCAGGAAGCCCACTACTATCTCACCCAACCCAGAAAATTGAGGGGATCAGCATGGTGCTAAATCATCTGGGGACAGCTAGAAACAGGGAAAAATAGATAGAGTGTACAGCAACCATGGCAGATTTTCAACATCCAGATGCATATCCTAATTATCAGCTCATGGAATCCACCAAGAGGCCCATCCACAATTACTGCAAGACAACTCACCCCAGGACCCACCAATCAGCCAATGTGCACCTCCAGCATCCAAGGTACACCCGCCTCCCCGCCATGGACAGTGATCCACATGTCCCTGTGCATAGGAAACACTAACTCAGCAGACAACAAATGAATATCAATGGCAGGTACAGATCCTAGAAGCCAATTTTACTCTGCTAGTTTGGAAGAAGTAGCAAAATGTTGAACACTTCATAGCACTTCCTTAGGGAGAAAACCCAGAAGGTCCTCAACACCAGGCCCGGCTTTACAGGATTTAAAGAAATCATACAATCCTTAGACTTTTTGCTTAAGAGGGGATAAGAAGAGCAGAGCATGTACATCCATAGAAAAGTCTGAGAGAGTTCCAGAATCTAGCCAAGCTCACTGGTAAGAGTGTTTTTCTTTTAAAGCTAGACAGTAAAGAGTAAAGTAGATGAATTTGTCTTCAAAGAGCAGAAAGATTCTAGGAAATATGACACCAGCAAAAGAACAAAATAAAGCTCCTAGTGGCCTACCCCAAAGAAATGAAGATATACTAATTGCCTGACAAAGAATTCAAAGGAATTGTCTTAAAGTGCAATGACACACAAGAGCAGACAGATAGACATATAAACAACATAAGGAAAACAATAGATGAACAAAAGTTGAAGACAAAGAGAATTTTGAAAGAAGTAGGGAAAAGCAACTTGTCACATAAAAAGGAACCCCCATAGGAAAATCAGCGGATTTCTCAGCAGAAACCTTGCAGGCCAGGAGAAAGTAGGATAATATTCAATATGCAGAAAGAAAAAACACCAGCAACCCAAAATACTATACTCACCAATGCTGTCCTTCAGAAATGGAGTGATAAAAACATTCCCAGATAAACAAAGGCTGAGGGAGTTCAGATATCTTGTATTCATTGAATTGGAAGAATTAATATTGTTAAAATCTCCTTAACATCCAAAGCAATCTACAGATTCACCTCAATCCCTATCAAAATTTCCATGGCATTTTTCACAGAAATAGAAAAAGAATCCTAAAATTTATATGAAACTATAAATAATTACAAACAGCCCAAGCAATCTTCAGATAGCAGAACAAAGCCAGAAGCAACAAGCTTCTTGATTTCAAATTACATTATAAACTTTAGTAATCAAAGAGTATAATATCAGCATAAAAACAGACACATTGAGCAATGGAAAAGAATAAAGAGCCAATAAATAAAACCCACATTTTCAACAGTGTGCTGAGAATGCACAAGGAAAAAATAGTTTCTTTAATAAATAGTGTTGCGAAAACTGTATATACAAATGCAAAAAAAAAAAAAGAAAAAAAGAAAGAAATTGGATGCTTTTTTTACCCATACACAAAAATTAACTAAAAATTGATTAAAGACTTAAACATAAGACCTGAAACTATAATACTCCTAAAAGAAAACATAGGTGAAAAGCTTCTTGACTTGGCAATGATTTGATATGATTTGGATGTGACACCAACACTACAGGTAACAAGAGCAAAAATAAATGAGCTGGATTACATCAAACTAAAAAGCTTCTGCACAGCACAGGAAACAATCACAAAATGAAAATACAACCACATATTGAGAGAAAATATTTGCAAAACATGTATCTAAGTCGTTTATATTCAAATATACAAAATCTCGTACAACTGAATAGCAAAAAAAAAAAAAAAATCCCAATTCAAAATTGGACAAAAGAACTGAATAAGACTGAGTACTGTATTGCATGCTTAAAATTGTTGAGAGTAGTTTGATGTTGCACTCTTTTAGAAAAACAATAATAGTAATAACAAAAGGGGGCCAAAAAACTTTGGGAGGTGATAGATATGTTTATGGCATTGATGATGGTGATGGTTTCACAGGTATATATTTATCTCCAAATTCATTGCAATGTATACAGTAAATATGTACAGACTTTGACATGTCAATCATAGCTTAATAAAGTGATTTTTTTAATAAAAGAAGTGTTAAAAGAGCTTCATGGGAAAGGTGGCTGCTAAATGGAGATTTTAATGGCAGAAGTGGTGTGAATAGTGTTTAAAGCATTGGTATTGTAAAATGGAGATGATAATACCTACATCTTAAACTTGTTTGGAGGATTAAATCAGATAATATCTGTGGAGTGCCTAGCTCACTGACTAGCCCTTCGAGTTCCTGGCACATTCATGGAAACTTTAGGAAGTCACAGTCAGATTTGAGCAGGAGTATTTTAGATGTATGGAAAAGCCTAAGAAAACATTTTGAAAGTAGAAAGGTGTTTAAGTTAATGAAGACAGATCATTATGTTGTGGCTAGAACATACTATACAACAAATTTATTAATTCAACAAATTAGAATTTCTCCCTAAACAGACTTTAATTACCACAATAATTAGTAAGGTAATACCATCAACTTATAATGCTTCTGAAATGGCCTATAATTAAGAAAAAGAAAAAGACATACCCAAAGAAAGGAAATGTCATTGGGACCATACTTAAATCCACAACAAAATAGCAGTGCAACTATCTTGAATTCCAGTCCACAGATGACCATTTATTTTCTTCATAAATCAGAAATTCATAATTACTTACCTAACTTAAGTTACAGCTACCACTCTATATTAGGAAGATATTCTTTGGGATCCAAAAGATGTTGTGTTTGTGTGTTATTGTACAGAGTGGGGGCAATAACAGTATCTACTTCATATATTTATTGTGAGGATTACATAAATTAATAACTGTAAAGTGCTCAGAACAGTGTCAGACATGTAGTCATTTTTAAATAAGCTTTAGCTGCTATTTTGATGGTGTGCTAAATGATGATTCAGTGTCCCAGTGTTCACATAATATGTATGTAAACAACTGCATAGAGTTTTCACTGAAACATTTGCAATTTTTTTGTGACCTATGAGTTTCACAGACAAAATTTTAGCTTTGTTTTCCATTCCATGAGTATTTCTATAATACTTGCTTTTATTGAGACATGATCTTTGCCTATCTAAATCCCACATTCCCTTCAAGGTGTACCTAAATGTTCTCTCCTCAGTAAAGTCTCTGGTGCTTCCAACCCAAAATTTAACTACCCACAATCACCACCAGTGGCACTATGTAATTCCCACTCCATTGGGAAAACAAAATCTATTGATTCACTAATCTCATTTTTTTCTCCTTTTTCTCCTAATTTAACTAAAAATTTCCTTGAGGTCAAAGATTATCTCTTACCTCATCTTTGTTTTTTTAATGAGTAGACAAAGCCTTGTACACTAAAAGTGCTCAATAAGACTGTTATATGCTTAGCATAATTAACACAACTGGCATGAGAAATAGTAACTGAAAAAGATAATAGCTAGAGGAAGTAAGTTTTCTGTGGTAGGAAACAGGTTTTAAATAAGAACAAAATACCTCAGAACATCTGTTATGGAATGACCTGTGTCCTCCACCCCCAAATCCCCATGTTGACGTTCCAACCATCAGTACTGCAGAATGAAACCATATTTGGACATATTGCTGTTAGAGAGGTAATTAAAATTAAATAAGGTTATAAAAGTGGGCCCTAATCTAATACAGTTGGTGTCTTCATAACAGAGACACCAGGGATGCGTGCATACAGACAGGTGACCATGTATGTGAGGACAAACAGTGAGAGGGCGGCAATGTGCACAAAAAGGAAAGAGGCCTTGGAGGAAACCAATTATGTCAGCACCTTCTTGGAGTTCCAGCCTCTGGAAAATCAATTTTTGTTGTTTAAGCCACGCAGTCTGTGGTGCTTTGTTATGGCAGGATAAGCAAACTAATTTACCATCTAAATCACCTTTCCTTCCGGGCCGACTCCACGGCTCACTTGGTCGAGTGCGGCGCTGGGAGCGCAGCGGTGCCGGGAGCGTGAGGCCGCGGGTTCGGATCCTATACAGGGATGGCCTGTGCGCTCACTGGCTGAGCGCGGTGTGGGCGACACCAAGCCAAGGGTTGCGATCCCCTTACCGGTCACAAAAAATAAAATAAAATAAAATAAAAATAAATCACCTTTCCAATAGAACTATACAAAATTTGTCAATGTACTCAAATAGAAGATATTAAATGAGTAAAGCTCATGAAGAGCCTTTTATTTAGCTTCACTGTTATGAGTTGAGTCGTGCTCCTTCTTCCCCCAGATCCAGATGTTGATATCCTAATCCTCAGTACTGAGAAAGTGACCTTATTTGAAAATAGGATCGTTGCAGATGGAATTAGTTATGATGAGGTCACATTGGAATAGGACGGACCCCTAATCCAATATGACTGGCATCCTTATTAAAAGGGGAAATTTGGACACAGAGAAAATGCACACAGGGAGAGCATGTGAAAGTTGGAGTTACGCTGCCACAAGCCAAAGAACCACCAGAAGTTAGGAGAGAGGCATGGAACAGATTCTCTCTCACAGTCCTCAGATGGAACCAAACCTGTCCACAATTTGGTCTCAGACTTCCAGCCTTGAAAACTGTGAGACAACAAATTTCTGTTATTTAAGCCACTCAGAGTTTGGTACTTTGTTATGGCAGCCCTAGCAAACTAAAACACTCATGAAATTTAACTTGTAGTCATCGTCATATAAGACAAACATTTTTCATGAAGCAGAATTTGTTACTGACAAACCATGGAGCCTATTCTGAAATTGAGGATTGAATCTAATACACAAAGGTGGAGCCAGAGGAGATATGAGTATTCTAAGAGAAAAAGAAAAAAAGTGATCATTTGTGAAGTTTCTAAATAGTTCCAAATAGGGACTATTGCCTCCTGGTTTCTCCAGCTTTCCTTCCTATATATCTTGCAGTGTTAGTTTGTAATCCAATATGGTAGAGTCACAACTGCAAAGACTATAAAACTAACAGTTGGGTTTTAGGTATTCCTCTGTCCCACTTTAAACCTCCCATCTTGACGTAATGCCACTGAAAGCACCCTTGAGATTTAACTGGTAAATATGTGATTGTGGAATAAGAGAAAAGAAAAGCAAATTTCACTGGTCACAGTGCCTTTGAAGTGACTACTGGTGAGCATTTTCTTAGAGCACAGTTATAACTGGCTGTGGGGAATTTATACAATAATTGAACCTAATCTTGGAAGAGGCATTTGCCTGCTCATTGACTGAACATTGAATTGAAGTGTGAATAAGTAAGTGAGTGAATAAATATCTAACTATAAAACGTTTTATGGAATAGGGTTGGCCAACCATGAACCATCAAAAAATATTTGGGTATTGCTCTCTGAGATGAAATGAGGAATTCTGATACTTACCACCCACTTCCTGCAAAATCCATTTAAAATGAAGCTAAGAAAGCACATGATTCAAGCTTGCTTATTTTTACCAGTCCCTTAGGAGAGGCCCTAGCAATGTATTTCCATGCTCAAAATGGTTGTTTTGTTTTGTTTTTTAAAATATTTTGGGGGAAAATATGTATATTTTTCTTAAAGAAGGCCCTCAAAATTCTATAAACTTCTGAATCACTCATCTTGCTAAGGGCAACATTCATACTCCCTGTCAAAAGTTGTGAGCATGAAACTTTCTGCCTGTGTCTTCAGGGGAACGAAGGTACAGAACCTAACTGGGCTAAGCTAAGTTATGGCCCCATTTAACAACTGATGGGCTCACTCATGGATGGCAGAGAGCTAAAAGAAGCACCAATTTTTCAAGCACTGCCCTAGAGACTGATGAACTTTCTATGACACCATTAAAAGCTGTTTCACACTGAGGATACATACTCCTTCCCTTAGTTATTTACCCGTTGATGTGGCCACCTTGACTTCTACTAACTAGGAAGTATACGTCAGAAAAACTGAAGTGATAGAGACAGTGGATTGAGGGAGAGGGGAGGAAAGAATAAAAATCAAAATAGGTAAAGAAATAATTTTGAGTAAGACATTTTTACAGGGAGAAATCAATTGTACAAAATTAAAACACATCTTAGGGAAATTATAATGGGCTATTTAACACTTGATTGCGTATCTTTTAAAATATGTTTTCTTTCTGAAAAGCTTAAAGAATTAATTTCAAAACATGTTAGAAATATGCGAAAACTAGGAAATAAAAATATCCTCCATACTATTCACACAGAATTAAGGTAGATGCAATGACAACAGAAAAATTTTGAACTTCCATTTTAATACATGAGTTTAATATTCCTAAAATCAAGTGAAGCCATTGAAAGTGAAGAAAATATCTCCATTTTATTTGATTTTTTCTTTTTTCATTTCAATAAGTTCAAAGATTAAAATCTGTTCTGTTTTTAAAATCCCAATGATTGTTCTCTTATCAGAAAACCATTATCTGCTGGCCTAAAACCTGAAGGTAATAATCAGTCAATCTGCCACCTGGTGATAAATTAGCTCTTGTTATTCAGTCTAGTTATGGTGAGTACTGACTGCTTATAGAGTTTTTACTTCGACCAAATACCTACAGAACCTGTTTTAATTAAACCTAGCATAGTAGTTAATTACTAATAACATTTTAATGAAAAACAAATTAAATTCAAAATATAATCATCTGTGGGGAATTCAACACACAATCAAAGCATTTCATAATAATCTGTAGATCTTTGATTATGGATATTAAACTTAACATCATTTTTAAAATTCTGTTTATTGTCTCTGTTCCCAAACCCTGCTTCCCCCCTAATCCAGAAAACTGAATTTGTTTTTTCTATTCTTAATTTTCATAAAGAAATAAGATATCATCATTATCTGCACATCTTTTCTTAAGTATTTAACACAACATCTTTAAAACAGTCTTTGGAGGCAAATCTATTTTCCTTTGGATCTGAAGCACATGTTTTTCAGATGAATCATTGTAGTTTAAACTGAGTATTTCCAAAAGATTCGAAGAGCTCCTTAGGATATGATATAATTTGACTTTCACTCAGAAATTAATCTCTGTGAGTGACATCTTTCTTTCCATGAACAATAAAATAGTCTATTGGATTTACTGCTTTGGATTTTGTACATTGAAAAAGAAAGACTATCCTATTAAGCTATATAATTTAAATAACTAGTTTTTCAAGAGAATTCTAATTAGTATCTGATAAACGCACCAGACTCTTCAGTTAATGCCTGTTAATGAGAAATCTCTTAATAAATTTGTTATTGAAATCTCAGTAACTAACATTCACATGAAATAAAATATATGCCACTATGTAAAAACGCCTGTATGCAACAAAGAAAAATCAAAATGTGTTCTTTCAATAGGATGCAGCTTTCTTTGTCTCTGTCAGGAATAACTGACAACCAGCATAGTGCCAGAAGAAGGGCTCAATTTTCTGGAAGTTGCACCTGTGATTTCAGCTGCTGCAGGTCAATGGCAGGCACTCAGGCTGAAATTGCAGAAGCTGTAAAACTGTTGACAGCAGAACTCAATTTTATTGCCCTCACATTCCAAGTGAGTACATCAGGAATAGGGTTAACCAATTGCATCCCAGTCTGTAGACACTGCTACCAGAGAGAGAGAGCCATAATATTTTGACACTCCTTTTAATTTTTGTTTTTAATTTTATTTGAATAATAATAGCTACCTTTTATTGAGTACTTATTGTATATCAGGCATCTTACTAGACATTTTACATGTTATTCATGGTTCACAGATGAAGAAACAAGTTCACAGGACATAAACAATCTGCCCAAATCTTCAAGTCCCTTTCCCATCTACACAGTGATTTGAATTGGCCTGTTAGATTTGAAACTGAATTATGCCGTAACCCCTCTCCTGGTGAGATGGCCCCTTGGGCCAACAGCAGTGGTATCACTTGGGACTTGGTTAGAAATGCAGAATCTCAGGCACTACCCCAGACATACTGGATCAAATCGTCATTCCAACACGATTTTCACATGAATCATATGCACATTCGATTCCAGAAGCACAACACTCTATTTCATTGAAAAAAAATCAAGTGACTCTTAAGGATCTCCTTTGTTTCACCAGTGAATTAAAATCATGACTTACTTGTAAACATGTACAAAGAATTTCAGCATTTATTCTTTCAACTACAAGTAACATACAGATGAAGAAAAAGTGCCTGAGAAAAGCAGCATTCTAGAGAGCACTGCTAGGATGTAAGATATCAGGTTTGTTCTAACCAAAATACAAAGGTGCTTCATAATTAATGTCCAAGTATCAACCACATGGTTTTCTCAGCAGAAATAATTACATTAACTGTTATGTTATATTTAAAAATCAATTAAATATATTCATCATTTGTTTATGCATTCATCCATTCAACAAGTATTTGCTGAATGTTTACAAGAGCTGTTCCCAACTTTTAGCTAGTATCAGAAGCACCTGGATAGCTTGTTAAAACACAAATTGCTGCTCCACCTCCATTTTTCTAACAAGTCGTGTTTCTAACAAGTACCCAGGTCATGCTAATGCTACTAGTCCAGGGCAAACACTTTGAGATCCACTGGCTCTGAAGATGGTAGGCATTATACTAGGTATTTCAGACATTATAATGATAAACTAGATTCTATTTTTTCCCTTGAAACCTACACATTTGTTGGGCAGAACAATGATCACACAAGTATGTAGGAGGCAGAAATGATTATCAAAAAGGAGTTACAAAATTAATAGTACAGTTGTTTAAAATATGAATGCATTACTTCTAGCTTGAAAAACTAAAGTGGAATTTGGGAAGAAGTCTGTATTATGCTTGTAACGAACTGTGGATATTATGTGGGAAAACAAAAAATGAGATTATAAAATCTGGTTACGGACCAATAGTGAAGGGTGAAATTAAATGCACTGGGCATTTATTATAAAAAGTGTGGTACTAGTTAAGTATTTTAACACAGTATACATAAAATCAGTTGTAAAGCTACATGACTACACCAATTGTAGGGTTACAGCAATAGCTAACTAAAGCCAAAACAATTCATTTGTATTGTCAGGGCTAGGGCTCAGACCCTTCAAACCTATTGTACAGACCCCTCACATGCTAGGCTGGATCATAGACCCCTCACACGCAGGTCCACGTTAGATAATTGGGAAAGATCCTGGGAGCCACTGAAAGACTACACAAGGTCAATCCTCAGCAGTAGCAGCTTACAGCAGCAGTAGCAGCAGAAGCAGCAGTGGTGGCAGTGGCCTCTCGGGGCATCCTGGGCACACTGGCAACAACAGCAGTAGCCTCCAGCAGCAGTAGCGGCCTCCCAATGGCCCAGCCTACCCCCTGGGGGCATCCTAGGGACAGGGCATGGTGGATCAGAGCCACTCATCCTTTATACTTAAGTCCATAAGCCAGGACACCTGGGTACACAGGCGCAATTACATGAGACAATAACCAAGGAACACCTGGGCACACGTTCATATTTATATCAAATGCTTGGCAGGATTCTGAACATGTGAGGGATCCTGACCATTTTCCTGTATTTTTCCTACAATCCAGCCCTTCAGGGTCCCTTGCTGTACAATCTATGCATTCGGAATCTTCTGCGATGTTCCCTTAGCAAGGATAACTGACCCTTCCTTTCCCATATTACATATTCCATCCCAATAGTCCCAACAGTCTTTAGCTTGTTCCAGCACCAACTCAAAAGTCCAAAGTCTCATCTAAGACTAAAAGCAAGATTCCTTTCAGCTGTGAACCTGCAAAAACAAAAAACAAGTTTATCTACTTCTAAGATACAGTGGGACAGACATCGGGTACACATTCCCATTCAAGAAGGGAGGAATAGACAAGAAAGGAAAAACAGGCCCCAAACAAATACAAAACCCAAACAGGACAAACATTAAGCACAGTGGGGCATCTGGGCCCCCAAAGCATTGGGCAGCCTCGCTCCTACAGCTCTGCCAGGTGCAGCCCATTGAGCTGCACTGGTGCCTGTGGCTTTTCCAGACCAGAGCTGCACGTTGCCAGCAGCCCCACAGTTCTGGGCTCCTGGTAACAGTCCCGCTGTCCTGGCTCCACTAAACATTTCCCCAGTGGGGGCTCTCTGTGGGGCCCCAACCCCACTTTTCTGCTCCACATTGCTCTGTAGACAACCTCTGCAGCAGCTCCACCCCTGCAGCAGGTCTCTGCCTGGGTCCCTTGGCTTTTCCATATGTCTTCTGAAATCTGGGTGGAGGCTGCAACTCCTCCACTGCTCTCATGTTCTGCTGGCCTGCAAACTTAACACAATGTGAATACCACCAAGGTTTCTGTCTTGCACTCTCAGGAGCTGCTGCACCAACCACACTTGGAGCTGCCTGAGACAGGGTTGCTCCAACCAGAATGGCTCGAGTTTAGGGAGCAATTTCCCGAGGGCAGCAATGCCTCAGGTCTTCCCTCCTGAAAAACCCAGTTCTCCTAGGACTCTGGGCCTATGATGGGAGGGGTGCTCCTCCAAACTTCTGAAAAGCCCTCAGGGCCTTTCTCCCTTTGTCTTGGCTATCAGCATTTAGCTGCCCCATCCCCCATCCCTGGCTCCTGAATTACTTGAATGAGCTCAGCATATGCCTGCCATTCACTCACAGTCTTGGGCAGTTCTGCAGCATTTGCCCACACAGTTCAAACAACTGCATTTGCCCAGTCCCTCAAGGAGTGGCTGCCCTGCCCCAGTGCATATCTGCAGCTATTCTGAAACCACTGCCACAGAGACAGGAGCATAGTAATGGAGGCTAACTTTTCCACCTTTTCACCAGGTCAAAACATACTTGAAATTCTGCAGGGGCACCCGTCTTCAGGTCATCTGCTCATCTGCATGTGGCATTCATTTCTCAGGTTTATATGGCACCCAGTGAGCCATCAGATTTAAGTGGCACCCTCCGAGCCTTCTCAGGTTGAAGTGGCAGCTGTCAAGCCATTTGCCTTTGGACAAACACGACATGCTTTTACTACATCGTCTCCAGAGCACATCACACCATCCACCCCTAGGTCCCATAGCTGCAGCAGCCAGGGGCTATCCCTGTTTCTGCCACTTTAGTGTTTCCCCAAGCCAACCAAGTTGACCTGAGTATATGGAACACAGGTAGGTCACCTATGAGTTGCCTACCAGTCTGCCTGGTCCCATAGGCTGCTTGTGCTTCACTTTCTGATGAGCAGATCATTCCAGGAGACACACAATCTCCCTCAACTTACCATTGGGTTCGTCATACTCTTCAGTGTCAGAAGCAGGAGTGACCTGTTGTTGTACTTCAGCCTCCAGGACATGTATTCATGTTTCCAACCTGTCTGCTTTCTGCTGCAAATCTCAAAACTATGATGCTTCATGGGGTTTCTGGTCCATGTTGGCTCACAGAACAGCAAGCAACAGCCAGACCCCAGTCATCAAGAAAGCGGCCACCAGGCACCACATACCCAAGGGTAACCACAGTTCCTCCCCCTCCCAAGGGCTTTCTGCTTCTTTGCCTGCTTGGCATCCTACCCAAGATGCCAATTGCTGGACTCTTTTAACTTCCCAGAATTCTGCAACGACTAGGCCAGTTGTAAAGCTATGTGACTACACCAATTGGTGGGTTACAGCAATAGCTGACTAAAACCAAAACATTTCATTATTTTAGTTTTACTAACTTTCCATTTGTATTGTCAGGGCTAGGGCTCAGAACCTTCAATCCCATTGTACAGATTGGGTCACTAGACTCCTCACATGCTAGGCTGGGTCATAGACCCTTCACACACAGGTCCACATTAAATAATTGGGAAAGATCCCGGGAGCCATTGGCCAATGGCACGACCTCAGTCCTCAGCAGTAGCAGCAGAAGCAGCAGCAGCGCCGGTGGCCTTTCAGGGCATCCTGGGGGCCCTGGCAGCAACAGCTTGCAGCAATTTCCAGCAGCAGTAATGGCCTCCCCAGGGACATCCCATGGGCAGGGGCACTGTGGAGCAGAGCCACTCATCCTTTATACTTAAGTCCATAACCCAGGACATCTGAGCACACATTTGGGATTACATTAAACAATAACCAAGGAACACCTGGACACATGTGCATATTTACATCAAATGCTCAGCAAGATTCTGAACATCTCAGTGGCCCTGACCATTTTCCTGTATTTTCCCTACATTATTTCTGTGTTTTAGGAAGTTTAATCTATAAATTATCATATCTAAGTTTTTACAGCTAGTGTTTTCCAGACTTGTGGTTTTTAATGTTGGTCTTCCTGACTCCCCCAGATTTGCTCTTTCCATACCTCCATTCTGTGAATGTTTTGGGAAAAAGAAAATAAAGTGTTGGTAAATGTAGCAATTTCAAGAGCAGGATGGATGGATAGGTGTATGGGTGGAACGGTGAATGAGTAGACAGGTGGATAGGTGGACAGATGGATAGACAGAGAGAAAAAAGTACAAGAGAAGATAAAGGAGATTATGTTTGTAAACTGAAGGAGAGAAATTGAAAAGGAAAAAGTAAGAAGGAAAACTTGATAATGTGCAGTATTATAAACAGACAGCAAAGATCAGTGGCACAAGTGGTCGGCTGAACTATAAAAAGAAAGGTTGCTTGTTCTCCCACTGTAATGAGAGAAAAGCAGAAGAGGATAAGTGAAGATACAGATCATCTTTACCATGTAAAAGATACAGGTCAAAAAGGCACATATAAATTTCCTTTCCTTTCTGAAAGGGTCTCCTATTTCCTATAAGGTACAACAAGAGGACTTTTGGAAAGGATGAAGAGGAATGTGTCAAGATTAAAAGATGGAGGAATTTGGGAGTTTAGAACAGAGATGTTTCCAATAAAAGAGGCCAACCAGGACTCATTCACATTTTATTTGTGCTCTAAATAAGGATTTGTGTTCCTATAATTCAAGCATTAGTTAAAAAAATTTACCTTTTCATAGATCCATTCCATTATCTCCCTGTAAAATAACTACGACCCCATCTCTCTGATTCACATCATCCTGTTTTATTCCAGCCTGTATTTGAAATGATCTCTTTTATTGATTTGGTTTTTATCTCTCTACCAATTTTAAGATCCAGAAGAGTGTGTACTATCTGTCTTTCCTACCACATATCCCCAGTGCCTTGAACAATGCTTGGTATGAAATACAAGCCCAGACAATACTCATTAATGAGTAAATGTTATTTTATGAGTTTGCCACATAAATCAGCAATTCTAGTAAAGCATTCTGAAAAGTTAGAGATTTGGATGACCTAGGATTTGAGAATGGCATAGACAGTGTAATTAAATTTTTTTAAAAAAATAAATAGAACAAAAAGTGGATTCAGGGTGCAAGAGACACATCATAGAAATGCCTAATGTGGGGGCCAATTTGGTCTGATAAGAGATGCTAGAAGCAGGATAATGAAAAAAGATTAGGCCAGAGTATATATATGAAAGTTACTTTTAGAGCAATAATTTTCAAAGTGAGGTCCAGGGCCAGCAGGATCAGCATCACTTGGGCACTTGTAAGAAATTCAAAATGTCATCCCCACCTGAGGACTACGGAATCAGAAACACTGGGACTCAGCATATTTTAACAAGCTTTTCAGGTGTTTCTGTTGCAAGCTGAAGTTTGAGAACCACTACTTTAGCAGTGAGGATAGTGCCTAATCACAAAATTACACTTAAAAAATTATTGTACATATAATCGTAAATAATATTCTATGCAAAGCATCTATTTTACAAGTCTCCCACCACTAGAGGAACTCAGGACAAAACTAGATGACTACTTATTGATTTTGTTGAAGACAGAATTCATGCATCTACAAAGTAGGATTTAGAATGTCTCATTACTGAATTACCTCCCAATTTTTTTTATTTTAACATTTACTTGTACATATTTGTGGGGTACAATGTGTTGTTTCAATACATTCATATACTGCACAATGATTCACTTAGGACAGATAGCATAGTTTTGTACACATCCTTCCAATTTTGAAAGTCAATGATTCTAAAAGCTTTTATTCTACATTTAGTCTACTGTAGATAAAAACCAAAAATAAATTTTCTTCAAATCTGTTTTTTTTATTCTAAATTCATTTCTCTTCAAGTTGCAGTCATCCCCATTAGCTAAGAACTCACAACAGAGGGGGTGAACTGCTCTTATTTCATTTACATAGAGATAAAATCGTCACAAACATCATTTATCTTTACCTGGTCCTTTCAAGAAAAATTTGTGAAGTGCCTCCAATTTTCCACTTAAAGATTGCCCAAAATACCCTGTAATGTTTCATGGGGAAAAGAAGAAATGGAACTAAATGAATGTAGAAATATCAGCCTAATATCTGTAAATCAAAAAATAGGTTTTCAGGACTTCAACTAGCAAGTATTGGTACTTTGATTAGAATCCTCTGCTAATGAAATATTGCTTTACTATCCAAAAAATGTCTTCACAGCTTTCCAAAATATCTCTGCAAGTCACATCAAACTGACTGGAATAAACCAGAGACAAGTGCCAAATTTCATTCCCTAATGAATTATTTTAGCTGAGACATTCAGAACAGCTAAGTGAAATTTAAATTGGTTCCATGACTGAGGTAGGGAACCAGGGGGAAGAAATTATGGGTTGGAAGTGACAGATAGGAATAGAAACAGGGTGAATAACCTAATTACTGGTAGACTAAGTCTGGGTTACAGATAAGAGGCCAAAAACTTGACAGAAAAGCTTCATTAGTATAAATAGTTGTATAAGTGGGTAATTATATGTTGTTTCACAGTCAGATACTTTTAATATGGCTGTTCTGTCAATCTCAGGTATGAGCAGAACTATATGATTCTAAGACACTCAGATTTACCAAATAGAAATATTCCAAATTATATAGGACCTTATTTATCTGTATTTAGGGAAGAATCACTTCTTCATATTGCATATGGGGATGGCAGGATTGATTTTCACAAGAGAGGGTTTAGCGTTATCAGAGATGGTCCCATAGACTTTGTCCAGGATATGTTGAAAGTTAAAAACAGTAAGGTCCTCAGAATATGCTAGGCTGAGCTGAAAAAGAGTAAAAACGTAAGATGCACTGTTACGTACTCTGGTATATATACAACATTCTTTCTCTCTGTTTATATATAGAGAGAAAATGTTAAACCCAGAGAATGTTATATATATGTTATGTGTGTGTGTGTGTGTGTGTGTGTGTGTGTGTGTGTGTCTGGGTTTGACATTCTGTATTAGTCTGTTTTCTGTTGCTTATAACAGAATGCTTGAAACTGGGTAATTTGAAATTTATTTCTTACAATGTTTGAGGCTGGGAAGTCCAAGGTCCAGAGGGAGAATCTACTGAAGACCATCTTCTTAGTAACGACTCCCATACAGAGTCCTGTAGTGACCTGGGTATCCATGGTGAGAACAGCAAGAGTTCCCTAACGTGCTTACTTGCTCTCCTTATAAAGCCATGAGTGCCACTCCCATAACAACCCACTAAACCACTAACCCGTCAATCCATGAATGGATCAATTCATTCACAAGGGCATAGTCTTCACAATCCAATCACCTCTTAAAGGCCCCACCTTTCCACACTTCCCTAATCTTATTTCCCATCCTTTTAACATTGTTACAATGAGAATAAAGCTTCAATGAATTTTGGGGGAACATTCAATACACAGCACATACATTTTTCAGAAATTTTAATAGATATCAATTATAAATTTACTATTCAACAAATAAGTTATAATAAAAATTGACACACTGTATGTATGATCCATCATCTGACTATGTAGTAGGTTGAAAAACAATGTATTCTATATAGGCATTCCATAATTTTTAAAATGATGACTTGTTAATCATGCAGTCATCAGCCATGAGGTTTATCGTGTACTTAGCATGCCCTTGTGGCTTTATACCCACACAGAATGAAACTCTTAAATACTTATTTTTTTATTGGTTTACCTATATATAATAAAAATTATCTAATTGCCTTTCCAATACAATTCTGTTTGAAGAACATCCACTCCATCAAAATAATGCTCTCAAAGATCTAAAAGCATTTAAAGTGCTAAACAACAATTAATTTTTGTTTTAATTATGATACAGTCTTCACATATTAAAGTCATGACTATTGTGGAAATGTGTAGTCCTCACTATTGGCCTTTTATGGGACCCAGAGACAAAAACTATCTAGATGCTGAATTTGTCTGGTGGACTTACAATGGCCATAGATGTTGATACTAATAATACAACAGTATGGCATGGTTCGTCATCTAAATGAACTAGCAAGAATATTAATCTGTTTACCAAGTAAAATCAAATACAATTTTATAGTGATATAGTAACATTTTTTCTGTTTCCTCTGTGTTCTCTTTTTCACGTTTGAGCAAAAAACAGTACCTTTGGAATAACATTTTCCTTATCGTGGATAAAGTATTTGTGAAATAAAATGAAATTTCCAAAATCCTAACTACCCAAAGAAATAATGTTGAGAACTTTAATATTGGTCAAATTTGTCATCATTTTTTTTTGGTTTTTAAATAATTCTTTCTTATCCCCAAAGTAATATATATACTACTTTGAAAAAGTTAGGTGCAAAGCATACAGAATAAATAAATTGTAAATATTTGCATAAGGAAATGAAGAAAATACTCATAATTTCATAAACAGGAAAACAATTGCTTAATCACCCCTGTTCTAGAACTCACTAATAATTAGCTTGGAAACTTTTCTGGGGAGGGATGTGTTTGTTAAGCTGAAGAACTGAGTTTGAGAGCAAATAATTTGGCTGGTTATTAAAAAATAGAACTATAAGTTCATGCACAGATTATTTGCATTATCAGATTATATAGAGCATTAAACCGCTCACAACTTCTGGTGATAGGTGTTCCAGGTAGATAAATTGCTAAAAATTGCTTATCTCTAAATTATGTTATAATTTATAAAAATTAAAATATCAACCATTTCAAAATATATTGCAAACAAGTATGTGTCTAGCATAAGGAGCTGAATTACTACACACATAGCAAATGTCATTATAATGTTTTTTGAGTTGCATTCTGGAGAGAGTTTTATCAAGGACACCACGGCACTTGACCCAGGTTAAAAAAGGCACAGGAAATGTAGGGCAGCAAGATAAGTCATGCTCTGATACCTTCTCTCTTGTCTGGGTTATCTGTTCGCGCACTGACTTCAGCACCATGGACTGTTCTAGTACTTGGAGACTCAGAGGAGGTTTCTCAGTGTATCACCAATTTTACTTTTTGCAGATAGATGAGTTTGTGTGAAATGAATGAAAGGAAAGTAATGATGGCTACTACATGAAGAGAATTTCTAAATCCAAATATGTGCTAAACATTCAAATACCATGACAGCACAGAGCAAGCCGCTCAAGGAAATATCTTAGAGGATGAGTTGCCAATTTTTTTCTTCTACTTACTCTAGGTTTATATGGCCTTGTTTTTCTAGCTTTTTTAAGGTAGAAGTTTAAAACATTGATTTTAGACCTTTCTGATTCTCTAAAGTAGGCACTGAGACCTCTTTAATTTCTCTCAATGATGTTTTCTCTGTAAAATTCTTGCAAATATTTTATTTGATTTCTTCTTAAGTAGTTAGGCTTGTTTTTTTCTTAATGTTACTTTTATCATTTTATTTCTAACTTTTTGTGGGGGGGAACTGGAGAACCAATTTTCAGTTAGATTACATATTCTAATATTTTATTCTTACTATAATCTTGGGGGAAAATCTCCTAATAAATGTTCATAGGCAATGATGAAATTGAAGTTCAAGGAAAGATTTCTCCCTCAACAGAAAAATAAAACACTATTTTTAAGCCCTATAAAATGCTACCTTAATACATAAATGCTTCCCTGTTGAAATAATTGCCATTGCCCGAGGAAAAAGGTATTCGTATCTAATAACCTTATCTCCCTTCAACCTCACCGGGATTACCTCAGTCTGTTCTTATAGACAACATCACATTTCCAATAGTAATTCAACTCTCGCTGGTGCTCACCGCACCTAGCAATGTAAGAATTTCAGCAATTTGAAAATGGCTCATCTCACATTTCCTTCCCCAGCTCAATTATTCCACAGGTGACCAGAAAGCCTCTGACATTTATTACACAATACGGCTAGTTCCTGCTAGGTACTTCTATTATTGTCCCAAGGTTGCCACAATTTTGCAAGGACAGCTTCTGCTCAGTAGATATCGTCAGAGACGGTTTTAGGGCAGGGAGATGTGGTGGTGAATCCTGGAGGAACTCCTCTCTGACCTGTCTTTTCCACTCTGTTAAGAGCATCTCAAAACCTTGATGCTTATGCATCAAAATTTTAATGAGATTTACTTATAATTCCTCTGCACTTTATAGGGCTCACTTGGAGACGGGTCACAAGATAGATCTCAATGACAGAAACTGTAATATTCCCAATTGACTACTGAGCTACATCTTAATAATTTCCCAGAATTTCCCTTACATATTTCCAGTTGTACAGATTTTCTATAAATATATATAATATTATATATGGAGTATGTGTGTTTGAGAGAGAAAGAAACAGAGAGAAAGAATGAGGGAGGGAAACACATGGTATCACATGAGACTAACACAGAAAAATTTTTCAGGAAACAAACTTTTATTGATATCCAAAAGCTCAGACAGGGAGAAAAGGAAACCTTCCCACTCAGGTGGAAATACATACACCACAAATACCCACATTCGCAAGATGGATGTTCTCATAAAAAGAAAGAGTCAGCTGTCACCTGTATTCCACAATTTAAGAGATATTGATGTGATTTTTATCTCACAATTTCCCTAAAACTGAGTCTGAAGTTTTAACATCTAGATTCACCTGTCCTAAGTATTTACAGCCCGTGATACATTGAGCATGAAATGATTGATTAGGAGCATGGGTAGGTACTATAACCAGCAAAGATGTTTAAAAGACTTACAGAGGAAGAATTGTGTCAGCCATATACTATCTCAAAAAAGGAATGATTTTGCAGTGCAAACCTGAGTTGGGAAGATACTGTCCCCACAAGGGAGTAGAATACACTCCTTCCCACCCCACGGTATAGGCAGAACACAGAGGCAGTGGCTGGGGATCATAGAGCACTTAGGTAAAGTGAAAAGAGAACACTCTCGATGTACACAAGCAGAGATGAAGTCAACTCTGTGAAATGTGCAGCAGGCATTTTTCAGAACAAATGGGAGGAAACAAATGTCCTCTAGATTTCCTCTGATAAAACTCCGGCATTTAAATTGAACTTTGAATTTCTGCACTAAATGGCACATATAATGTCACTTTGTCCTGAAACTTCAATAAATTTACAGCAGAGGGATTTTTTAACCTGATAAGCCTGGCAAAGTAGCAAAGGATACAACAGAAGACAAAGGAGAGAACAGGTAATTGACACGGAATATCCAAGAAAACCGAACCTTAATTCAGCAAGTGAAGAAAGTTGAGAAATAATGTCGTTTATACCACAGAATACTCAAAAGCTTTGTGGACCTATAGCATCAGGTATCTTTATAGCTGGAGAGGCAGGGAAGTAAAATAATAAGGAAGATTGGGTGAAAGTTGTTTGAGAAGCGCTTAGATTGCCATTTCAAATTCTTGGATAACAGTTCCCCTCCCATTCCTTCACCTCCACAACACTTTTTGGAGATGTGATCATTAGAAAGGATATAATGAAGAGTCTTTGTAGTGGATTATGCTAGATACAGTTGAAGATCTGGGCTCCAAAACAGAGGGATTAGTGAACATACGCATTTTGAATGCTAAATGCTGAGAGATCCCCAGACTCCTTATACAGCATGGCTCTCAAAAAGCTGATGGCAAAACTGTTAGTTTCCACATAAAATACTGGAAAATTTTCTCTAGGGAATCTGACAAGCCGAGAGAAATGACCTAAAAACACAGACACGAAGAGTTCCCAACACATTTTTCACCTAGATTACCTTAGAACAATATTTAACAGTGGCGTTATTCATATTTTAGACTGGATAATTCTCTGTTGTGGGGGGGTGTCCTGTGCAATGCAGGATGGTTAGTGACATCCTCGGCCTCTTCCCTTTTACATACGAGTCACACTTCCACCGGGAAGCACTTGATTGCCATGCTCCGTCCTACAGTGTGCTCTTCTGCTCCTGCAATGGGATAATGAAAGCAGGTGCTGAGGTCGAGGTGCAGCATCTCACACGGAGGCCAGCTGCCTTAAGAGTCACCCAGACCTGAGAAATAGTTAAATGAACCTTTGTTGGTTTAAGCCACGGATTTTTTAGGGTTACTTGTTACTGCAGTATAATCTGACTTTCTCTAACCAATACAATAAAATTTCTTGAAACTAATATGCTGTAAAGGAACACCTAATAATAGCCTACAACTTAAAGTTTTTAAATGTCTCAGCAAAATCCCAGAACAGGTGTGGGGATGGGTCACATCACAAAGGGGCAAGAGGAGAGCAGGAGGCAAGAAACAGTGGAAATGGCAAAGTCAAATAACCTGAAGATCTCATCTGGTGAGGGAGAAGGGGAAAGTAAACTTGCTATTTTCTTTTAATACTCTAATGGAGAATTATAATTTAATTAGGAAAGTAGAGGTAACTACTTGCAGAACTTAAAATTACAGTAGAATTTCCAAGTGTAACTGGGGAAAAGGAATGAATAGGAGCCTGAACAAGCCAGCAATAGTAAAATGAGGCAAACCGTGAAAATGACAAAAAGTAAAGGAAATTATGAGCGTAAAAAGCATGGATGCAATAAGACCAATTAGATTTATAATGAGACAAAATCCAACAGTGTGAATTATACTACAAATATCATAGACTGTCAGACTGGATTTAAAAAAACTGACTCCAGTTATATTTGCTTACAAGTAACTTAAATTAAGCAGTAAGGAGAAGTTAAAAATAAAAGGAGTAAACTCAGATAAACAAAATTTAAACAAGTGTGAGCAAGAATAAAAATATTAACAATGGAAGGAGGATTTCCAGGTCAAAAGTATTATAGAATACAGAGAATAAACACTGAAGAATAAAATGTATACTCAACACAGAAAGTATAACAACAATAGTCTTTTAAGCATCAAATAAAATGCAGTCATATATGTCGAGTAAACACCCATAGAAACACCCATAGAAACAAAAGATCAATGCAATAAAAGCACAATTAGACTGTGAGGTTTAATGCACCATTTTCCGAATCTGACAGGTGAATAAGACCTAAATAAATGGAAAACACAATCAACAAGCTCAATTTAACATACCTATGAAAATATATTGCTTTTCATATTATGTATTATATATTGCTATCCTATGGCTGCAAAGGAAAATTTATTAATATTTCAATAAAATAGATATTTGATTGGCAACATTCCTGGATTTTAATCCGAGAACTAGAAAAAAGTAGAAAAATATTATCAGAATTTTTATTACTTAGACATTAAGAAACACTCTCTTAAAGATCCAGATGATAAAAAAACAAAATCAAAACTGATACTATACTGTGATTTAGGTAGAAGGAGAATGTGCTACTCAAGAAACAGAAACCTGAGTAGCAGATAAACTATAAGGCAAGATGCTCAGCCTTGATATTCTTCGGGGAAATGTAAAGTAAGGCAACAAATGCATAGCATACCTCACTTATTAACTTAGAAAAATGAACATGAAACACATTGAATGCTGACAAATGAATGGGATGAATTGCTTTCTCATAACTTACTGGTAGACCACCAAATTGATGCACTTTTTCTGGAGAATATATATTATCCTTCAACTCCTGAATTCAGAAATAGAAATAAATACTTAACAATACACTTAAAAAGATGTTTCTGGAAACATTTCTGTGGTAACAAAAAAGAGAGAAATATCTTAAAAACTTAAGAAGAAGAAAATACTTAAATAAATTGTGTCACATTCATCCTATGCAATATTATGCAATTACAACAAATTTAGAAAAAGAGCTTTTCTTTTCATCTAGAGAAATATTGATGATGAATTGTTGAGCAGGAAAAACAAGTGGCTGATTAATGTTATAGAATATTGATACAATTTCTGTAAAATCAAACAATAGCCCCACATATCTATGAAGAAACCCTCCATATGTATATTTTTATATGATAGTGGAGATGTGGAAAGCTACACAAATGCTGCTAAACACGAAAGAAGGCATTACAAGTTTAGACATATTTTTTTTTTTTAATTTCAAGAATTTTAAAAATTTAAGAATTTCAAAACATCTGTGCTTACCAAGGTGTAAGATTCCTGAAAATGCAGACTCTGAAGTTTTATACACTTGATAACATAATTAGCAAATAAATTCTTATTATAAATTTCTTTTTAAATATTGCCTGTTTGCTAATAACTGAAAGATGGACAAATGCAAAATAATCTTGTGAAATCACAGGGCTGCAGAGTCAATGTTGGATTTTTATCTATTGGATCTCAAATTAAAATATGTCTTCTCACAGCAAGCTATTTCAATAATGGCAAAATTTTAGGACAAATTGAATAATGACCTTAATTTTTTTTTTTTTTTTTTTTTTGTCCTTTTTTCATGACCAGCACCCAGCCAGGGAGTGCACCGGCCATCCCCACATAGGATCCGAACCCGCAGCGGGAGCGTCGCTGCGCTCCCAGCGCCGCACTCTCCGAGCGCGCCACGAGCTCGGCCCATGACCTTAATTTTAACTTAGTTAATTTGTATTAATAAAACCTGTTTTTGTTTCAGAAAAAGTGTATCAGTCAAAATTCAATCAGAAAAGTGAATAGACTTTGGGAAAACCTGTATGTGTGTGTGTGAGACATGTATCGTTTTTATATCACATAATGGAATACATATATATATATATAATTATATATTACAATTACACAATATATTTTAAACCTGCATAATGCAAATCCCTTTAGCAAATCCGTGTCTGTGGTTAGGCAATTTCTGCAAGGCTGCTGTCTTCATATCTGGTCCATAGAACTCACAGTTGGAAAGGGTTAGATGGATTTAAAGCAAGGGAATTCAAGAGCAGGCTAGAAACCACACAGAGGTGGAATTCCATGAGGAAGTTCTGAAATACACACCAGCTCTTGTTTTCTCTAACAGTGGTGGTATAAGTATCTTGCAGAAACTGACAACCTTCCTCACAGAAGTAAATAAACAAACCTTACCTATTTGTCAGAGAAGCTGAAGGAGGATCCAGGGAACAATAAAGGAGTTGCAAGCCCTGCTGATGATTCAGGCCACTAAGGTGAATCTGTAAATCAGCAACAATGGGTATGAGCTACAAAATGTCCATTGCTTCTCTCCTGCCCTTCAAATTTTCCAAAAATCTCCATTATAATCCACCTAAATGAAAACATACAAGAGGGAATTCTGGGAAATGCAGTTCAGCTCAGCCAACTTGATGCATTACAAAGCCACCACAGAATGTATATGGTGTTAGTTAAGAGTAAAGACTTTGGAGAGAGACTATCTGGGTTCAAATCTCATCACTGCCGGTTACACATTGTATAAATTGGGAAAATGACAATCTTGCTGTGCCTCAATTTTGTCCCCTGGGAAATAGAGATCATATTACTTCCTCACATTACGGTGATTTAAGTGAGTTCAGGTGTGTGTGTGCTTAGAAATACAGCTAAGTACAATACAATTATTACATATTATAATTTGAAATTACTTTCAACAGATAGCCTGCAAATGCCCCTTTCAAATTTTATCAGAAAAAAACAATGAAGTCTGAATGATATGGTTTTAATTAACCTGAAATTTTCTCTTTAGTTTTATCAGCCCAATTTTCTTGTCTTGTAGAAGAAGAGATGATATTCTAAGCTATGGGTTGGAAAACTATAACTCATGGACGATATATACCATGTGACCTGTTGTTTTGGCCCACAAACTAAAATGGCTTTTATATGAGGGTACTTCAAAAAGTGTGCGGAAGAATAGAATTACAAGATAATACAAATATTTCCACAAAGTTTTTTTATTCCGTCATATTTTTAAAGGTTGTGAAAAAAAAAGAATATGGAACAGAGACTATATGTGGACCATAAGGCCTAACATATTAACTATCTGACTTTTGCAGAAAATGTTTTCCACCTTCTGCTCTAAAAACCAGTGCATGAATCACAAATATGAGTCATAAATGCATTTCTCAATTTTCTAGTAGCTATATTTTAAAAAATAAAAAAGAAACAGGTAAAACTAATTTTTATTTATATTTTTAAATAAGATTGGGTTAACATTTGAAAAATGATCAGTATTATTTATCATATTAACAAAGGGTATAAATAAGTTGCATCTATAAAAATCTTACAGCTAACGCCATACTAAACTGTGTGAGACTGACGAATATCGGGAGCAAGATAAGATTTTCTGCTGTCACCATTTCTGTTTAAGATTGTGATTGAAGTTCTGGCCAATGCAATCAGGCAAGAAAAAAAAATCTAATTTAGATTGAAGAGGAAGAAGTGAAACTGTCCTTATTCTCAAAGGACATGATCATCTATACAGAAAATTCAACAAAATCTGAATAAATAAAAAAATAAGAGCCACTAGATCTAACAAGCTAATTTAGGAATTCTGCATGATACAGAATCAATACACAAAAATGAATTTTATTTCTATATACTAGCAATAATCCATATGAAGTAGAACATTTTTTTAAAAAGGTACCATTTACAAAAGCATCAAAAGATATAGAATACTTACTGTTAAATCTGACATATATATGAAACCTGTACACTGAAAGATACAAACATTGCTGAGGTCAATTCAAATATGCCTAAAGAAATGCATATGCCTTATTCAGGGGTTAGAAGACTCAATATTTTTAAGATACTAATTCTCCCCAAATAGACTCAATGCTATTCCAATCTAAATCCCAGTGTGATATTTTACAGAAATTCATAAGCCAACTCTAAAATTCAGATGGAAATGCAAAGGACCTAGAACAGCCCAAACACATTTGAACAAGAAGATCAAATTTAGAGGATCAAGCCAATCTGAATTCAATATGTATTTTAAAGTTATCATAACCAAGTATTGGTACAAACAAATTAATGTAACAGACCAGAAATGCTAGAAATAAATCCACACATCCACATACAACTAGTTTTCAACACAGGTAAAAGACAATTTAATGGTGAAAGGATAATATTTTCAACAAATGGTGCTAGGATAATTATATATTCACACACACACACACACACACACACACACAAAGATTCATATAATATGGATCATTTTATACCTTGTAACATAAAAATTAAGTCAAAATGGATAATAGACATAAATGTAAAGCTTAAAACTAAAAATTTTCTATAAGAAAATCTAGGTAAAAACTCTTGTGATCGTGGGTTAGACAAAGATTTCTTAAATACAACATCAAAAGTACAATCCATAAAGGACAAATTGATAAACTGGACTTCTTCAAAATTAAAAACTGTATCTTCAAAAGACACTGTTAGCAGAAGGAAAAGATAATCAACAGATGGGGAGAAAATATTTGCAAACGTGAATCTGCCAAAAAACTAGAATCCAAAGTATCCTAAAGCTTGATAATAAGAAACAATCCAATTTCTAAAGCATACAAAAGTTTTGAAAAGACTCTTGGCCAAAAAGATATAAAAATGGCAAACAATTACAAGGAAAGATGCTCAATATCATTAGCTATTAGAGAAATGCAAAATTAAACCACAATGAGATACTATAACACATCTATTAAAAAGACTGGTAATACCAATTATTGATGAGGATGTAGAGCAATAGAAACTCTCATACACTACTGTGAGGAATGCTAATGGGTACACACATTGAAAAACAATGAGGCAGTTTCTTAAAAAGTTAGAAAATACACCCACCTTAGAATTCATCCACTCCACTGCTAGGTATCACTTACCCAACATAAATGAAAGCATCACATAACTGTGCAAAGACTTGTATGCAAGTGCTTTTGGCAGCTTTATTTTTGATAGCCCCAAACTGGGAACAACCCAAATGTGAGTACCACCCAGCAATAAAAAGGAATACACTATTTACTACTCACTAAAACATGGATATATCTTGAAACAATTACGCTGAGTGAAAGAAGCCAGACAAAGCATTCTTTTAATTTCTGGGAAATGGAAGCTAATATATAGTGATAGAAAGCAAATCAGTGGTTTTCCGGGATGAGACTGGACAGGAGAAGAGAGGAAAATCACCAAGGGACAGGAAGAAACTTTTAGGGGTTATGGATATGTTCATTATCTTTATCATGGGTTTTATGGATATATGCATATGTTAAAACTTATCACACTGTACCCTTTAAATATGTGCAATTTATATCTTATTAAAGCTGTGTGTGTGTGTGTGTGTGTGTGTGTGTGTGTGTACTTATATGTGACACTATGCTACAACCCCATGAGTACCATGATAGAATGTGCTTAGTTAGGAATGTATGAGGAGATACACCTTGCCATCATCTTTGGAGATCTTGCTGGAAAAAAAAAATACTCTTAAAAGATTTGTTTTTCCTCCTGGAGGTTGTTACATCCACAAATAGCCGAAGTCAGACTGTGAGCTAACAAATATTGAGAATAACAATATATGACAGTAAAAAAAGGCATTCTTTTCTCTTTGTTGGGGTTGGAAATGACCTTAACCAAATATCAGAATCACACACATTATTTTCAATTACGTTGAACCCAAATTATTTGATTTAACTACAACATTCCAAATGAGATCTGTTTATAATAATACTTCAGTTCTAAACTGAAAGTCCCTTTTTAGGTTTTGGTCATTTTAAAATAATATTAATACTGTATATCTATAGGATGAGAATCTCAGAGCACATCAAAAAATAAACCCTCGTGATAGGATTATAATGAAAAGAAATAGCAAGAAAAATTATATCTAATTTGTGTGAGCAAACATTAATCATGGGCTCAGGAATGTTATTTTCAGATACCTTAGAAGTTAAATTTCTAGTCAATATGAGAGAAATTTTTGAAAAAAACATACTCTATTAAAATGCTGCTGTTAATTTTTATTGCAAGTGTAATTTTTAAAAATAAATTAACACTGTAATATAACCCTGGGCCATCACATATGTGTTGGTTCATTCACCTATGCCACGTACTAGATCCTGAGTAATCTGAGTGAACAGGTCTTGGAATAGATAGACTGTATAGCCACTTTATTGCCCTCTTATGCCAATTGGGAAAATTTAGGCCCCAAGAGGGTAAGGACATTACTCAAATAGTGGTAGAGCTAGGAGTCAAACTCAGATCACCTGCCTCTCCCACTGTTATCTCCTGGGATGAGTAAGTGCAGGAGTTGGGTCAGGCATTCTGGGGAGAGGAAGGAACAGCTCAAGGATTCAGGGCCCAGGGCCAGTTACCCCATCACAAACTAATATGTTTTCGAACAGTGATTAGAGATACAATTGGAAAATAATCTTGACACTATATGGAGATACAGAGAATACAAGAGATGTAATTCTCAGGAGCACAGCTGCTTTTTTTTTTCTTTTTCTTTTTTTTTTTTTTTAATTTTATTTTGTCGATATACATTGTAGCTGATTATTGCTCCCCATCACCAAAACCTCCCTCCCTTCTCCCTCCCCCCCCCCAACAATGTCCTTTCTGTTTGCTTGTTGTATCAACTTCAAATAATTGTGGTTGTTATATCTTCTCCCCCCCCCCCCCCCGGTTTGTGTGTGTGCGTGTGTATGTGTGTGTGTGAATTTATATATTAATTTTTAGCTCCCTCCAATAAGTGAGAACATGTGGTATTTCTCTTTCTGTGCCTGACTTGTTTCACTTAATATAATTCTCTCAAGGTCCATCCATGTTGTTGCAAATGGCAGTATTTCATTCGTTTTTATAGCTGAGTAGTATTCCATTGTGTAGATATACCACATTTTCCGTATCCACTCATCTGATGATGGGCATTTGGGCTGGTTCCAACTCTTGGCTATTGTAAAGAGTGCTGCGATGAACATTGGGGAACAGGTATACCTTCGACTTGATGATTTCCATTCCTCTGGGTATATTCCCAACAGTGGGATGGCTGGGTCGTATGGTAGATCTATTTGCAATTGTTTAAGGAACCTCCATACCATTTTCCATAGAGGCTGCACCATTTTGCAGTCCCACCAACAATGTATGAGAGTTCCTTTTTCTCCGCAGCCTCGCCAGCATTTATCGTTCATAGTCTTTTGGATTTTAGCCATCCTAACTGGGGTTAGATGGTATCTCAATGTGGTTTTGATTTGCATTTCCCGGATGCTGAGTGATGTTGAGCATTTTTTCATATGTCTGTTGGCCATTTGGATATCTTCCTTAGAGAAATGCCTACTTAGCTCTTTTGCCCATTTTTTAATTGGGTTGCTTGTTTTCTTCTTGTAAAGTTGTTTGAGTTCCTTATATATTCTGGATATTAATCCTTTGTCAGATGTATATTTTGCAAATATTTTCTCCCACTCTGTTGGTTGTCTTTTAACTCTTTTAATTGTTTCTTTTGCTGTGCAGAAGCTTTTTAGTTTGATATAATCCCATTTGTTTATTTTTCCTTTGGTTGCCCGTGCTTTTGGGGTCGTATTCATGAAGTCTGTGCCCAGTCCTATTTCCTGAAGTGTTTCTCCTATGTTTTCTTTAAGAACTCTTATTGTCTCAGGGTGTATATTTAAATCCTTAATCCATTTTGAGTTGATTTTAGTATACGGTGAGAGGTATGGATCTAGTTTCATTCTCCTGCATATCGATATCCAGTTATCCCAGCACCACTTGCTGAAGAGGCAGTCCCTTCCCCAGTGAATAGGCTTGGTGCCTTTGTCAAAGATCAGATGGCAGTAAGTGTGTGGGTTGATTTCTGGATTCTCTATTCTATTCCATTGGTCAGTGTGTCTGTTTTTATGCCAGTACCATACTGTTTTGGTTATTATAGCTTTGTAGTATAGCTTAAAGTCAGGTAGTGTTATGCCTCCAGCTTTATTTTTTTTGCTGAGCATTGCTTTGGCTATTCGTGGTCTTTTATTGTTCCATATAAATGTCTGAATAGTTTTTTCCATTTCTGAGAAAAATGTCTTTGGAATTTTGATGGGGATTGCATTGAATTTGTATATCACTTTGGGTAGTATGGACATTTTCACTATGTTGATTCTTCCAATCCAAGAGCATGGAATATCTTTCCATCTTCTTGTATCCTCTCTAATTTCTCTCAGCAGTGGTTTGTAGTTCTCATTATAGAGATTTTTCACCTCCTTGGTTAACTCAATTCCTAAGTATTTTATTTTTTTGGTGGCTATTGTAAATGGGCAGGCTTTCTTGATTTCTCGTTCTGCATGTTCACTATTGGAGAAAAGAAATGCTACTGATTTTTGTGTGTTGATTTTGTATCCTGCTACTGTGCTGAAATCATTGATCAATTCCAAGAGTTTTTTTGTAGAGGTTTTAGGCTGTTCGATATATAGGATCATGTCATCTGCAAACAGGGACAGTTTGACTTCATCTTTTCCAATCTGGATGCCCTTTATTTCCTTCTCTTCTCTGATTGCTCTGGCTAGTACTTCCAACACTATGTTGAATAGGAGTGGTGAGAGTGGGCATCCTTGTCTAGTTCCTGTTCTTAAAGGAAAAGCTTTCAGCTTTTCCCCATTCCGGATGATATTAGCAGTGGTTTGTCATATATGGCTTTAATTATGTTGAGATACTTTCCCTCTATACCTAACTTATAGAGGGTCTTTGTCATGAATGAGTGCTGAACTTTATCAAATGCTTTTTCAGCATCTATAGAGATGATCATATGGTCCTTGTGTTTGAGTTTATTAATATGGTGTATCACATTTATTGATTTGCGTATGTTGAACCAACCTTGCATCCCTGGGATGAATCCCACTTGATCGTGATGAATAATTTTTCGTATGTGTTGCTGTATTCTGTTTGCTAGTATTTTAGTGAGGATTTTTGCATCTATATTCATCAAGGATATCGGCCTGTAGTTTTCTTTTTTGGTTATATCTTTACCTGGTTTTGGTATCAGGATGATGTTTGCTTCATAGAATGAGTTTGGGAGATTTGCATCCGTTTCAATCTTTTGGAATAGTTTGTAAAGAATCGGTGTCAGTTCCTCTTTGAATGTTTGGTAAAATTCTGCTGTGAATCCATCTGGTCCTGGGCTTTTCTTTGTTGGGAGCCTTCTGATAACAGCTTCAATCTCCTTTATTGTTATTGGTCTGTTCAAGTTTTCTACGTCTTCACGGTTCAGTTTTGGGAGCTTGTGTGTGTCCAGAAATTTATCCATTTCCTTCAGATTTTCAAATTTGTTGGCGTATAGTTGTTTATAGTAGTCTCGAATGATTCCTTGTATTTCAGATGAATCAGTTGTAATATCGCCTTTTTCATTTCTAATTTTTGTTATTCGAGTCTTCTCTCTTCTTTTTTTTGTTAGCCATGCTAATGGTTTGTCAATTTTATTTATCTTTTCAAAAAACCAACTTTTTGATTCGTTGATCTCTTGAATTGTTTTTTGGTTTTCAATTTCATTCAGTTCTGCTCTGATCTTAATGATTTCCTTCCATCTGCTAACTTTAGGATTGGATTGTTCTTGTTTTTCTAGTTCTTTAAGGTGAAGTGTTAGGTTGTTCACTTGCCATCTTTCTATTCTTCTGAAGTGAGCATTTAATGCAATAATTTTCCCCTCAATACTGCTTTTGCAGTATCCCACAGGTTTTGGTATGATGTATCATTGTTTTCATTAGTTTCAATAAACTTTTTGATTTCCTGCTTGATTTCTTCTTGGACCCATATGTCATTAAGTAGAATGCTGTTTAATTTCCATGTGTTTGTATAGTTTCCAGAATTTTGTTTGTTGTTAATTTCTAGTTTTAATCCATTGTGGTCTGAGAAGATACATGGGATAATTCCAATTTTTTTGAATTTATTGAGACTTGATTTGTGACCTAATATGTGATCTATCCTGGAGAATGATCCATGTGCTGATGAGAAGAATGAATATTCTGAGGTTGTTGGGTGGAATGTTCTGTAGATATCTGCCAATTCCAATTGGTCTAGAGTCTTGTTTAGATCTTGTATTTCTCTACTGATTCTTTGCCTAGATGATCTGTCTAATATTGACAGTGGAGTGTTCAGGTCCCCTGCTATTATGGTATTAGTGTCTATTTCCTTCTTTAGGTCTAATAGAGTTTGTTTTATAAATCTGGCTGCTCCAACATTGGGTGCGTACATATTTATGATTGTTATGTCTTCTTGATGGATCAGTCCTTTTATCATTAAGTAGTGTCCCTCATTGTCTCTTTTTATGGTTTTTAGTTTAAAGTCTATTTTGTCAGATATAAGAATAGCCACTCCAGCTCGTTTTTCTTTTCTGTTTGCATGGTAAATCTTTTTCCATCCTTTCACTCTTAGTCTGTGTGAATCTTTATGGGTGAGGTGGGTCTCTTGTAGGCAGCATATAGTTGGGTCCTGCTTTTTGATCCAGTCAGCCAGTCTGTGTCTTTTAATTGGGGAATTTAAGCCTTTAACATTAAGAGTTGTTATTGAAAGGTGTTGATTTATTCCTAGCATTTTATTGGTTGTTTGGTTGTCTTAGGTGTCTTTTGTTCCTTGCTTTCTGATTTACTGTTTGGTTTCTTTGTTTGTTGGTTCCTTAGGTTGTAGATAGTGTTTTTGTTAGCTTGTTTTCTCTTCATGAATGCCATTTTTATTGTACTAGCGGGTTTAGATTTTTCTTAGGTTTTTACGGCAGTGGTAGTTATTTTTCAGGAACCAAACCCAGTACTCCCTTGAGGATTTCTTGTAAGGGTGGTCGTGTGGTAGTGAACTCCCGCAGTTTTTGTTTGTCTGAGAAATATACTATTTGCCCCTCATTTCGGAAGGATAGCCTTGCAGGGTAGAGTATTCTTGGCTGGCAATCTTTGTCTTTTAGTATTTTGAAAATATCATCCCATTCCTTTCTAGCTTTTAGGGTTTGTGATGAAAAGTCTGATGTTAACCTGATTGGGGCTCCCTTATAGGTGATTTGACGCTTCTCTCTTGCAGCTTTTAAGATTCTCTCTTTGTCTCTGAGTTTTGCCAATTTGACTATGACATGTCTTGGAGAAGGCCTTTTTGGGTTGAATACGTTTGGAGATCGTTGAGCTTCCTGGATCTGAAGATCTGTGATTTTTCCTATACCTGGGAAGTTTTCTGCCACTATTTTGTTGAATATGTTTTCAATGGAATCTCCATTTTCCTCCCCTTCTGGAATACCCATGACTCGGATATTTGTGCGCTTGAGGTTGTCCGATATCTCTCTCAGATTTTCTTCCATGTCCTTGATTCTTTTTTCTTTCTTTTTGTCTGCTTGTGTTATTTCAAACAGCCCATCTTCAAGTTCAGAGGTTCTCTCTTCAACTTCGACAAGCCTGCTGGTTAAACTCTCCGTTGTGTTTTTTATTTCGCTGAATAACTTCTTCAGTTCAGCAAGTTCTGCTACATTTTTTTTCAGGACATTGATTTCCTTGTATATTTCCTCTTTCAGATCCTGTATACTTTTCCTCATTTCATCATGATGTCTAGCTGAGTTTTCTTGTATCTCATTCAGTTTCCTTAGAATTATCACTCGAAATTCCTTGTCAGTTATTTCAAGGGCTTCTTGTTCTATAGGATCTAGAGTATGAGATTTATTAACTTTTGGTGGTGTAATTTCTTGATTTTTTGTATTTCTGGTGTCTTTTTTTTGTGTTTATTCATTGTGGCAGGGGGTTTCACAGTCCACCGGTTTGAGACTAATGACTAACTAGGATGTTGCTGTGGTTGCCAATTTGGTATGGCTCCCGCCGTGACTGCTCAGTTGGCCTCTAGTGTCTTGTGTGTGTGGTTGCCTCGGGTCTTGGGCTTCTCCGGGGATCCACCTTTCTGGTCAGCTTGTACTCTGCTGGGCTGGTGGATCACGTACCACAGGGTGTGTGATCTCTGTTGAGCTTTCACTTTCTGTACAGGACTTCTCCCCGTTCCGTGTGCTCTGGCCCAGGCTGTTAGATCGTGCAGTGGCGACCCCACCGGGTGTGTGGTTTCTGTCGAGTCTCCGCCTCCCTGGCCGCACGTCTCCCCCCTCTGTGCACACTGTGCTGGGCTGGGGTGTGTCTTCTGCACCCCTCGTCTATCAGCTGGGCCTTCAAGACCCTGCTCAGCACCGCCTCGCCCAGGAAGTCTACCAGGTTTCTGCTAGGCACAGACGACCGGTCTCTCTGGGTGCCTTTGTAGCACTGTGTAGATCTTTCTCGGGTCTTGTTCACCTTTGTATCCCCCCGGTATAAACCAAGTCTAGTGCCCGCCTGCAGCCTGCTCTCCGGCAGGTTCAAGCGGACCTGGGAACTCTCCTACCACACTATTCCCAACCAGAAATTCGTTAGGCTTTTTTCCAAACTGGTGGTCGCAGAGATGGTATCTGCCTCCCAGTAACAGGAAGTTTACCGGGGACGGAGTCCAGGGTTTGGTGGAGTGACAGTCGGCCCGCCCGTACTTCCTAGCCGTCCCAACACTGGTCGGGACGCCCCACACCCCCAGCCCCGCCAGAGAACCGCGGAGGGAGTGGGAGAGGAGGCCGGCCCGCAGGGTCCGGAAAGCCCCGCGCCAGGCAAAGCAAATGGGCTCAGTGATGGCCGAGCAGGGCGGAGCTGCCCGCACCTGGGAAAATGGAGGCAGCACCGGGGCAGTGAGTGGCCTGGTGGTGCAGGCGGGAGCCGCGTGGGCATCCACCCCCCGAACAGAGCTGTGCCAGGGATCACTCACAGTGCTGTGCCAGGTCGGGCGCTCGCTCTGTCTCTGGTTTGTTGCCTTCCGTGTTCTCGGTGCTGCCGCCTCGGGTTGTTCAGTCGCGGCGCCGCTCGGGCGCTCCCAGGAATCTTCTTTAATGCCGGCCTGAAACCTCGAATCCTGAATAGGGCAGCTGGCCGCCTTCAGTGCGGCCCCAGCCTCTGGGATCCTGGCTGCATCCACAGCAGCCCTGGCGCCGTGTTCCCTGTTTCAAGACTCGCTTTTGCAGCTAAGAATCAGTTCTTTTCCTGCTCCACACTTCAAAGCTGTTGCCTGTAAATGAGGCAGCCTCTCCTGCCGGGGGCAAAGTGGCGTTGAGCCCCCACGACTGGCCAGCAGCAGCAGTCCTCCCTTAAGAGATGGCCAGAGGAAGGTCCACAAGTTTCCCGGCTGCCTGAGGCCCAGTGGCCACCTTTTCCACCTCAGCTACTCCGCGCCAGCCGCCGCAGCCGCCGCCATCTTGAAACTCCCACAGCTGCTTTTTTAATAACCATCATTTAAATATTTGTTCATTGATGAACTAGCCTTTTTTAGAACATTGTCTCTCTTATCTGGGAATTTTAATAGGTTGAACAGTTTCAATTTGATTGTGTGCTTAGTGTTAAAAATTTATCTCAAACAGTTAAAGTAGTGAAGTACGATATCTATTTTATTAATACTAATTCAACACATCCATATTCATGTCTTTGTCTATTCGATTTAGTTGAAGTTTTGCTTTTCGAGCAACAATTTAAAATAACTATGAATGTCTGTAACAATGGAAATTTCATCAATGCACAGGTGTTTGGGTTTGCAAGGCTTGCCTCTTGAAAAGACTACATTTAATTTTCTTCATTGATAATAATGATAAAAGGGATTTTCTGATTGATATACAGAATGATTGACCAGGTCCTTCCTCAAAGATTCGTTTTCTCAACATATTACCAGGAAAGGAGAAAGGCTTTGGTGAGTGTGTTCATGGGTGAGCAATAAAATGCAAAAAGAAGACATACTATTAAAAGCTATATATAATTTTTGTTCTTTTAAAAATATTACTTTTCTAAATCTTTTAAAATGTTCAGTTCATTACAACTAGAATGGCTTGTATCTGTTCTGAATTGTTTTTGTTTTTCATTTTCCTTTTCTTTACTGGTTTCAGATTATTTGTTTAATTGCTTTACACTTTCAAAACAATTTTATCCTAGTGTGCCCTAGTAATAGTCCTTCTTAGAATTAGGCAAGGCCTACAGTTTCATATCATACAACTAAGGTAGTTTTAGTAAGGCCAAGGCAATTTTTTCAAAGGTCTTTTTTCACTAGTAATGTATATTTCTCCACCAAACAATACTGGGATTTGTACTAAGAGTGATAAATGAAAGATATTTTCTAATAACTCAATGAAGAATATATTTTTAAATTTTCTCAAAAGTACAGTTTATTCCTATAAAGAAAGATTTTCCTTCCCCAAGTTGAAAGGGGTAAAAAAAATAAATAAACTGGTTAGCACATTGTGGCTAACCAGTTTATTCAAATTGTTTATTAGTCCACTTCTATTGCTTACAACAAAATACATCAAAATGGGTAATTCGAAAGAAAAAGAAATTTATTGTTTGCATTTTTGGAGGCTGGGAAATCCAAAGTCCAATGAACACATCTGGTGAGGGCTTGGTGGTGGCAACAGTGACCCAGGGTCTCACATGGCAGAAGATGGCAGAGCAGAGAGAAAGCAACTCTCACATGCTCTCTTTTTAAAGCCCTCAGAACCACACTCCTGACCACTATTATTAATCCATTAGTATGGTATCATCCTACAATCTAATTACCTCTTCAAGTCCCCACATTTAATTACCATAATAGGATTTCCCACCCTCTTTACAATGTCACAGTGGTGACTAAGTTTTGGTGGGACATCCAAGCCAGCGCATTCTGCCCCTGGCCCCCAAAACTCATGTCCTTTTCACATACAAATATGTTGATTTCATCCCCATAGCCCCAAAGTCTTAACTCGTTTCGACTCAAAAGTCTGAAGTTCAAAGTCTCATCTGCAAAATCAAAACATGTTGAGTTGATACTACAAGCAAACAGAAAGGACATTGTTGGGGGGGAGGGGGGGAGGGAGAAGGGAGGGAGGTTTTGGTGATGGGGAGCAATAATCAGCCACAATGTATATCGACAAAATAAAATTAAAAAAAAAAAAAAAACATGTTGTCTACTTCCAAGATACAATGGTGGGACAAACATAGGGTACATATTCCCATTCAAAAAGGGAGAAATATGCCAAAAGAACTGGATAACAGGTCCCAAACAAGTCTGAAACCCAGCAAGGCAGACATTAAATCTCAAAGCTGATGAGTCACGTACCTTGAATCCATGTTTGACATCTTTACACGCCGGTGTAAGGTTTGGGCCCCCAAGTCCTTGGGCAGCTCTGCTCCTATGATTTTCCTTGTCTCCAGCCACACTTCAGCTTTCCCAGGCTGGTGTTCTACTCTGGTTGCTCCACAGGTTTGGGGTCTCCATGGTGGTCCCACTCTCACGGCTCCATGAGGCATGGCACTGGTGGGTTTTCACTTATGCATCTCCAACCCTACATTTCCTCTTGGCATTGTTCTAGCAAAGTCTGCCTGTGGTGACTCCACCTCTGCAACAGATCTCTATCTGCACCCCAACGCTTTACGATGCATCCTTTGAAATTGGGGTGGAGGCTCTCAAGCCTCCACAGCTCTGGCATTCTGTGAGCCTGCAGACCCAACACCACATGGATGCCATCAAGGCTTCCAGCTTGTATTTCCAAAGCTATGGGTCCAGCCATACCTAAGGCCAATTTAGCTACAGCTGGAGCAGCCACAGCATCCAGGGAGCTGGCTGGCGAGCAGCATCCCAAGGTGGTCCTAGGCAGTGAGCCTGTGGGGGGCACCTCGGGTTTCTTTCCCCAAATCATTCTCCCCTTCTGCTTCTGGGCCTGTAATGAGAGATGCAGCCTCCAAGATCTCTGAAATGCCTTTAAGGTCTTTTATCCTTTCTCTTGATAATCCCTTTCTTCTGTACCACTCTCCTTAGCAGATGGTCATTGGGCTACACCCTTGCTTTCATGGGCAGGCTGAAAATTTTCTAATTTTCTACCCTCTGCTTTCTTTTGAATTATAAATTCTGGCTTTTCATCATGCCCTTTCTGCCATAACTCAGCATAGGTTATTGCAAGTAGCCATGCAGGTTCCTTAATGCTTTGCTGCTTAGAAATTTCTTCCACCAAATATCCAGTGTCAGTATCTTGAAGTTCCATATTCATACAACTTTTGGGCATGAACAGAATGTAGCCAAGTTCCTTGCCAGTTCACAGCAAGGGTGATCTTTGCCCTAGTTTCCAAGAAAACTCCTTATTTCTGTCTGAGACCTTCTCAGTATGGCCTTTACTGTCCATATTTCTATCAGCATTCTGCTCACCACCATTTAACCAGTCTCTAAGAAGTTCCAAACTTTCCCTGGTTTTCTTGTCATCTAAACTTCCAACAGCAGCTAGGATTTTTCTAGCATGCTCCTTCAAATTTTTCCATCTTCTCCTCAACACCCAGTTCCAAAACTGCTGCCACATTTTTAAGTTTTTGTTATAAGGAATATCCTACTCTCAGTATCAATTCTCTGTGTTAGTCCATTTCTGTTGCTTATAACAAAATATACAGAACTGTGTAATTTGAAGAAAATGAAATTTATTGCTTACAGTTGTGGAAGCTTGGAAGTCCAAAGTCCAGGAAACACATCTGGTGAGGGTCTTGTTGGTGGTGACAGTGACCCAGGGGTCTCACATGGCAGAAAATAACAGTGCAAAGAGAGAGAGAGACTCTTACATGCTCTCCTTTTAAAGCCCTCAGAACCTCACCCCTGACCACCATTATTAATCTGTTCACTATGGCAAGGTCCTAGAGTCTAATCTCCTCTTCAAGACCCCATCTTTCTTTACCAAAATAGGATTTTTCATCCTCTTTATACTGTCACAGTGACTTTCAACCCAAGGCAGTTGTAAATTGTGTCTGGAAGTACATTTAGTAACACATTATAATTTAGAGAAAATGCCAAATGCAGTTTCAGTATGCCATTTATAGTAACTTCAGAAATCAAATTTGTAAGTCTACCACCAAAAAGGCTGTTTAATCCTCCCCTATGCTATCTCTCATATTGAAATAAATTCTTCTATGCTGGATTGGATTGCACCTGATTTAAGAGATGGGCTTTATCAATGTAGTGAACTTCATTAAGAAGCAACATGTTTTCCATTTAATTAGACATTTTCTATTGTTTACTAAAGCAACGAATGTTAAATAGTTGCTAAGCATTATTCCAGAAAGAGATAACGAAGAAAAGGGTAGACCTGAATATAAAAACACCATTGTTAATATCCAATGCCACATTGCTGCTTTAACTATGGCTTTTCTTCAGGACTGAATTATTCATAGATAATTCTTGCTAAACTCATTATTAAAATCAGCACTTCGGGAGATCGCTATGGTCTGAGTGTTTCTATCCCCCCAAAATTCATAAGTTGAAATCCTAACCTCCAAATTGATGATTTCAAGAGGTAGGCCTTTTATGAGGTAATTAGATCATGAGTGTGGAGCCCTCAAGAATGGGATTAGTACCTTTATAAAAAGGGCCCCAGAGAGGTGCCTTTTCCCTTCCACCATGTGCAGACACAGTGAGAAGGCATTATTTATGAACCAGGAAGACGGCAGTTACCAGATTCCAAATTTGCCAGTATCCTGATCTTCCCAGCATCCAGAACTGTGAGAAATAAATTTCTGTTGTTTATAAGAAACCTAGTTTAGGGTATTTTGCTACATCAGTCCAAACTGACTAAGACAAAGATGTGCTGGGCTGGATAGTGTTTGTCCCAAATTTATGTCCTCCTGGAACCTGTAAATGTTATCTTATTTGGAAATCATCAAGTTAAGATGATGTTGTACTTAATCAGGAAGAGCCCTAATCCAATTACTGGTGTCCTTATAAGAAGAGGGAAATTTAGACAAAAAGACACACAGAGGGAAAACATCATGTGAAGACAAAGGCATAGATAGGAATAATGCATTTTCATGACAAGAAATGCCAAGGATTGCCAGCAACCACTAGAAGCTAGGAGTGAATCATGGAACAGATTCTCCTTCAGAGCCTCCAGAAGGAATCAGTTCTGCCAACACCTTAATTTCAGACTTCTAGCCTCCAGAACTATGAGAGAATAAATGTTATTTTAAGCCTGCAGTTTATGGCAGCTCTAGGAAACTAATACAGGAGAGTGTCACAGGTTTTTTGTTTCTTTTTTTTTTTTTTTTTTTTTTTTTTTGTGACTGGTGAGGGGATTGCAACCCTTGGCATGGTGTTATCCGCACCACGCTCAGCCAGTGAGCGCACCGGCCTTCCCTTTATAGGATCCGAACCCTCGGTACTACCAGCGCCGCACTCTCCCGAGTGAGCCACCAGGCGGCCCTGAGAGTAACAGTTTTGATGGAATTGCAAGAACCTTCACTTTTAATGTCAATTTCACTTTACTTCTCAGAGAAAAAGCCCTATTTATTTTTTTCAATTCTCCTGTGTCTTTTTGTTTATTTTTACTTATGAAAAAGCAAAAAACAAAGTAGATAATTGACCTATATAAAATCCTATCATGTTATTTTATTAATACAAAAATTTTCTTAACAGTTCTTCATCTTCTCCAAAGAAAGCTTTTTAATATTGTCTGATAAATTTAAATTGAATACTAACTAAAGCAAAATTAAATATTTCTGTGCTTTGTGAAAAAATACAGAATTCTACAAATTTGTCTTAAAGTTACAATTATTTTGTAAAACACATAAAAATTTGTAAAAACAAAAATGGTTTATTTTGTTGCTTATAACAGAAATATAGTAAAAGCACTCTCAGCCAGGATCTATTTGGCAATACTTTTATAAAATAATCAAGATGTTAGATATTCAGCAAAAAACAAAAGTAAACTTAGAGTATCTCCTTGAAAAAGAATTTAGTATAATTATAAGCCATATTGTAATACATGTGATTGATATCATTTAATCCACTAAAGTTGGTATACACAGAGAGAGTCATATTTGTAAGAAGTAGCTGACATCTAGAAATATATCCATTCTTTTTGATGTTAGTGTTCATAGACATAAGACATCGTCCTTATCTTTCTTTAACATGGGTGAAAAAATATTCTTTATAGGTATATATCCTACTTAATTAATTTAATTACATTAGCACTTTGTTCTCCTTGGTTTTAAAATTTATATCAGGAAGGATTTGCATTCAGCTATCTGTAACTGAAACCTGAGTATGTGCCATGTAGCTATTAGAAGACTAAGAAAAAAACACTCCATTACACATTGTAAAGTCTTTCAAAAATCAAACAAAGAAATAGGTTCTTTCTTTGGTAACTCCATGAAAAAGCTACCATTAACTCTTACAGAAGTATATTAGAAACGTATGTTTAAAAAGCAAATAAAAAACTGTGCAAGTACTAGGTACTTTAGAAACATAAATTTTAAAAAAACTTGCTTTCAATAAATATAAAATTGGAACTAATACATTTCAATATTTATATGCCTGAAAAATAAAATTTTTCATAATAGAAGACGAATAATTTTTATAAGGAAACATAAATTCCAGTTGCAAAATTTCCAAGCAATAAATATCTAGTATGATTTTTCTTTACTTCTATTCTGAAATGAAATAAAAATATTAAATATTTTTGTGTTAATTTTACATTTCATGTGGAGTGTGGGTTCTAGTTCCACAGACCTATAATTCCAGAGAAACAGAAAAAAAAATAATCTAATACTAATGCTCTTCATAAGCCTGAGAATCTGTAAAAGAAGCTATTGCTTGGTAGACTGGTTGGTTGGCTAGTTTTTACAAGTAATGATAATTTTAGGCTTTTTTCTTTTTTTACTATAATTACTGCTTTTAGGAACCATCTCATTTTTGAAGGCATCACAAATTGAGACTAGAACACATACTTTTGGGGTCCCCGAGACCACCTTCAGTTTCAATGATTTGCTAAAAAGATACATAATTGAGAAAAACCATTATACACGTGATTATCATCTATTATCAGCAAAAGGATTCAGATTAAGATTAGTGAAAGGAAGAAGCACATAGGTCAAGGTTCACGCACAAGCTTGCAGTTGTCCTCTCTTGGTGGAGTTGTGCAGACAGTGCTTACTTGTCCCAGCAGTCAGGTGTGTCAGCACATATGGAGTACTGCCAACCAGGGAAGGTCATCTGAGCCTTGATATCCAAGTTTTTTATTGGGGGTGGATCAGGTAAGCAAAGCTAACAATCACATGGCTGTCCTTAGTCTCCAGCCCTGCCAGAGATCAAGCTGCTACTGCCTGATCCAAAGCTTCTTCATAAATCACATTTTTTAACCTAGACTATCTGGCATGGCTTGAGCCCCCCAGCTAAATAAAGATACACTTATCAGGCAGGACATTCCAAAGGCTTAGCAGTTGCCTTCTAGAAATGGAGACAAAAGCCAAACTTTTACATGTGTATGGTGTAGACCATCCAGACTTGCTGAGTTAATTGACTGAAAAGGAAATATTGTTATTTTTTTTTATTGTAAGAGATCAATTTCTAGCAACCAAATAATTTCATAAATAGAGATCACACTTTATATACGAAGTATAAACTAGAAAATTATAGACTATCTTACATTTCAAAATCTTTTGGGGACTTAAGAAAAAAATTGCCAAAACATTTTGTCTTATTTGCATCGTAGGTAAATTGTCTGAATTGGCTGCTCAAATTTCTCAAACCAAGATCAACAGTAAACTTCTGCAAAAATATACTGACCTACTTTGCCAAGTTGTATAAATAAATTAAAAAGTGGTTAAATATTAAAACTAATATAAATTACTTTAGAATGCCACATGGTAATAAAAAGACAAACAAGATGAAGGCAAAATGAAATTGAACAAATCACTTTGGCAATCAGAACACAGAAGGCAGGCTAAGGCACACAGATCATTACCTTTCAGTATGCAAATTATTGGTACAACACTGGAAGTGTGCTAAAACTCAAATCAAAATAATCTCATCAGATTTCTTTTAAAAGGCCTTTAAGATATTACAGGAGGAATAAAGGTCATTATCCTGTGGTTTTTGCATTAATTATATCTTCAATTTGCACTTCTCAAAGCTGCTTATTATTTCTTAGAACAGCCTTTAAGTTTTTAAAAGAGAAATCGCTTATATCTTTAGAAACTCACTTCTTTGTGGTGAAAAAGGCCTTTGTGGGTGAGAAAAATAACAGTTTCTCTTTTCATGTCAACAAGGAATGTATTTCTTAATTCCATCCCTATAATCCCTTCTCAATGTTACAAGTTCTGAGATCTGCAGATTTTTTTTTTTACTTCATTTACTCAACTCTAATCAAAAAACAAAAACTTTAATGTTTGTCATTATGAAATATTTTGAATACATCTTTATGCAAACATATTTATCCTGAAAAGATCAGTTAGCCCAGAAATTTTCCTAGTTAGTCACTGTTAAGTTGAGTTATTTCTTTTTCTTTTTATTCAACATATAATAATTATATGTAATTATGAGTTGCAGGTGATACATACAATATGTAATGATCAATCAGAGTCATTAGCACATCCATCACCTAAAACATTTATCATTTCTTTGTGTTAGGTGAATATAAAAGCCTTTCTTCCGTCTATTTATAAATACACAATAAATTATTGTTAATTATAGTCACCTGCAGTGCTATAGTACAGATATCCCCTATCTAGCTATAATTTTGTTTCTTTTAACCAATCTCTCCTGATCCTCCCCACCCTCCTACCCTTCCCCAGCCTCTAGTAACCACTATTGAACACTCTTCTTCTATGAGATTAAATTTTTAAGCTTCTGTGTATGAGTGAGAACATATAATATTTATCTTTCTGTTAGTGGCTAATTTCACTTTACAAAATGTCTTCTAGGGTCTTCAATGTTGCTACAAATGACAGTATTCCATTTTTCTTTCATGGCTTAATAATATTCTATTAATAGAATAACACCATCTATATATTTATATAACACCATATAACACCATATTTCCTTTATCCATTCACCTGTTGATGGACAGTTAGGTTCATTTTGTATTGTGGCTATTGTGAATAATGCTGCAATAAACATGGGTGTGCAGAAATATCTTCGATATATTGATTTCCTTTCCCTTGGATATCTATTAGTCCATTTCTGTTGCTTATAACAAAATACCTGGAACTGGATAATTTATAAGAAAATGAAATTTATTGCTTACAGTTTCTAAGGCTGGGAAGTCCAAGGAGCACATCTAGTGGTGGCAACAGTAACCCAGGGGTCTCACACTGCAAGATGGTGGAAGGAGAAAGAGCAGAGATTGAGAGCTCCTCATGCATTCTCCTTTTAAAGCTCTCAGAAACATGCCCCTGACCACCTTTATTAACCCATTCACTATGGCATGGTCCTACAATCTAATCACCTCCCCAAGGTCCCCCTATGGTAATTGAAAACCATAGTAGGACTTTTCCACCCTCCCAACAGTCACAGTGAGAGCAAGTTTCTAATACATAAAACTTGGGGACCACAATTCAAGTTTCAATGAGTTTGGGGGGACATTAGATCCACTACAGGATATATACCTAGCAATGGGGTTGCAGATCACATGATAGTTCTATTTCTAGTTTTTCAGCAGTCTTTATACTGCTATCCATAATGGCTATACTAATTGACATTCCTACAACAGCATATAAGAGTTTCCCTTTCTTTGCATCTTCACCAGCACGTTATTTTTTGTCGATTTGATAATAGCTATTCTAAGTAGAAAGATAATATCTCATTGTGGTTTTGATTTGTATTTCCTTGATGATTAGTAATGTTGAACATTTTTTCATATATCTGTTAGCCATTTGTATGTCTTCTTTTGAGAAATGTCTATTCAGATCTTTTGCCCGTTTTTTAATTCACTATTTGTTTTATTATGTTTTTTGCTGTTGAGTTGAATTCCTTGCACATTCTGGATAATAATCCCTCATAGGATAGATAGTTGCCAATATTTTCTCCCATTCTGTAGATTGTCTCTTTACTCTGTTTATTCTTTCCTTTGGTGTCCAGAAAATGTTTAGTTTGATAAGATTCCATTTGTATATTTTTGCTTTTTTTGCCTGTGCTTTGCAGGTCTTATCCATAAAATCTTTTCCCAGGCCAATGTCCTAGAGAGTTTCCCCTATATTTTTTCCAATAATTTTGTAATTTGAGGTCTTGCATTTAAGTCCTTAATATATTTTGAGTTGATTTTGGTATATGGTGAGAGATAGGGTCTAGTTTCATTCTTTCTTTCATATGTATATCCAGTTTTCCCAGCAACATTTATTGAAGAGATTATCCTTTCTTCAATGTATGTTCTTGGAGCCGTTACCAAAATCAGTTGTCTTTAATGCATGGATTTATCTCTGGGTTCTCTATTTTGTTCCATTGGTGTGTGTCTGTCTTTATGCCATAACATGATGTTTTAATTACTATAGCTTTGTAGTCTATTTTGAAGTAGTGTGATGCCACCTGCTTTGCTCAGGATTGCATTGGCTATTTGGGGTCTTTTGTGGTTCCATATAAACTTTAGGATTTATTTTTTCTGTTTCAGTGAGGAATGTCATTGGTATTTTGATAGAAATTGCATTGAATCCATAGATTACTTTAGGTAGTATGTTAATTTTAACAATATTAATTCTTCCAATCCATGAAACAGGGATATCTTTCCATTTTTTGTGTGTCCTTTTCAATTTCTTTCAGTACTATTTTTTAGTTTTCCTTGTAAAAATCTTTCACCTTATTAAATTTATTGCTAGGTATTTTATTTTGTTTTATTGTATTGTATCTATTGTAAATGAAATTGCGTTCTTGATTTCTTTTTCAACTAGCTCATTATTGGTTCATAAAAACACCACTGATTTTCATATGTTGATTTTGTATTTTGCAATTTTAATGAATTCAGGATTTTCTTCAGGATTTTCTGTATATAAGATCATGTATGATCAGCAAACAGGAGCAATTTGATTTCCTCATTCTGATTTGGATGAACTTTATTTTTTTCTCTTCCGTGATTTTTTTTACTAGGACTTCCAGTACTATGCAAAGAAAAGTGATAAAGGTGAGAATCCTTGCCTTGTCTAGTTCTTAAAGGAAAAGTTTTCAACTTTTCCCTACTCAGTATAATGTTAGCTATGGGTTTCTCATACATGGCCTTTATTTAGTCGAGGTACATTTCTTCTATGCCTAATTTGTTGAGGGCTTTAATGTGAAGAGATGTTGAATTTTATCAGATGCTTTTGCTTCATCTTTTGAGATAATCATATGGTTTTTGTTCTTAATTCTGTTCATGTGATGTATCACATTTATTGATCTTTATATGTTGAACCATCCTTGCATCCCTGGGAAGATCATGGTGTATAATCTTTTTCATGTGCTGTTGAATTCAGTTTGCTAGTATTTTATTGAGGATTTTTGAATCTGTATTCATCAGGGACATTGGCCTGTAATTTTTGCTTCTGTTGTGTCTTTGTTTGGTTTTGGTATCAGGGCAATTCTGGCCTCATAAAATGAGTTTAGAAGAATTCCCTCACTTTGAATTTTTTGATAAGTTTGAAAATAGGTATTAGTTCTTCTTTAAATGTTTGGTATAGTTTAGCAGTGAAGTCATCAGTCTTGTGCTTTTCTTTGTTGGGAGACTTTTTACTACTGATTAAATTTCATTACTCATTATTGGTCTGTTTAGGTTTTCTAGTTCTTTCTGGTTCCATCTTGGTAGGTTATATGTGTTCAGTAATTTAACCATTTTCTTTAGGTTTTCCAATTGTTGGTATATAATTGTTCATAATAGTCTCTAATGATTCATTGTATTTCTGTGATATCAGTGATAATATTTACTTTTTTTCATTTCTGATTGTACTTATTTAGGTCCTCTCTCTATTTTCTTTAAGTAGCCTAGCTAATGGTTTGTCAATTTTGTTTATCTTTAAAAAAAAAAAAAAAACCAGCTTTTTATTTTATAGATCTTTTATATTATTTTTAGTCTCTATTTCATTTATTTCTCCTCTAACTTTATTATTTCCTTCCTTCTACTAACTTCGGGTTTGATTTGTTCATGCTCTTTTAGTTCCATAAGGTGCATTTTTTAGGTTGCTTATTTCAGATCTTCTACTTTTTTGAGGCAGGCATTAATTGCTTTAAGCTTCCCTCTTAGTACATCCTTGGCTGTATCCCATAGGTTTTGGTATGTTGTGTTTTTATTTTCATTCATTTCAAGAAATTTTTATATCAACGAGGGATGTATTTTTTAATTCCTTCTTTATAATCCCTTTTCAATATCCTGAGATCTGTAGATTTCTTACTGCACTTAGCCCTACTCAGAAAATTAAAACATTATTGTTTGCTACAATAAAATATTTTGAATGTATTTTTATGCTGAAATCTTTATCCTGAAAAGATGTTAGTGTTGCAAGCTAACATGACCGATTCCATCTTTGTCCCAGTTGTAAAAACAGCTAAATGCATTTCTGCACTCTGTAGCTCTGTGGTCACAAGCCTATTCCTTTGTTAACAAGAAAACCATGGACTGCCAGCCCTTTCCTGTGTAGATGAGAAACAGAGTTTCTCTCTAAAGCAGACCTCTCCTCAAATAACCACACTTCCTGCCCTTGCACCCATGTGTGATAAAGACCCTTACCCAAAAAGTTTTTTTTACCTATTTTTAACTCACAACCACAGTAACCTAGCTAACCATCTGTTAGAAGACCCCTGATTTAGGGAACTCTGCCTGAAGATAGGCAAAGGAGCCAATAGAAATGGCTTAACCTGCTTATTCTGGCTTCTGTAAACGAGCTTGCTTGCTCTTGCAGAACATCCTGTGTGCCAAACAGGATGCGGTTTTTGCCTTTATAAACTTTTCCCTAATGAGGCTGGGGGCTGTCCTCTGACCAGGCTTTCTGGGGAGACAGTCAGCCAGCCGAGAAGTAAAATCCCTAATTCCTGACTTTTACAGTGAGTGTCTGTCATTATTCACTTAGGGCGTGTGCCATAGAACATTAGCCCCCAAATTTTCCCAGTCACTGATAAATTGTTATTTTTTAAAAAAACAATACTAATGAAATAGATTTCAGACTGGTTCTGGTGGTTATTTGTTAACATGGCCACAAAACAATAAATTTTTTTTCTAGAACCACAAATACACAACCACCAGAACACATCTAAAATTTATTTAATCAATCAGCAGCAGACATACTCTAATAAACCTGAATCTAAAAGCAGCCTATTACAATATTCTCTTCTGGGCTTCTACACTTCTAAAGTTGTCATCAACCCACTCTGACCTTTGAAAATTTACCAACTCCTGAATACCATACTTTCTGCAAAACCCTAGAAAAGATCCAATCCCTGCTTTTCTTGAGAACACTGTGCAGTACTGTCATTGCCATTGCTTTCTTAAGTAAGCAATAAATTCAACTTTGCGTTTTCCTTAAGTCATTGAACATTGATCTCATCCTCTGATGAGAGGAAAACAAGGAAATCAAAATTAACAATATTTTAAAAGTTTACACTAATTATAAAACCACAGATTTTGACTCAGTGAAGAGCTGAAGAAACAAAATTCAATGTTAGGCATTAACTCAAAAGTGAACCTGCAACATAGTCTACAAATGTGAACTAGTAAGAATAGAATTCGTACCTACTCAGGGTGGGGAGAGAGAGCAAGAATAACCAGAAGAGCTACTGGCATTCCCAGGTTCATGGTGTAAGGGTGGCACTAAAGAACATAGGTGGGAGATAAAGGGAAGGATCCAATTCACAAGACAGCAGGGTCACTAGTTCACCTTCAAAACAATAAAAGAAACAATTTGAAGATTTCTAAAGAAATTAGCTTGTGACATGCTTGAGAGAGTTTTGTTTTGTTTTTGTTTTCCTCCCTAGGGTTTTTCTGGAAAGATATTCTTGAAGACTTCTGTTTTCTACTCCAGGAGGTAGAGAGCTGGAAGAAACAATGTACTCATGCTTATAATACAAAAATGCTGACTAATTTCCCATTCATGACTTCATTTAAACCCAACTGAGGTTACAGAGTAACCACCTGGCCCAAAGTCTGAGAGGCAAGCACTCATAAGGGAGAGAGGAGACATAAGCACTCACTTTCCTGGGATAATAATCAGATCTCAACACACCTCTATCATAGGGGGTGGCAGAGAAACCTTGATACAATTCAGGGGCTTGGAATAATGTTCTGGATTCTCAACCATCAATTCCTTTAGCAATTAAGATCTATTCTCTTTGCCCCCCCCACCACCACCACCAAAGAGGGTCCCAACACAATTCTTTGACTCTTTGACTCTTTGGGTATTGGAGACAGTATATGCCCCACTGGAGAGGACCATTTAGCTTCTTCCATTGATTGACCTGCATAGCATCCTGCTTTGAGTTGGGTCCAAATAAAAGGATTTATTAGAAACTTTCCAGAAGACTGTAACATGCTTTCTACCTTGGATCTCACAATCCCAATGAGCTTTTGGGCTACAAATTTATATGTGTGAGAGTTTTGCCTGTTGAAGTCAACAACAACAGGAGGCAGCCTCTCCTTAGAGGTCTCCCTTGGGGTTTTGGAATTATTTTTGTCCTGACATGGCTAAGAAATATAGCACTTTTGATAAGCAAGCTATTAGCTTACTATTGGGCTGTGTTTGAAACTGATGTCTTCCCCAGAGAGACCTTGTGAATCTCCAACATAACACCCCTATTTGGGGATGGGTCAACTCAGAGTCTATAACAAAAAAGACAAGGTGTGCTCAACAAGCCCCACGTGTCAACTGGAAATGGCATATTCCTCCTAGTCCCAGCAGCATTTTGGCTTTACATGAGAATGTGGCAACTGTACTGGTGGGGGACACTTTATTCCCCACTCCACTGCCTGAAGAAAAGCTGAGTTCTCAATGAGTCCTCATGTCACTGAGATTCCCCCAAATGCCGGGACCTAATTTACAGACTCTGCCAAACTGAAGGCTGATGGTGTGCACACGGCTTCTACAGATGTTCAGCCTCAGCACCAGGTGTGCCAAACTCAAAGGGGCCATGGTTGTTCCACTCAGTGAGCACATCTGAAACTGTTCTCATGACAAGGAAATTCTCCCCTTGATGAAACTTTGCTGTAAGTTCATTAATTCTTGAGCTGTTGCAAAAGGCCTAGAGTTTTGACCAGCCACTTGAAAAACTATAGACTGTCAGATTGCAGTCAACTTTTGGGGGGGGCAGGAAGTGTGAAAACAATTCCTGGTTGCTAATTGAACTCTCTGGATCACTTGTGTAGATGACCATGATAAGGGTAACATTCTCTGATGAGACCTACTGGAATCACACTGCTGATTGAGCCTGCACTGCCCAGATTGCCACAATCACTGCATCTAATGCACACAAAGGAAAGGATTCTATGTTTCTGATAGGGAGGCTACAGCCACATGCCAGACTTGTGATTCTTGCCAAAAGTTTGCACATTGTCTCAAGATGGGAGGAACCTAATTTAGTGGGACTTGGTCCCTACCCAATCCCTACAGATTAATCACATTAGACCCCTAATCCTCTATTAAGATTACTAATGTTGTTTCACTGCTATCAGCACATTTTCAGGCGATGGAGTAGCAGTCCCAATCCAGACAGCTGACTCCAGTCACACTGCTGGAGCCCTTGAAATTAATGTTTATTTTGTTTGGCTATCTGAACCATTTGCAGTCTGATGGTGTTGCTTCTTTCGTCACAAATGTCACCCAACAATCTCAACAGTGCACTGATATCTATTTGATAAATCTTCCACACAGCACCCATTCCCAGGCATCCAATATGATTGAACAATAGCAAGCTCTCAAAGGTCAGCTCAAAAGTCCTCTGATACTAGCTCCTGCACCTCCTCCTGCTCCACACACCTGAGTAAGACTGGTTGGTCATTAAAGGGGCATCTAATTATCAGGATGAAATTGGGGGCAGTGGTTACACAGACCTATTTTGAAAATTTTGGATTCTAACCTGACCATTCCCGACACAATGCTTCTTTCTTTCTCCTAACAGCAATCCCAAGCTGCCTGGGTTGGTACATCTGTGAGTGGCAACCAACCAAGCCAAAAGAGGTCTTAGGGGATTCACATGTAATTCTAGTCCAGCCACCAGGATTTTCTTGTTGCATCTACATGGTTTTAGAACATAAGAATAAAGACTATTTGGTTGAAGACACTACACAACAATCCCCATAATGACCTATGAGGCCCAAAGTAGGGAACACACTGGGTCTCTGAATATTTTACAAAAATGTCTTTATTCCTCTTGCACCTGACCCTTCTAGATGAAAGTTTTAGATGACAGCAAAAGGTGGTTGTAAAAAGGTGACATTATTGCTACTGTAATAGGACATATAAATTTTGTGGTAGTGGAGAGAGCAACAACTCTGGCACCTTAGGAAGGAAAATTTAGACCCAGGAGGTGTGAGAAAGGGAGTGATATGAATGATCTTTTGCCTCTCAGAATTGCCCTGTAAATCTTCTCCGTGAAAGAAAATGCCCTATTGTAACTCTCCCAGATGGTTACAAGCACTTTTTTGTTTTGCAGTTTAATTATTTATTCATTTATTATCATTGAAACATACTTGATTATATGTATTTTGAGGGTGAAGTGTTAATTACTATTATTTGTGTACAATATGTGATGATCAAATCAATATTCCTAGTATGTTTGTTTTTACAAGTCATAATTGTTCTTTGTGCCCCTTACCCTATTTCTTCCTAACCCTCTTCTCCGTCCCCCTTTCCCACCTCTAGTAATCATAGATTTGGTCTCTCCTAAAAGCTCAATGAATTATTGTGGTTTTTTCTTTCTTCCTTTACTTCTTTCTTTTTTCCTTTCTTTTTTTCTTCCTCCTTCCTTCTTTCCCTCTTTCTTAGCACCCACTTATGAGTGAGGACATGTAGTGTTTCTCTTTTGTGTCTAGTTATTTTACTTAAGTTTCTCCAAGCTCATCCATGGTGCTATGAATGTCAGAATTTCATTGTTTTTTAAGGCTGAGTAGTATTCTATTGTGTATACATACCACAGTTTCTTTATCCAGTCATCTGTCAATGGACACTTAGGTTGGTTCCATATCTTGGCTATTGTAAATAGAGCTGCGATGAGCATACGAGTGCAGGTATCCCTTCGATGTGATGATTTCCATTCCTTTGGGTATGTACCCAGAAGTGGGATTGCTGGACCCTGTGGTAGTTCTATCTGTAATTGTTTGAAAAACCTCCACACTGTTTTCCATAATGGCTGTACTAATTTACAGTCCCACCAACAGTGAAGAAGAGTTCTGCTTTCCTCACATCCTCACCAGCAATTATTATTCTCGGTCTTTTGAATAATGGCCAGTCTAACTGAGGTGAGATGATATCTCAGTGTGGCTTTGATTTGCATTTCCTCAATGATTAGTGATGTTGAGCATTTTTTCATGTGCCTGTTGGCCATTTGTATGTCTTCCTTTGAAAAATGTCTATTCAACTCCTTTGCTCCTTTTTAAACTGTATTATTAGCTTTTATACTGTGAGTTCCTTTCATATTATGAATATTAATCCCTTGTCAGATAAATGGTTTGCAAGTATTTTCTCCCATTTTATAGGTTGTCTTTCCACTCTGTTGATTGTTTCCCTTGCTGTGCTTTTTAGTTTAATTCCATTTGTTTAAAGGATGAAATCAAACTGTCCCTGTTTGCAGATGACATGATCCTATGTATAGAAAAATCAAAAGACTACCAAAAAACACTTAGAACTGGTAAATAATTTCAGTAATGCTGTAGGATACAAAATCAACATGCAAAAACCTGTAGTGTTTTTATATTTCAACAATGAACTAGCAGAAAAAGAAATCAAGCAAGCAAGCATATTTGCAATAGTCACCAAAAAATTAAAATACCTAGGAATCTAAATCATGAGGTAAAAGATCTCTACAATGAAAACTACAAAATACTGCTTAAAGAAATTAAAGAGGAAACAACAAGTTGGAAAGACATTGTGCTCTTGGATTTGAAGAATGAACATTGGGAAAATGTCTACACTACTCAAGTTATCTACAGATTCAATGAGATCCCCATTAAAATACCAATGACATTCTTTGCAGAAATAGAAAAACAGCCCTAACATTGATATGGAATAACAAAAGATCCAGAATAGCTAAAGCAATCATAAGCACAAAAAATAAAGCTGGAGGCATAACATTACCTGACTTCACATTATACTACAAAGCTATTGTAACCTAAACAGCCTATCATTGGCATAAAAACAGACATTCAAACCAATGGAACAGAATAGAGAACCTGGAAATCAACCCACAGACTTACAGCCAAATGATGTTTAACAAAGGCAGCAAGAACATAGATTTGGGAAAAGACAGTCTCTTTTATTTATTTTACTTTATTTTATTTTATTTCATTTGTTTGTTTGTTTGTCTATTTATTTATTTATTTATTTTATAATTTTTTTGTTTTATTTTATTTTGTCAATATACAATGTGATTGATTATGGTAGCCCATTACCAAAACCTCCCTCCCTCCTCCCTCTCCCCCCTCCCTCCAAACAAACTTCTTTCTGTTCACTTGTTGTATCGACTTCAAGGAATTGTAATTGATATGTCTTCTTCTCTTCCCCTATCCCAGGTTGTTTGTGTATTTATTTATTTATTTTTAGCTCCCACAAATAAGTGAAAACATGTGATATTTCTCTTTCTGTGCCTGACTAGTTTCACTTAATATAATTCTCTCTAGGTCCATCCATGTTGTTGCAAACGGCAGTATTTCATTCTTTTTTATAGCAGAGTAGTATTCCATTGTGTAGATATACCATATTTTCTGTATCCACTCATCTGATGATGGACATTTGGGCTGGTTCCAACTCTTACCTATTTTAAAGGGTGCTGCAATGAACATTGGGGAACAGGTATACCTTCGACTTCATGATTTCCATTCCTCTGGGTATATTCCCAGCAGTAGGATAGCTGGGTCATATGGTAGATCTATCTGCAATTGTTTGAGGAACCTCCATACCATTTTCCAATAGAGGCTGCACCATTTTGCAGTCCCCCAACAGTGTATGAGAGTTCCTTTTTCTCCACAACCTCGCCAGCATTTATTGTTCAGAGTCTTTTGGATATTAGCCATCCTAACTGGGGTGAGATGGTATCTCAGTGTGGTTTTGATTTGCATTTCCCAAATACTGAGCAATGTTGAGCATTTTTTCATATGTCTGTTGGGCATTCATATACCTTCCTTTGAGAAATGCCTATTTAGCTCATTTGCCCATTTTTTAATTGGATTACTTGTTTTTTTCTTGTAAAGTTGTTTGAGTTCCTTGTATATTCTGGATATTAATCCTTTGTCAGATGCATATTTTGCAAATATTTTCTCCCACTCTGTTGGTTGTCTTTTAAATCTGTTATTTGTTTCTTTTGCTGTGCAGAATCTTTTTAGTTTGATATAATCCCATTTGTTTATTTTTCCTTTGGTTGCCCATGCTTTTAGGGTCATATTCATGAAGTCTGTGCCCAGTCCTACTTCCTGAAGTGTTTCTCCTATGTTTTCTTTGAGTAGTTTTATTGTTTCAGGGTGCATATTTAATTCTTTAATCCATTTTGAGTTGATTTTGGTATACGATGAGAGGTATGGATCTAGTTTCATTCTCCTGCGTATTGATATCCAGTTATCCCAGCACCATTTACTGAAGAAGCAGTCTCTTCCCCAGTGTATAGGCTTGGTGCCTTCGTCAAAGATCAGATGGCTATAGGTGTGTGGATTGATTTCTGGATTCTCTATTCTATTCCATTGATCAGTGTGTCTGTTTTTATGCCAGTACCATGCTGTTTTGGTTATGATAGATTTGTAGTATAGTTTAAAGTCAGGTAGTGTTATGCCTCCAGCTTTATTTTCTTGCTCAGGATTGCTTTGGATATGCATGTTCTTTTGTTATTCCACATAAATGTCTAGTAGTTTTTTCCACCTCTGAGAAAAATGTCACTGGAATTTTGATGGGGATTGCATTAAATTTGTATATCACTTTGGGTAGTATGGACATTTTCACAAGGTTGCTTCTTCCAATCCAAGAGCATGGGATATCTTTCCATCTTCTTGTTTCCTCTTTAATTTCTCTCAGCAGTGGTTTGTAGTTCTCATAATAGAGATTTTTCACATCCTTGGTTAACTCAGTTCCTAAGTTTTTTTTTTTTTTTTGGTGGCTATTGTAAATGGGCAAGCTTTCTTGATTTCTCTTTCTGCATGTTCACTATTGGAGAATAGAAATGCTACTGATTTTTGTGTGTTGATTTTGTATCCTGCTATTTTACTGAAATCATTTATCAACTCCAAGAGGTTTTTTGTAGAGGCTTTAGGCTGTTTGATATACAGGATCATGTCATCTGCAAAGAGAGACAGTTTGATTTCATCTTTTCCAATCTGGATGCCCTTTATTTCCTTCTCTTCTCTGATTGCTCTGGCTAGTACTTCCAACACTATGTTAAATAGGAGTGGTAAGAGTAGGCATCCTTGTCTAGTTCATGTTCTTTAACGAAAACATTTCAGCTTTTCCCCATTCAAGATGATATTGGTGGTAGGTTTATCACATATGGCTTTGATTATGTTGAGATACTTTCCATCTATACCTAACTTATAGAGAGTCTTTATCATGAGTAAGTGTTGAATTTTATCAACTGATCTTTGACAAAGGCAGCAAGAATGTAGATTGGGGAAAAGACTGTCTCTTTAATAAGTGGTGCTGGGAAAATTGGACATCCATATTCAGAAGAATGAAACTAGAGCTGCACCTCTTGCCATATACCAAAATGAACTCAAAATGGATTTAAGACTTAATTATAAGAACTGAAACTATAAAACTACTAAAGGAAAATTATAAGGGAAACACAGGGAGAAGGACTGGGCTTTAGAAAGAAAGACTTTATGAATAAGACCCCCCCCCAAAATACAAGCAACTAATAAATTTAACTAACTGGTCAGCTTTCTATCCCCCACCAGAAGGCTCTGATGATGATTTGATAATCAGTCCCCTTAACCATACCAAGAAGGCTATTGCAAATAGCAGAGAAAGGTCCCGTCTCCTACAGCTATCTCATGCAGCACTCGTCAATATGTCTGGATATCTCCCCCACCCCATACTTGTAGCTATTTCTCTGATGCTCCGCAAGAAAGACGAACCCAGCTGGTGGGGTTCAAGAACCAGACAGATTGGCTGAATTGTTTCCAGGCAGTCTCTCCAGAAACAACGGTTAGACTCAACTCTTCAGAATAAACAGAGAACTACACCAGCTGTAGGAGACCTTTTGGAGACACTGTCAACCTGATCTCCTGACTGATGTAGGTCCCACTTGAGGGATTCTTACAATTGTAAATACCTTCTTTCCAAGAATCTATGTGCACCCCCAGGATGGAACTTTTTGTGCCACTATTAACTTTACTCCTTCCTGAAACTATGGTGACTTGTAACTCAGGAGTGGTTACGAGAGATATTCAAGTGTTTAAGGGAACTCAATCTGTAATTGATGCAGCTTGTAATTGATGACTGTGGAAATCTCTTCAAAACAGCTACTCTCGGTCCCTTAGGGGAGCTTCCTGGAGAGATAACTGACTCATTACTCATGAGTACTATGTGGATCCACTCAATTAGAAAAAGTGGGACAAATCTGTAAAATTAAACTATTGTGTGTGAAATTGCTCATATCTCATAATCAGTCAGCAAGGATTCATACCAATCACCACTGACTGAGTTTTATCACGAATATCAGGCTTGGCAATCATACAGAATCTGTCTGAACAACATAGGTTCAAACTCTAGATATGCCACTTAGAAAAGGAATAACCTTGAGAAAATCAGAACCCTTCAGTATTTTAGATTTTTTTTTATCTCTGAAGATGTGGCTATATTACAAAAATTGACAAATAATGTGAACATATCTATCACAGTTACTGGAATATAGAGGCTCACATAAATAAAGGTTGCTTTCTTTTGCTTGTGTCTTAAAATTTTTAATGATACAATTGAGACTTTTTTTCATTATTTTCATCTGGTCATTTATTGTTTGAGAATTTAATCTTCTAACTATCTTTAAGAGGGGAAAAAATGGAAAATCTTGCTTAGTATGTGTGATGTGCTGAAAATAAATTGGACTTTGGAATCTACAAACCTAGATATAAACTGATGCCCCATCACTCTTTATTAGTGTAAGCTTATCCATGTTACTTAAATTCTGGACCTAAAAAACATTAAGGCTGTGAACTAAATGATCACTGCTGTGCTACAAATTTCTAAAAGAATAAATGTCTTTTTGAATACTATGTAAGATGACTGAAGTATCTTTTAAAAGCATTGGAATTTATTATATTTTAAAAAGTTTGAAAGTGTCATCGTTTTAAAATGCAATACCTATATTCTTGCTTTCTTAAACAAAGTATTCAAATACATTTAACCATTTATTGATAAATCAGGGTTAGAATTATGGTCATTAAATATCATAATGTGCTGTAATACTGATTCATGTCTTACAATTTTTATATTTAAAGCTTCATAAATGTGGCAACACCCTTCCAAAATCTGAGAAATACAAACTTTCTTGTTAAAAACCAAGTTGGAAAAATGGTTGGTCAAATTTTATTCTTATGTTTCACCTGAAATATAAACAAAACAAATTTGTTTATACTAGGTGAAAAACTCTATCTAAATATATCTTCAATAAGATTTTCCATATCATTAAATTTATTCATAGAAACAATGCACATTTTAAATCATTATTAAACACCAAACTTGGTATTTTTAAGAATATGCAGAAGACTATGGGTTTCTTAGTTAACAGAACTCTAAGGTATCAGCACTACATGAGATGCTGAAAGCATTAGATTACTGTCAGTGAAGTGAATATGCTCTGAGCAGCAGTCCAGCTCACTGCCAGCTCAGGCTCCATGCACAGATTTTCACAAATTAATTCCTCCAAGCATGAAGCATATTCTGGCAGTTCTTTTCAGATACACAGCCAAAGAGTAAAATTAATGTCTAGGAGCTTTGTTAGATCTTTTGGGGGGAAAAATGATGGATATTGTATACTACTTCATTTCAGACTATTATGTTGTTTACTTATTTATTATTCAGATTCCTTCAGGAGCAGATAATCATGTTTCCTACAAAACATCTAATTGCCATAAGTGTGGTATTTGATAGCCTGTAGCAAAACCTTTTCCAGATCACAATGACCTGAACTCTCCCCTAACTCCTACTTCAACAGCTTATTAATAGGAATGAATCTTTGAAATGTTAAAGAAATGGACTTGGGAAAGCGAAGAGGTGATGATTTAAATGATGGGTCCTACATGGTAATTGTTCAACCAGCACAAAGAAGCCTTTCTAGATAGAAAACTTAAATGTTGTTTGTGGTAACTAATAGCATTTTATTAAGCATTTGAGTCCAGATAGGTGCTTATTAATAATACCTATTTACACAGTGTCTTTTTTACAGAGTTCAAGGCATGCTGTTACTCACATCTTCTGAGAGTCAGTTAGAATTTCATACAATCATTGAAGGAATCATCTATTTTAGTAATATTATTGGTCCTATTTATTGAGAACTATAATTGTGTCTTCCCAGCTCCCTAACTGCATGAATTACAAATATGTTTTCAGTTAAGGAAAAGTGGTGAAATAATTTGCCCACTCTTTTGTAATATCTATAAAGAGTAACTGATTTAATTTCAGAAGCTACAGATATTTTCTTATCATTTTGCTGAAAAATGTTCACCTAATATACCAAAGCAGGCATGTAATCAAAAGCATTTTTAAAAGAACTAACCAACTTTTTACCTTCTTTGTTTTTGTATATTAACATTCACTTAAGAACATTTGGGAAGTGACTACATGCCATTTGTTCTGGTAGGGGTGCTTTTGTTTGCTTTGCATAGACATTGCATCATCAGTAAGAAGTAGGTCAATAAAACTTGAAGAAAGTACCCAAGACTTCCAAATACAGTATTTCCAAAATTCTCAAATACCCTGGAAAATAGGTATATTACATTATCTAGGAAACGTTTTAACGTATTATTCTCTTAGTATAAACAGTGGGAGGGTTTTGGTGAGTCAAAGGTTATTGATAAGGCACTTACTACATTTCTTTCCTTTAAACTCTAACCACTACCCACAGTCCTGGCTATTTTCTTTCTCCATTTGTGATTTCCAGGCATTTCTGCCCTTTTATAGTTTCCCTTCTTTGCTAGAAATGTAGTAAGAAAGACCACTTCCTGCCTTCATTATCCCTTCACAAAGCTTTGTTTGTCAAGTACAAACATAAGAGACGTTTCTAAGGAAGAATCAATAGGATCTAATGACTTATTTGATATTGAGGGAAAGGGAGAAAAGGCATTTAGATAACCAGAATCTGAAGATGTTGGTTACTGGCAGAAATGAAGGCAAGATTTTTATTTATTTCTTACAAGTGAGGATTATCTGCTGCACAGTTCTCCTACTGAAAAGTTTGCTACCAGCTTGGGTTCTAGGACACTTTCCAAGGATTCTGCTGCTTTCCCCAAACACTGGAGAAGCTCAGAGTCAGAAATCAGAACTTTTCTTACCATCCATTCAGATTTTCTATCTATTTTACAGTGGGTTTTGTCTTTATTGGCCAAAATAGTTTAGATTTTTTTCTCTCTGTGCTGCTTCACCCTAAAAGGAGATCTTTTCTTCCAGATATTGGTCAGACACTCAAAACTGGATACTTGAAAGATTTTCATGGGAAAACATAGTCTCCTTTGAAATGTACTTATGATAAAGTGTTAGAGGAATTAGCATTTCTTGATCCTGACTCCAATAATCCCTAATCAACTATGATGTCAGACATTATACTGGTACAGGAGATCCCAAGGCAACCGAGAAAACTTCCCTGTCCCAAAGGGTTAAAATTTAGACATGAAAAAAGAAACATAAATACCATCGAATATGGCAAGTGTATGGTAAAAAGAAAGGGAGAAGAAATCCATGAGGAATTAACAAATTGTGCCGAGAGAAAAGAAGGCATTACAAATGACAAAAGACTTGGCCATGCCCCCCAACACACACAGCCAGCCCAGCAACGATCACCAAGCCTCAGCCAGAAGGGCCCTGGGTTCCTGAGCAGGAGTGATGTCACCCCCTCTGACATCGGCACCCAGCCCGGTAATGACCAAGCCACTGCTGGAAGCCCCCTGGTCTCCCCCGTGGGAATGAGGGGGCTGCCACAGGCCTCGATCCTGCCCCTCCTCTTTCCTCCTTCTTCCATCAGGTTTCCTTCCCCTTTTCCCTCTCCCCCTCCTTCCCAGCTGTCCCACAACATCTAAGAATGTAAAAAATTATATTAATAAAATTACATTTTCTTTAAAAAAACAAACCAAAAAAAAAAAAAAATGAAAAATGACTTCACAGTGGTAATGCCTCTACCAATTTTTGAGCAAAGAACAGGAGTTTGAGGTAAATATAGGTACAGATGCAACAAACAGAATGATGTGCTCTGGGAATGGCAAGCAGATCAGTATGTATAAAACAGTGCAGGCAAATATTCTACAAGCGATAAAAATGGGTAAGCAGGCAGGATTTACTTTACAGAAGACTTATGACATCTCTAGGGGCACTGCGGTTGCCTGTCCTTCACCCATCCACCCCATCACTGTTACATATGGTTTGAGTGGATTCACTCCACCCCATGTTCAGGCTTGGGCCATGATTGGCCTCAGCCATCAAAATAATCCCACTCTCTTTGCCACAGTGCCTGATTCAGTGAAGGACACTAGCCAGGGCCCAAGTGAATCAAAGCACTGCAATTCCTTACCCAACGGGATTTGTGCAAAGAAGATCCAATCAGCATGAAGCTAAGGGCGTTTTCTATATGGTGGGAATTGGCTGCAACTGCCCTTCCTCTGAAAAGAAAGGTTCCTTGTCCCATTTGCAGCTAAAGTCAGCCTAAGGATGAAGCAAATGGAACAGAAGGAAGAATCCAAAGAAAGGCCAGAAAAATGTGCGTGAGGCTCACCCTGTATTTTAGTGAAATGATCCAGTCAATTTACTTTACCATTTAGACTCAGTTTGTGTTAAATTTTCAGATATAGCACCTATAGGAGCAAGTGAAATATTTTAGATAGAGATATAACATTACCAGTTTTATGCTTTAGAAAGGCCATTTAAGCCACAAGTACAGAACGAATTTGAAAAGCACAAGGTCAGTGTCAGGAGACTCTGTTAAAAACCTGCTTCAGGAGGCCATGTGAGAGGAGAATGTCCTACAGCAATGGTGATGGATTAAAGAGTCAGCTACCAGACATAATGAGAAGATGGAACATGTAAGACTTAGTGATTTGGGGCATGGGGCATAGGGGTCAGGGAAAAAAGGATAATTACACCGTTATCACTAGATTTCAGGGATTTGGATACACTGTGTTTTATTACACCAGCAATGCTGGAGTTGGAAGAATTTTTCAAGAAGACTTAGCCTGGCAAATTTAAAGCAAGTGTAAGAAATACAAATAGAGTTATCAACTAAGCACTGGATATACTCAGAGTAACTTTTTTAAAGAAATATGAATTTGAGAACCATAAACACATAGGGGGGAATACATTAGTCATAATAAAAAAAAAAAAAAGGATAAAAGACAGACAGAGGGCTACTATTTATTTAACTTGTGGCAGAAGAAGATCCAATAAAGGAAACATAGAAAATTCTCAGGAAAGTAACAAAACAACCAAGAAGATGATGTGTCAGAAACAAGGAGGGAAAGAATGACCAGAAGAAAATGAGAAAGATGTTAAAACAGAAAGTAAAAAACGACACCTCTCATTCATTTGTAAATGTTTATCAAGCTCTGCCTTTGTGCAAAGTGCTCTTCTGAGGGCGGAGGGCACACAATGCAACAGGCAGACCAAGAGCATACTCTAACAGAGCCTGTCATATATCTGGGTCGTTTCTCCCATTTGACAAAGCATTTCAGTGCAGTGCTCAGGGCAAACTCTAAATTAGGGTCGTTTCTCCCATTTGACAAAGCATTTCAGTGCAGTGCTCAGGGCAAACTCTAAATTAACCAATGTGGAAGAGGAAGTGGAATGAAAGGAAGTGAAAACCTCCATTGTAGGCTGATATGTTGAGAAACATGGCCCTAAAGCAAGGGATGAGAAAGGGTAAGTACTTCTGGAGTCACCTGTCCCAAGATATTTTATATTTTGATGAGAATATAAAATGATAATGAGCATGTTTAGGCTGTGAGACAAAAGAACCCTAGAGAAAAGCCATTTGCAATACAGATAGGAAAGTGAATGACAAATGTCCCTCAGAGGGTCCTCAAAGAGGTGGGGTAAGTTTGAATCAAGAACACAAAGGGAGAATAGAGCCTTGAGTAAGAAACAGGGTGTAAAAAGCAAACAGGTGGTTGACTGTCCTTGACTTCCCCAGGTAGAAGGAAGGGCTCTGCTCTGTGGTCTTGCAGAGCCATGCACACACTGCCATTTTATTGCTGTGATTTTTTAAAATGCTTTTCTCCCCAATGAACTGTAAGCTCTGAGCAACCAACGGCAGTGGATATCGTCTGCATTTCACCAGTAACAAGAGCAATGCCTGGAACACACCACATGCTTAACAAGTAAGTGTTAATAACAAAATGCTCCCAGAGCTGGACTGAGCATTCCTGACTTAAAGGATTATATTCTTTTTTTTTTTTTTTTTTTTTTTTTGTTCTTTTTCATGACTGGCACTCAGCCAGTGAGTGCACCGGCCATTCCTATATAGGATCCGAACCCGCGGCAGGAGCGTCGCTGCGCTCCCAGTGCCGCACTCTCCCGAGTGCGCCACGGCTCGGCCCAAAAGGATTATATTCTAAAGGTAAAGGAACTTCCAAATAACTTCTGTTAGTTCTTGGTTTATTTCCATGAGACCTCAAAAGTCTGTACCTTAAATAAAACAAAACACTTCAGGATTACAGTGGGGTTTTCTTTCACTTTTGTTGTATTTTCTCATCATCATAGCTGTAAACTATACAACTCTATATGCTGTCAAGTTATATCCATGACAGTTGTCATCTGCTTTCATTGAATAAATTTCCTCCAAACGGGAACTTCTCATTTGCAGTAAATTCTTTCAAAAATGTAAAAAAAATGCTTCTGTTATAGGACTTCAGAATTAACTCTGCTACTTAGAGTCTGTATAGCACTAGCCTCTCCAAAGCATATATATAGAAATTCCATAGCATCTTTTGTAGCGATGATAAAGTTAGAAGTGTTTTTTAGTTAAGCAAGAGTTCTCTAATGACTCACTTCAATATTCTCTATGAAAAAATGGAATTTAAAACATACATTGTCTTTGCCTTTATATAAGTACACAATTGCAATCACCATTCCTGCCCTTTGTCTTTCTTCCCAAAATGAATCATAATCATATAAACAAAGAACCACAACTTATGACCCAGTGAACAAGAATAAAATGCTTTACTTCTTAAAATCGTATTTCAGAGAGACTTTGAATACCTTCAAAGTCCAAGGCATTAAACTTTCCTCATCCTTAGCTGACAAACTTGTCTTTAGTTCTGAAGGAGAGGTCGGTAGAAAATAAAATATGAATGTGTAGCCACTATCACTGACCCCTTCAGAGGAGATTACTCCATTTAATAGAATAAATTGATATTTTGTACCACATTTCAAATCCAATTACAACCAAAAATTAATAGGATAAATAATTATTTCCAAGTTTTTATCAATGACCCACTTAATTCATGTGGTTGTTAGGAATACAAATTATGCTCTGTAAGTGTTGGCATTAATTTATGTTACTATGCTGCATTCCCTTTGATCCTTTTGTATATGTGTATTTATTAGGAATGTGTCCCACCATAAATAGCAGAAAACCCAATTTATAATGACTCACACTAATGAGGGTTTATTTTTCTCACATAATAAGTTTAAAGGTAGGAGGTTCCTGGAGTTGGCTTATCTGCTCTATGATAATGTCAGATAATTGTTCTTTCCATCTCCTCTGCTGTGCCATCTTTAGTATTTTTTTCTGATGAATACCAGATATGATCACAATGTCTGCTGAGGTCCAGATATCCTGTCTGTTTTCAAAACCCCCCAAAATGGGGAAGAATAATGTTGACCATCACCATTTCCTATTTCAAGAAAGGAAAAGTCTTTGCAAAAACTCCTCCACATAGTGTCCTTTATGTCTCACTGGCCATTTTTAGCTGCTAGAGAAACTAGGAAAGCAAATAACAGAATTCTAGTGATTGGATTGAACAAAACATTATGCATTGTCCAGGTTTGTGCTCATCATTGTCCCAAACTCAAAATAGGAATACAGTAATAAAAAAGAGAAGAGATGAATATGGAGTAGGCAACTAACAATGTCTGCCACAATACATAGTTGTCACCTCTCCCCCAGGGTGACAGAGACACAAAAGATAACTCAAAGCCCATTTCTTCTGAGCAGTGAGAAGCGCTGAAGGCATTAATTTCCACGAATGCTCAAGAGAGAGGCATTCCTCAGAAAACTAACACTGAACTGGGGTCTTCTCCCAGTATTTATTCTCCAGGCCAGAAAGTTACATAAAAGGAACATAGGTGGTTACAAAAAGAACAGTAAGATAATTGTCATGGCAACAATCATTAGGTTTAGCTGCACCAAGGACATCTGCTCTTAGAGCCAGCAATTTTGATGTGTTACAATTCTTTATCTACAACAGAGACTTTAGCCTGGGGAAAGTTTCCTGTCTTTCACAAGCTTAACATTTCTATGTGTAATTTTAAAAAGTTAGGCTATACCTGAAACTACAGGGCCTTGAAAGGTAGGCCCTGTGAAATACTTTTGCCTTATTAAGGTTAGTATACTCCACACATAGTAAAGTCTCTATTTTCTAACATATTTAGGAAATACAATTTTACTTTTTCTGGTTAAAAAAAAAGAAAAGATTTTAGGTAGAACAATTCTGCTAGAAGCTCCTCAAGAGCAGGGACTGTGATTCCTTCATTACTTCACTACAACACAGGTATGATAACCAACATAGAGCAGATATCCAGTAACATTTGTGGATGGATGGATAAATAAATGAATGGATGAGTAAATACATATATGAATTACTAATTTCCAAAAATTTAAATACTATAATATCTTTCCATAGTAAAATTATATTGAATAATAGGTGACATATTACTATGATTTTATGATATATTGGTATGTAGTTGTAATCCTCTCATGCTTTTAACTTCTACGAAGTCATATGAAATTAAAGGCAGTTTCCTCTCTCAAAAGAGAGATGCTGAGTTATTAGGATATTAAAATTAGTATGAACAATAGAGTAAATATCTGTGGTAATTGGAAGGAAGAGTACAAATAAGGAGTAACATTTTTTGCAGTTAGTTTTTCAGAGATTTTAATTTTTATAGAAAAAATAAAGTTACATGGTGCGCTATAATCTATTACTCTTACTTAACTACACCTGAAAAGACTCGTTAAATTGATGGGGCTATGCCCTCCCAGTATGTGTTTAACTGCAAGGCAAATATGTAAGAGGAGCAAACAGCACCATAAATATCATGACTTTCCAAATACAAACCATTAAAGTAATGGAAAATTCAACAGAATCACAAGAAATTTAAAGCAGGACTTGACCTTAGAGAATGATGAAACTAACCTCCTCATTTTAATGTGTAATAAAATAATGTCTAAAGCTATATAACTGATGGCAGAGGTCAGAATAAACCCATATATCCAATGGCATGTGTTAAATCCATTTCATTATGCTGTAAATTTTTGGAAAATATGTGACTGTCTCTTGACTGAGTTTATTATATGATTATTAGATACATAAGCAAATTTATATATAAAAAATGAAATTAATCCAAAAATAAATTTGACTGATTTTCTTCAACTACCTTGACTGGCTAAGAGGATTATGAATTTTAAAACTGTCCATATTAAATGACTATTTTTGGCTCTTATTATGCATAAATTATTATTCATATAAAATAATGTATGCAGGTTTATGTACATACTTACCTATCAAATTCTAATATGCATAATGTAGACATTAAACCTGGGTGAAGTCTGTCAGTGATATGCTGCAGCTGGTGAATATCAAGATACAGCTATTTATTTTCCTTCAAGTTAATTGCAAATAACTTGTGTTTGAGACCGAATAGCATTGCTGCAGTTTTACATTCATTTAAAATTGGTCCAAATTGCATGTGTGATTGCCACAGACTAGATAAAAAAAGTTAATATTTCCATTGAAATGTTATGTGCTAATCGTCTGAAATGGTATGTGTTATAAATATTATCCTACCATGCCAACTTTTCTAATTGGGTATCAAAAGTTTTCTTAATTACATGGTATCATATTCAGAGTGGCACAATAAATATCATGGCATGTTTTTATTTAATTAGTAATATGCCATTTACTAGAAATTAGGTGGAATTTTCTTTTTATTCTTTGGAAGGCTGATTCTGTGTGTTTTATTTAGAAAATTAGCTGAACATTACCTTATTGAACATATCAAAGAAAGTCTGATATAATGTATTCTAATGAAACTTTAGATGTTTTGTTTGTGAAGTTATACATGTACTTTCTAAACATTCAACATTAGATAATTTTCATATTATCTCATATGCCATTCTAAAATTTCTTAAGTGACTAGCATCAATGACAATAATATACTTTTTTAAACCCCTTTTCCGCTTCAAAAATAATTTAAATATTAGTTTTGAATGAGGAGATAGGAAGGTATGTATCCACTCAGCTGTCTCCATTGTACAAAGAGAAAAAGAGATAGTGGCTTCATTTGGTAGAGCAGAGCAGCAACCTGTAGGTGCAAATACACCTAGGTTGTTAGCAGGGAAAGAAAAAAGAGCACATAGCAGGAGAAAAAAATGAGAGAATATGAGGAGAAAAAAGAAGGAATCAAAGGAAATGCAAAAATTGGCACACAAGTAGGAGACATAGTCACCTTGTCTCCATAGAGAAGATGAGCTTCATGACAAAGGAACATGAAGATCAGCTCTCTACATTGTATGCAAGGAAGAGAGACTGGGAGAGAAGGTATCATGAGTGTCTTAGAGAGGATATATACTTTCTACAGTTGTAATTTTTACCTGTATTTTTGTGGTTATTTGACTAATGTCCAGTTCCTCAGACTCTGTTCACGATTGCATTCCCAGTCACTTGTGCAATGACTGGCAAAGAGCTGTTCCTCAGTAACTATTTTGTGGAGGAGTGAGTGAGTGTGCAAGCAAGTGTTAATCTCAGAGGAAAGGGCTAGCACCTTGTGACACAAAGTGTAGTCATGTGACCAGCAGCAGCATTGCCATACTGTGAAGGTTAATTCTAGGTGTCAGCTTGATTAGATTAAGGAATGTGGAGAAACCTGGTAAAGCTATCTTTTTAAGTGTGCTCATGAGGGTGTTTCCAGCAGAACTTCGTATGAGAGGCTGAGTGGACTGGGTGGGAGAGACCTGCCCTCAATGTGGGCAGAAACCATCCAATCTGCTGGGGGCCTAGAGAGAACCAAAAATAGAGAAAAAAGGAGAACCTCTCTATCTGCTGGAGCTGGGATATACTTTTCTCTTTTGGGTTCTAGGACTTACAGCAAGGACACCATTGGCTTCCCTGGTTTTCAGGCCTTCGGACTTGGACTGAGCCATGCTACCAGCATTCAGTTTGCAGATGGTCTGTCATGGGACTTCTCTTCACAATCACATGAGCTAATTCCCCTAATAAATGCTACTTTCATATATTTATAACATATCCTATTGATTCTGTCTCTCTGGAGAACCCTGACTAATACACATACCCTCTATTCTTGCCAGAAATACACAATCTTAGACCCCATCTAAAACCAGAATCTACATTTTAAAAAGATCCTTCAAATGATTCCTATGCATTTCAAAGTTGAAGAAGCACTGGGCTAGATTTTTTATGTCCTCCAGACTTTAGATAGGCAGATTTTTTAAAGTTCAGTAAAAATAAATAATAGCCACAATTTTATGACATGAACTTTTGGAAAGGATTATATCAACAAATTAAAGTTGAAGAGCTCTAGGAAATAAAATTTTGATGATGAATAAAGAGTGTGGTACTTAACAAAAAATAAGCCAAATTAAAAAAAAAAAACTAAAAAAACCCAAACAGTGGTGTTGGACAAGAAGTTCTCTGCAAATTCAGGTATTTAACATAACAAGTATAGTTAATATTTGATGAGTCTTCTATATACCAGACACTGTTCTAGGCTCTTTAAATGACTTAACTTATTTACCCCTAATTAATTAATTAATTACATTAAACCCATGTAATGGGAGGAATGCTGTCTCCATGGTGTAGATGTGAACACTGAGGCACAAAGAATTTAAATAAATAGCCCAAGTTTAAATAGCAAATAAGTTGAGGGGACAATACCCAAATTTAAGAAATCTCTTCCATACCAGTTATGAGGCAAAGGAACTGACTTATAGCTATAGCATTTCATAGTCTTGAGATCAAAATGAGGTTTGCTACAAGCCTACAAATACCAAAACTTTCTTTTCCTTTTTTTCTTTTATTTTGAATTAAGTTTGAATTTAACAAAAAACAAAAAACAAAGAAATTGTCTCAGTGTTTGGAGCAAAAGGTATAATTGTTGATGGACAAAAAAATAGCAAACTTGTCAATTATTACCGTGTTTCTGTTTTCTCTGACAATGGCTATAATCTCTGCAATTAAAGGGGTAGAACAGACATTCTTAAAAAGGTACATAAAGTCAACATGAGTGAAAGATTTAAAAATAGACTCCAACTGAGTTAGTCCCTTGGCCACAGACAAGTTACATCTCAGGGTAGGTTTAAGGAAACCTAAAATGAGAAAATGGGAAACTATAAATGATCATGTAGGAAGCACATAAAATGGGAAAGATGCCTGTAAGCTAGGAAAAGGGGAAGAACTAAACTATGTAAATTATAAAATATAGCTTACAAATATCTTGACAATAATTCTAAAATATATATTAGAAAATTTTGCATTAGACAATGAAAAAGCCATACATATATATATATATATATATTCATTTTAACATTGTAACAGCAAAAAATTAGAAACAACCTAAATATACAATGGTAAGTTATATAAATTATGTTACTTCTATACTGTAGAATATTTTGCAGTTGATGAAAGTGACTAAATAGAGAGCTTTATGAGCATGGAATGTTTGAAAATGTTTAGTAAACACCGTGTGTATGTCTGTCTGTGTCTGTCTTTAGATAAAAATTTATTAAAAAATAAAATGTCTAGAAAAAGCTCATTGAAAGATAAAATGTGGAGAAAATATCTAATATTTACAGGAGAATTTGTGGGGATTTTGCCATCTGTTTTTTGTTTACCTATATTTTATAAAAACGATATAATGAACCTGTATTATCTTTGATATTTTAAAAGTTTTGTAAAGCAACATCTATGGAAGAGATGGTCTGTGAGGAGCCTTCACCACCCCACGTGTTCATATCCAGTGAGTCCCATATACTTCTTTGGGAGTCTTCAGGTTAGTGGAAGAAAGAACCACAGCAGCCATAGTGGACTTATGCCAAGTAAGCAAACTAGAAACAGACAGTAACTGTCTAAACATAATAGAAAACATTTCATCTCAGTTTACTGAGACTTTTAGTCATAAAAGTATATTTACAGAGGAGGCTATACCCATGTGCAGAGAGTGAACATAAATGCAGATTGACTTTTGTCAAAATTTTTTTCTGCATCTACTGAAATGATCATATGGCTTTCTCCTATATATTTTTAATATGATGAATTGTATTTGTTTATATCAGAATATTAAACCAACCTTGCATTTCTGCTATAAACCCCACTTACTTATGCTAAGAAAACAAGACCACAAGATCCACTAGAGAGAACAGGGAGACTTTATTTTCCATAAAGAAGCAATCTGCACGTCAAGGAAACATAACCTCCAGCAGGACCTAAGATCAGCACTCTGCCAAAAGAGGGGAGGAGGCTAGCCTCCTAGGATTAGGTTTACATGCATATTCAGTGAGCTTGGAGGAATGCTATACATATTTCTGGAGTAGGCTATACCCATGCACAGAGAGTGAACATATCACAAAGGTGTGCTACTGTGCAGGCTCCACAAACTGGCCATGGCCATAAGAGATACGGCACAGCCTCTCTTATCAGAGAAGAGGGACTTTTTTTTTTTTTTTTTTTTTTTTTTTTTGTCTAATTGGAGCCACTGAGAGCTCAGGAATGAGAAAGAAGAGGGATCGGTGGCTGGCACCAGGTGGACTTGTTGAAGGTCAGTGTAAAATTCCAAGTTTTAGCTGATTTGGCCTTATCTTCTGAGAGTTGCCTTTGCTTAGTTACAAAAAAGAAAACTTCATAACAGTAAGATACATTCTTGCAGGCTGAGAAATGCGTGTCTGCTCTTTCCCTGCCACTGCAGCCATTTTGTTCTGTTTAACAATTTGAATGTGTCTTTTAACCACATTTCTTCTGTCCCTTGTGGCACACTTTAACACTTATGATGCATTATTCTTTTAATACATATAGTTGGATTCAAAACAATGTCTTAGTATACTTTTCATGCTATAAAACAACTCCTGTTTTGTTCCTAATATTTGTGATTTGTGTTCTCTCTATTTCTTTGATTGGTGTAGGGTAGGTATTTAACAGTTTTGTTAATAATTTGTAAAAGTCAGTTTTGGCTCTCTTATTATTTACCTGTTTTTCGTCCTTCCTTCCTTCCTTCCTTCCTTCCTTCCTTCCTTCCTTCCTTCCTTCCTTCCTTCCTTCCTTCCTTCCTTCCTTCTTTCCTTCCTTCCTTCCTTCCTTTCTTTTTTACTTCTTTATTTTTTTCTCCTCTTATATTATCTATTGCCTTTCTTCTGTTTTCTTTGGGTTTAGCTGCTTGATATGAAACCTCAGATTATTAATTTCAGATCTTTCTTCTTCCTTATGTAAGCATTTAAACTTACAAACTTTCCTCCAAAATGGCATTAGCTATACCACATAATTTTTCATTTGGGACAAATTTTGATTAGTTATATTTTAATTATCACTTATTTTTTAATGATATGGTTAATTATAATAAAGTATTATTATTGATTTTTAATACAATTATGTGTGATGAGAGATCATTCAAACATTTTATATTAATTGAGTGCTTCTACTTGTGGTATAGAAAGCTGGAAAGAGCATTATTCCCACCCTTACAACAACAAAAAGCTCAAATAATCTTCAAGATTACAACTTTTCTGGGGTACAATGTATAGCTGAGTTCACAAAGCAAATAATATATTCAAAATCTATGGAAAAGCCAAGGAAAAACAGGACACAAGCACTTGCTTGCCTGGGGCAGATTCCGGACACAAAATCCTAAAGACCAAATAAGAAGAATTCACCTAAAATGTTTAAGGAAAATCTAAACGTTGACTGTGGGCTATTATAAGAGAGTAGAACCCCTAAGACCCACAGATACCAAGGGAATTTGCACCCATCTCATCTCTTCTCCACAGACCTCACCACATACACATGAAATAGTTTGAGGGAAGAGTGAAAGTCCTGAGAACACTTTCCTCATGGTCCAGAGAGGGCTAGGGAAGAACAGCTAATCCAAATGCCTATTGTAAATAAGAGAAGGAAACAGGAAAAAAAAAATACTACTCCAGAAAAGGGGCAGATATATATCCTGGGACCAGACTCCTACAGCTGAGAGAATGACAGAAGTACTTAGAAGATCCCATCCCTGTTACCCTGGGAACACCACCTGCCCAAAATGTAGTCTCAATCAAAAACATAAAATGCTTCCCACAACCCCCAATAAAAGCTAAGTGATAAATAAAAGACAGTCTACTGTCTACTGCTAGGAAATGAGAAAGAGAAAACTTTCTGGCAAGTTATAAGCTAAGAAAAAGTAATGCTAAACAAAGTTGAGTCCTGTAGCAAACTGAGGATAGCCATAGCAACAACAAAACTTAAACCCAGCTAATCTAACTAGATTGACTCAAACCACCAAACTAAACACCTATCAAAAACCAAGGTTTGCCAACTTGTAGGCATAAATAATACCTATTTCCATCTTGAAAGTCCTAAATAAGATGCTTAGTTTTCAACAACAACAAAAAAATGTATTAAGCACATAAAGATGCAAAATTAATAGCACACTGTAAAAAGACAAAACAAACAAAATAACCACACTCCAATATTACACAGATGTTGGAACTATCGGACAGAAAATATAAAAGAGCTATGAATAACATGTTAAAAGTTCTAGGAGAAAATGTAAACAACTTGTATGAACAGGGAAATTTAGAGCAAAGATGGAAACTAAAAGCAAGAATCAAATAGAAATACTAGAAATAAAAAGCATGATAACAGAGATAAAGAGTGCTTTCTGTGGCCTTAGCAAGTGACTGAACACAACTGTAGAGGGAGTTAATGAATTTGAAGATGGATCAAGAGAAATGACCCAAACTAAAAAACACACACACAAAAGTGGTATAAAAAGGAGAGAGAATTCAAGAGGTATGAAACAATATCAGAGTCTAACACAGGAATCCCATAAAAAGGAGCTGTTTGAGGGGATTACAGCTTAGAAATTTCTAAAATTACTGATAAAAAATCAAGCCACAAATCCAAGAATCTTAGAGAGAACTCCAAGCAGGAAATACATATTTTTAAAATCCCTCAAATTAAACATACAAGCTATTATATTCATACTGTTTAAAACAAAAGAAAAAGAGTAAATTTTGAAAGTAGTCAGAGAATAAAAGACATTTCATACAGAGAAACAAAAATAAGAATTATAACGTATTTTTACTCCATTGTTACGTATAAGCCAGAATAAAATGGAGTGGAGTCTATAAAGACCTAAAAATAAATTTCTCCTTTCAGTTTCCGGTTTCCCAGGTAAGAAGCATGGAAGTCACCTCTGTCCCAGCAACTAAAAAGCTGAACAAACTGAAAAAGCAATGACTCCTCTTAGATTTGTAAGAGAAGTGAGGTCACAGAGCAAACCACTTCTTCCATAACTGGAGAGACAAACAGGTGGATACAGAGAATTGCAACTTACCATAGTAGAAATTTCACAAGCAGAAACCTCCATAGGAACCAGTGCTAGGGTAGGAAAACTTGAACTGTGACTGATTAATTGCTGAATGATTGGTGTGGACAAGTCTGAGAGTTAAAAACTTAAGAGGAACCCAATCAGGGTGTTCGGAGAGGGAATCCCCAAACTTCTATAAGTTTTAAATCCAGGAGATCAACTAGGTTCTCACAGTAGAGGGAAGGAAAAAGAAGCCCTTATGAATTATACCAGAGCACTCTGTTCTTAACAGAGTTTGTCCTCAAGAGAAACTATTTAATTGGATCCTAACCTGTTAGGGTTTTATCAGAGCCTAACTGACGTGGTGTAAGGGAAAAAGTCAACTCCAGCCATCTCTAGTTCTCCATGTGGGAGAAAAAGGAATATCCAGTCCCAGCTCACTGTAACCATTCTGTTCCTCCTAATGAGTGGGGTGGATAAGTGACCAAAAAACACTTGTGAAGTTCTCAGTCCAGAAGCATAGGCTTATGAAAAGTCTGAGACCTAATCATTAGGCTACAGAATGGCTTCCCCTACCCCCCACACATTTCCACCACAATTCTAAAGGCCTTTTTACAGCAGTTTATTTTACCCATTACAAGATCTCCTGCTATCAAGAAAAAATTATAAGGCACACTAAAAGGCAAAAAAACACAGTTTGAAGAAACAGAGCAAGCATTATTATCAGGTATAGCAGGAATGTTAGAATTATCAGATTGGAAATTTAAAGCAACTATGATTAATATGCTAAGAGCACTAACTCATAAGTAGACAGCATGTAAGAACTGATGGGCAATGTAAGCAGAGAGATGGAAATCCTAACAAAGAACAAAAAAGAAATTCTGGGGATCAAGAACATTGTTATAGAATTGAAAAATGTCTTTGGTGGGCTTATTCTGAATACCCAAAGCAATCCTGAGCAAAAAAAAAAAAAAAAAAAGCTGGATGCATTACACTACCAGACTTCAAACTATTCTACAAAGCTATAGTAACCAAAACAGCATGGTACTAGCATAAAAGCAGACACATGGACCAATGGAACAGAATAAATAACCTAAAAATCAACCCACTTACTGCCAACTGATTTTGACAAAGACACTAAGAACATGCATTAAGGAAAGAACAGCCTCTTCAGTAAATGGTGCTGCACAAACTTGACATCTGTGTGTAGAAGAATGAAACTTGACTCGTACATCTGGCCATATACCAAAATCAACTTAAAATGTATTAAAGACTTAAGTATGAGACCTGAAACTATGAAACTCTTAAAGGAGAACATAGGGGAAACAACCTCAGGATGTAGGACTGGGCAAAGACTTTATGAATAAGACCTCAAAAGCACAAGCAACAAATGAAAAAATAAACAGATGGGAGTATATCAAACTAAAAAGTTTCTTCACAGCAAAGGAAACAAATAGAATGAAAAGACAACCTACAAAATGGAAGAAAGTATTTGCAAACTACATATCCAACAAGGAATGTGTTAGTCTGTTTTGTGTTGCTATAGCAGAATACCTGAAACTGGGTAATTTATAAAGAACAGAGGTTTATTTGGCTTACAATTCTGGGACAGTTGCATCTCATGTGGGCCTCAGGCTGCTTCTACTCATGGCAGAAAACGGCAGCCAGCATTGGGTACAAGCAGATCACGTGGCGAAAAGAAGCAGAAGAGAGAGAGGGGAGGTGCCAGGGTCTTTTAAACAACCAGCTCGCAGGAACTAATAGAGTGAGAACTCACTCAAGTTCTCCTCCACCAGGGAGAGCATTAAACCATTAATAAGGGATCCACCCTCATGACTCAGACAGCTCCTAACACTGCCACATTGGGGATCAGATTTCCACATGAGTTTTGGTGGGGACAACACATCCAAACTTTATCAAGGAGTTAACATTCAGAATACACAAGAAACTCAAACAACAGTAAAAAACAAGTAACGCAGGTAAAAGATAGGCAAAGGAGCTGAATAGACATTTCTCAAAGGAAGACATACAAATGGCCAAAGGGACCTGAAAAAATGCTCAACACCGCTAATCATCAGAGACATGCAAATCAAAACTACATTGAGATATCATCTCATCCCAGTTAGACTGGCTATTATCAAAAAGACAGAGAATAACAAATGCTGGCGAGGATGCAGAGAAAGAGGAATTCTTCCATACTTGGTGGGACTGTAAATTAGTAAAGCCATTATGGAAAACAGTTTCTCAAACAACTGCAGATAGAACTACCATACAAACAAGCAATCCCACTGGTGGGTATATACCCAAAGGAATTGAAATCATGTCAAAGGGATACCTGCACTCCCATGTTCATAGCAGTTCTATTTACAATAGCCAAGATATGGAACCAACCTAAATGTCCATCAATGGGTGACTGGACAAGGAAAATGTGGTATATATACACAATGTTATACTATTGTGCCACAGGAAAAAAAGAATGAAATTCTGCCATTTGCAGCAACATGGATGAGCTTGGAGAAAACTATGTTAAGTAAAATAAGCCAGGCACAGAAAGAGAAATATTTCATGTTCTCTGTTATAAGTAGGGCGGAAGGAAGGAAGGAAGGAAGGAAGGAAGGAAGGAAGGAAGGAAGGAAGGAAGGAAGGAAGGAAGGAAGGGACAACCACAATAATATGTTGAACTTTCAGAAGGAGAGAACAGAACTGTGGTTATTAGAGGTGGGAAAGGGTGAGAGTGAGGGGAGTTAGGGAGAAATTGGGTAAAGGACACAAAGATAATTATGTTTTGTAATAATGAACATACTAATTATACTGATTTGGTTATCAAATATTGTACATAAATACCAATAGTCAACTTTGTACCCCATAAGTATATATAGTCAATTATGTTCTAATTAAAAAACAGTTACAGAAGAAATATGAAAAGATATTTCATGTTGAGGGATCAGAAGACTCAATAGTGTCAATATGTCAGTTTTTCCCAACTTAATTTATAGATTCATTGAAACCGCAAACAAAATCCCAGCAATCTGTGGATATTGATAAACTGATTCTAAAGTGTATATGAAGAGACAAAAGACCCAGAGTAGCCAACACAATACTGACGAAGAACAAAGTAGAAGGATTGACACTACTAAACCTCAAGACACTGTGAAGCTAGATAATCAAGAAACTGTGGTACTGGCAAAAGAATAAACAAATAAATGGAACAGAATGAGAGCCCTGCAATAGACCCACATAAATATAGTCAAGATATTTTTTATGCAGACAAAAAACTGAGACGATTTATTGCCAGCAGAACTATGTCAGAAGAAACGTTAAAGGAAGTTCCTCAGACAGAGGTCTCATGGCTGTATTATCAACTAATTGACTGTGGTCCCAAATAATATCCCCTTTCTATAACTCTTCCCTGAATTCCAGAATCCTAGATCTAATGTCTGCTTAGTATTATCAGTTAAATAGTCAATAAGTATCTCAAATTTAATATATCCAGAACTGAAATTCTCTTTTAGTTACTCAAGTCAAAATCTTTCATTCATCCTTGACTTACTTCTTTTCCTTATATTCCACATTTAGCAAACATAAACTCTATTTTCAAAATATATCCAGAATCCAATTACTTCTTACCACTCTACTGCACAATAGTGAAAGATACTAACATATTTCACATAGATTATGCCATATCCTATTTTGTCTTTCACTGCTTCTAGCCTTGTCTCCCCAGAGTCTGTTCTCAACATAGCAGCAGTGACACCATTAAAATATAATATGGCATTATTCTATTTAAAAACATCTCATGTATTTCCATGTTAGAATAAAAGCCAACATCCTAAAATGGCCTATAAGACTAAAGAGAATCCCCACATTCCCAGATATTCTCTGTGGTGTCATCTTGGCTAGCCTCTTCATTCTTTCCTCTTCAGAGAACAGATTTGCTCTTTCCATGGAATATCCATCCAGCTCACTGACTGATCAATTTTAATACAGCCCACCATCACAGCTTGGCACACAGAGCTTCTGTGACCTCCTTTTTTTGTTTGGTTGTTGTTTTTGCTGTTGTTGTTGACAAAACTGGTGGAATTTTATTTAGCCTGCACTCTCACATGAGCAACTTATATAAACTTCTCAACAGTACAATGAACTTTACCTCTTTAGGAAATGCTGTAAATCCAAATATTAAATGATATTATGATCAACTAAAAAAAAAAGGGATTTAACAGACAATTTGATTTTATTTTCGTGGCTGTATTTTAAAAGTATCAAAAAGATAATAAGCCATATTAAAAATACTGACTGTATTCCATCCATTGTACTCTTTGTGAATACAAATTAAAAATTCATCAATAAAAACTGACGATTGTGATATAGACAATGAATCCAATTTAAGTTTTATTTTGTTTAATCACATAATTATAATGTAACTGATGTTAGCAAGTCCCAGAATTTTCAAAGGCTATAAACCTTTTCCAATTAATTTAAATTATATGAGTAATTTAATATTTATAAAATTATAATTGTAAGACATCTAATTAGTAAATTTGTATGTATGCTAATATACAATTCTTTTTTTCACAAATTGCAACTATTCCCTGTGTCCCTCACCCAATATCTCCCCAACCTCCCTCTCTCTCACCCTCTCCACCCCCAGCAACCCTAGGTAGCTTCTCTCCCTGTGCAAGTCCAGTGCACCACTGTGGTCTTTCTTTCCTTCCTTCTTTCTCTCTTAGCTCCCACTTATGAGGGAGAACATGCATTATTTTTCCCTCTGTGCCTGGCTTATTTCGCTTAACATAATTTCCTCCAAGATCATCCATTTTGCTGTGATTGTCAGAATTTTATTCTTTCTTATGGCTGAGTAGTATTCCATTGTGTATATATACCACATTTTCCTTATAGAGTTATCCATCAGTGGACATTTGGGTGGGTTCCTACTCTTGGTTATTTTAAATAGAGCTGCAGTGAACACGGGAGTGCATGCATCCCTTCGACATGATAGTTTCCATTCCGTTGGGTGTGTACCTAGAAGTGGGATTGCTGGATTGTATGGTAGATCTATCTGTAGTTGTTTGAGAAAACTCCATACTGCTTTCCATAGTGACTATACTAATTTACAGTCCCACCAATACTGTAGGAGAGTTTCCCTCTCTCCATATCTTTGCCAGCAATTTTATGCTCAGTCTTTTTGATTATAACCAGTCTAATTGGGGTGAGATTTAATCAGGTGGTTTTAATTTGCGTTTCCCTGATGATTAGTGATGTTGAGCAATTTTTTAAGTACCTATTGGCCACCATTTGTATATACTCCTTGAGAAATGTCTATTCACCTCCTTTACCCATTTTTTAATTGGGTTACTTGATTTTTGGTTGTGCAGTTGTTTGAGTTCCTTGTATATTCTGGATATTAATCCCTTGTCAGATGTATAGTTTGCAAATATTATCTCCCAAAACGTAGATTGTTGTTTCACTCTGTTGATTGCTTTCTTTGCTGTGTAGAAGCACTTTAGTTAGATATAATCCTGATTTCTTTTCTTTTGTTGCTTATGCTTTTGAGCTCTTATTCACAAAGTCATGGCCAAGTTCTACTTCCTGAAGTGTTTCCTCTATATTTTCCACTACTAGTTTTAGAGTTTCAGATCTTACTCTTAAGACTTTAATCCATTTGGAGTTCATTTTTGGTATATGGTGAGAGGTGCAGGTCTCGTTTCATTCTTCAGCATATGGATATCCAATTTTCCCAGCACCATTTGTTGAAGAAGCAGTCTTTTCTAAAAGGTATTTTCTTGTTGCCTTTGTCAAAGATCAGCTGGCTATAAGTCTGTGGGTTGATTTCCAGGTTCTCTATTCTGTTTCATTGGTCCAAGTGTCTGTTTTTATGCCAGTATCATGCTCTTTTGGTTACTATAGCTTTATAGTATAATTTGAAGTCAGATAGTGAAGTGCCTCCACCTTTATTTTATTTATTTAGCAAAGGATTGCTTTGGCTATTTGGGTCTTTTGTTTTTCCATATGAATGTTAGTATTGTTTTTTCTATTTCTGTGAAGAATATCATTGATATTTGATGGAAATTGCATTGAAACTGTAGTTTGCTCTAGGTAGTATGAATGTTTTCACAATGTAGATTCTTCCAATCCAAGAGCATGGAATGTCTTTCCATCTTTTTGTGTCTTCTTTAATTTATTTCAGTATTGATTTGTAGTTCTCATTGTAAAGATCTTTCACCTCCTTGGTTAAATTTATTGGTGGATAATTCGGTTTTTTGGTGGTTACTGTAGATGGCCTTACTTTCTTGATTTCTGTTTCTATTAGTTCATTTTTGGAGAGCATAAACACAACTGATTTGGGGGCACTGATTTTTTATCCTGCAACATTACTGAAATTATTGATCAGCTCTAAGAGATTTTTGGTAAAGTCTTCAGGTTTTTCTATATATAGGATCATGTCACCTGCAAACAGGGACAGTTTGACTTTGTCTTTTCCAATCTGGATGCCCTTTATTTCTTTCTCTTGCCTGAGTGCTCTGGCTAGTACTTCCAATACCATGTTAAATAGAAGTGGTGAGAGTGAGCATTCTTGTCCCGTTCCTGTGTGACCTCCTTTTGAATATAAATGAACATCACAAAAACACCAGATATTTGAAGATGCTTCCAACATGAAAAGCAGAGTGATAATGAGGGAAGAGAAAAAAGAAAGGGCTGTTTATATAGCATCATTAGGTGACCCTGTAAAAAGGCATTGAATAACTTCCAACATCCAACAAATACCATTTTTGAAAAACAGCACCGGATAAGTTTTATTTAATAGAAAAATTAAAAATGTGTATCTGATGCATTTATTTATGCATACATTTCAAAAATTACTGAACATCTTCTGATTTCCAGGTACTTGGGCAAATTGCCAAGGGTAAGCAAAATGAATAAAGTGGTTTCTCCTTAATGTAGCTCAGAGTCTAGAGGGAAAGAGAGACATGTACACACATGTACACAAGCACACAATTACAATAAAGTGTGATAAATAATACAATAATAAGGTAAGGAATAATATAGGAAAAATAATTAAATGTTTTGGAGGGAAGAATGGCAAGATGGCAGACTAGAGGTGCCCAGCATATGATCCTCCTGCAGAAAGTGACAGGAACAAGGAACAGCTAAGTATGGGGGAGAGCATTGGTGGGAGAGTGTGGGAGGGCAGCAGAAGCCTGGTGAGAACACTGTAGAGCACAAAAACCAAGTAGAGTAGTGTAGAGGAGAAAAGGGCATATGACTTCAGCCACTTCCATGTCTCCCAAACCAGGATCATCCAGGAGGAAGTCTTCCCTTGTGGTTGAAAGAGTCCATTGTTCCGTGAGCACTTTCCAGTGATAAACCTCCTCCTGCTTCTGCCTCAGCCACCCCGACCCCTGCTGCAGTTGCCTGTGCCATTGCCTAATCCCAGAGCTATGGCCCTTTTCCCCATGAGGGAGTTTATCCTGCACAGTGCACCCCACCATGAGACCCATGTTGCCCACATAGCACTGGACACCTGCATGGCTCCAGCTTTCCAGCCACCTGTGTGGCCCTAGAAGCCTATGGGACCCCAACCACCCTGCTGCCAGCATGATCTCACCCACGAATCTGACCTCAATTGCCCAGCCAACCATGCAGACCCACCTGCCTGCATGGGCCCTGTTGTCTGGCCACCTTCATGGCCTCACCCACTCATGTGGATCCAGCCATTAAACTGCCTGCATGGTACCAGCACCACCACCCCCAACTTCCCACATTGCCCCAGACATCCAAACCACCTTCATGGTCCTATCCGCCACAAGCACCTATGTGGCCCCACCTGCGCACATAAGCCCAGACACCCAGCCACTTGCATGGCTCCAGCTGCCCCAACTGCCCACACAGCCCCCATCCACCTGTGTGGGCCCAGCCACTCAGGCAGCCCCAGCCACAGATATAGTTGCCAACATCCTCTGGAAATATTGAGTCTACCCAGAACTACTGAGTCCACCCATAACCAAAACTAAAACACCATGCACATACACAATGCACATACTCAAAAGTCACCTCAGAGTATAAAAAGAAGCAACCATCAGTTGACTAGGCATCAATGTAGGGATACTAGAAATATGAAAAAAAAGAAGAAAATATGACACCACCAGAGGTACACTATAATTCTCAAATACCAGACCACATACAATAGGAAACCCTTGATATGTCTCAAACATAATTCAGCATAAAAATCTTAAAGAATCTCAGTGAGATACAAAAACATCCAGTTAGACAACATAATGAAATGAGAAAATCAATCCAGGACCTGAAGGAGGAAATTTACAGAGATAAATACCTTTAAAAAGAATGTAGCAGACCTCCTGAAACTGGAGACTCATTCAACAAAATAAAAACTATTGAGAGTGTAAGCAGCAGTTTAGAGCAAGCAGAAAAGCAGAAGAAGGAATTCTGATCTTGAAAACGGTCTTTTTGAAATAACCCAAGCAGACAAAAAAAAAAAAAAAAATAGGGAGAGAGAGAGAGAGAAAATGATTTTTTTTAAAAAATGAAGAAAATCTAAGAGAGCTAGTAGACAACCTTAGGCACACAAACATTCGAATCATGGGTGTTCTTGAAGGAGCAGAGAAAGGAAAAGGCATTGAAAATATATTCGATGAAATAATAGTGGAAAACTTCACAGGTATTGGCAGAGATATGGACTTCTAGATCCAAGAGGTTCAAAGATCCCCAAAAAGGCTCAATCCAAAAAGGTCCTCTCTGAGACACACTGTAGTCGAACTATTAAAAGCCAAAGACAAAGAAAAAACCCTAAACAACAAAAGAACAGCATCAAGTCACCTATTAGGGAGTCCCCATATGACTAACAGCAGACTTGTCAGGAGAAACCCTTCAGGCCAGAAGAGAATGGGATGATATATTCAAAGTACTATAAGAAAAAAACTGCCAACCAAGAATTCTATACCAGCAAGGCTATCCTTCAGAAATTAAAGGAAAATAGTGTATTTTCCAAACAAACAAAAGCTGTGTTTCACTACCACACAACTAGCTCTACAAGAAATCCTTAAAGGAGTCCTGCACCTGGAACCCCCAAAGTGATAATTACCACCATGAATACACAAGAAAAAACAAACACCACTGGTAGAGAGTAGATATGCTAGTGCATAGGAGAAAGAAATCATTCCATATCACCTCCAAAAAAACAACGAACACCAAACACACAAAATAAAAGGGAAAGAAAGGAACAAATGATATTTAAATCAAGCATTAAAAAAGCAATTAAATGGGCCAGCCCCGTGGCTTACTCTGGAGAGTGTGGCACTGGTAGTGCTGAGGCTGCGGGTTCGGATCCTATATAGGGATGGCCAGTGCGCTCACTGGCTGAGCGTGGTGCAGACCACACCAAGCCAAAGGTTACGATCCCCTTAGTGGTCAAAAAAAAAAAGGCAATTAAATGTCTGGAGTAACACAATACCTTTCATTAACAACGCTATATGTAAATAGATTAAATTCCCCACTCTAAATATACCAACTGACTGACTGGATAAAAAACTGGACTGAATTCTATGCTGTCTACAAGAGACTCACTTCACATCTAAAGACATACGCAGACTAAAAGTGAAGGAATGGAAAAAGATGTATCATGCAAATGGAAACCAAAAATGAGCAGGAGTAGCTATTCTTATATCAGATAAAACATACTTTAAACCAAACACCATAAAATGAGAAAAAGAAGGCCACTTATAATGATAAAGGGATCTATCCAGCAAGAACACAAAACAATTATAAATATATATACACCCAACACTGGAGCACCCAGATACATAAAACAAACACTATTAGACCTAAAGAAAGAGACAGATCCCAATACAGTAATAGTTGGGGACCTGAACACACCTCTGTCAGCACTGGACAGATCATCTAGGCAACAAATCAACAGATAAACACAGGATTTGAACTACACCTTAGATCACTTGGATCGGCAGATATCTACACAACTTTTCATCCAGTAACTACATACTATACATTTTTCTCATCAGCACGTGGGACATTCTCCAGGATAAACCATATGTTAGGTCACAAATGAAATCTCAACAAATTTTTAAAAATTGAAATAATTTCGAGTGTCTTCCCAGACCACAATGAATTAAAACTAGAAATCAATAACTAACGAAATTATGAAAACTCTACAAATATGTGGAAATTAAATAACGTGATCCTGAGTGACCTGTAGGTGAAAGAAGAAATTAAACAGGAAATCAAAAAATTTCTTGACACAATGACAATAAAGACACATTATACCAAAACCTGTGGGATACTGCAAAAGCAGTACTAAGAGGGAAATTTATTGCAATAAATGCTTCCATCAAAAGAATAGAAAGATTTAAAATAAACAACCTAATGCTAAACCTCAAGGACTATGAAAACAAGAAAAATCCAATCCCCATACTAATAGATGGAAATAAATAATTAAGATCAGAGCAAAAGTAGATGAAATACAGACCCAAAAAAACAATACAAAAGATCAGTGAAACAAAAACTTGTTTTGGGGTGAAGATAAACAAAATGTACAAACCATTATCTAGGGTAACTAAAAAAGAAGAGGCAAGACCCAAATACCAAAAATCAGAAATGATAAAGGAGAGATTATAACTGATACCACAGAAATACAAAGAATCATTAGAGACTATTATGGACAACTATACATCAACAAATTTGAAAAACTGCAGGAAATGGATAAATTTATGGAAACATACAAACTACCAAGATTGAACCAAGTCAAACCAATAACAAGCAAGGAGACTGAAGCAGTAATCAGAAGTCTCCAAATAAAGAAAAGCCCAGGACCAGATGGCTTTCCTGTGGAACTCTTCCAAACCTTTAAAGAGGAATTAATACTAATTATCTTCAAACTATTCCAAAAGATTGAAACAGAAGCCATTCTCCCATACTCATTCTATGAGGCCAGCATCACTATGGTACCAAATCCAAAGATACAACAACAAAAAAAGAAAACTATAGGCCAATATCTTTGATGAACATAGACTCAAAAATCCTCAACAAAATATTAGCAAACAGAATACAGCAACACATCCAAAAATTTATACATTATGAACAAGTGGGATTCATCCCTGGAATGCAAGGATAGTTCAAGATATGCAAATAAATAAATGTCATATACCAAATCAACAAAATCAAGGACAAAAACGGTATGATTTTCTTAACAGATGCAGAAAAAGCATTTTACAAAAGCCAACAACCCTTCATAATAAAAGGTCTCAGCAAATTAGGTATAGAAGGAAAATATCTCAACACAGTAAAAGCCATATATGACAAGCCCATCACCACTACCATCCTGAATGGGGAAAAGCTTAAAGCCTTTCCTTTAAGAACAGGTACAACACAAAGATTCACAGCCTCATCACTCCTTTTCAATGCAGTATTAAAAGTACTAGACACAGCAATCAGCCAAGAGAAAGAAATAAAGGCCATCCAGATGGGAAAAGATAAAGTCAAACTGACCCTATTTGCAGATGACATGATCCTATATAAATAAAAACGTAAAGACCTTACCAAAAAAAACTCTTAGAGCTGATAAACAATTTCAGTAATATAATTTTGTATAATGCAACAATTTTGCATTATACAAAATCAACATGCAAACATCAGCAGCATTATTATACTCCAAAAATGAGCTAGCAGAAAAAGAAATCAAGAAAGCTAGCCTATTTACAATAGACACCAAAACAATAAAATATCTAGGAATAAATTTAACCAAGTAGGTGAAAGATCTCTACAATGAGAACTACAAATCATTGTTGAAGAAAATTAAAGAGGACACCAACAGATGGAAAGACATTCCATGTTCATAGATTGGAAGAATAAACATTGTGGCAATGTCCATACTACACAGAGCAACCTACAGATTCAATGCAATCTATAGATTCAATGTAATCTCCATCAAAATACCAATGACATTCTTCACAGAAATAGAAAAACAATCCTCACATTCATATGGAACAACAAAAGAACCCGAATAGCCAAAGCAATCCTGAGAAAAAAGAATATAAAGCCAGAGGCATTACACTACCTGACCTCAAATTATACTACAAAGCTATAGTAGCCAAAACAGCATAACACCAATATAAAAACAGATCCTTAGACCAATGGAACAGAATACAGAACCCAGAAATCAATCCACAGACTTACAGCCAACTGATCTTTGACAAAGGAACCAAGAATGTACATTGGAGAAAAGACTGCCTCTTCAATAAATGGTGCTGGGAAAACTAGTCATCTGTAAGTAGAAGAATGAAACTAGATCTGTACTTCTCACCATATATCAAAATCAACTCACAATGGATTAAAGACTTAAATGTAAGACCAGAAACTATAAAACCACTAGAAGAAAACATAGGGGAAACACTTCAAGAAGTAGGAAGGGGCAGATTTTATGAATAAAACCCCCAAAACAAAGGCAACGAAAGAAAAGATAAACAAGTGGGATTATATAAAACTAAAAAGCTTCTGTACAGCAAAAGAAACAATTGAAAGAGCAAAAAGACAACCAGCAGAATGTGAGAAAATATTTGCAAACCATGCATCTGACAGGGATTAATATCCAGAATATACAAGTAACTCAAAGAACTTAACAGTAAAAAAAGAAAAAAAACAAGTAACCTGATTTTAAAATGGGCAAAGGAGATAAATAGGCATTTCTCAAAGGAGGATATACAAATGGCCAACAGGTACATGAAAAAATGCTCAGCATCACTAATCATCAGGGAAATGCAAATCAAAACTACATCAAGATATCATCTCACCCCATTTAGACTAGCTATTATTATCAGAAAGACAGAAAATAACAAGTGTTGGTGAGGATGCAGAGAAAGGGAAATCTTCCAACACTGTTTCCTCTAAATTAGTGCAAACATTAAAGAAAACAATATTAAGGTCCCTTAAACAAATACAGATAGAAATCCCATAGGATCCAGCAATCTCACTGCTGAGTATACGCCTAAAAGAATGGAAATCATCATGTCAAAGGGATACTTGCATTCCCATGTTTACTGCAGCTCTATGTACAATAGCCAAGAGTTGGAACCAACCAATGTCCAACCAATGTCCCACCAATGTCAGTCAATGGATGACTGGATAAAAAGAATGCTGTATATATACTCAAAGGAATATTATTCTACCACAACAAAGAATGAAATACTGCCATTTGCAGCAACATGGATGAACTTAGAGAAAATTATGTTAAGTAAAATAAGTCAGGCACAGAAAATTCCACATGTCCTCACTCATAAGTGGAAGCTAAATAATAAACAAATAAAATTAAAAGAAAAAAAGAAGGAACAATCACAATAATACATGGAACTTTCAAAGGTAGAGATCAGAACTGAGGTTACTAGAGGGAAAAGTGTAGCAGGAGGGGCATTTAGTGAGAAATTGTGAAATGACCACAAAAAATGATTACAAGATGTAACGTTGAATATACTAATTATCCTGATTTGAGCATCACGTATTGCACACAGGTATTGGTATTCAATACAGCACCCCACAGATATGTACAATCAATTATGTTTCAAAACAAAAAAAAATTTTTTAAATAAAAAATGTTTGGGAGAGTCTATTTCCCAAAGCAGCATTAAGACATACTGTAAAACAAACTCACTCTCTAACACAATTACATATGTGAATATGTGCTTTTTAATGTCATAGGAGGGAAATTTTATAATTAAATAATGTTGAGAATGTATTCTCCCTTTGAAAACTAAAAACTTTATATGTAAATCCTATTTCAAAAAAACTGTCTATCAGATGTTCTTAGCAGGACTCGATTGTATTAGTAGAGCTTACTCATATTAATCTACAGCTGCATTAGACTCTTTTTCTAACTTTGGACTATTACTATGAAGGTACTTTATTTTCTTCTTATTATTTATTATAAGCATAGTATTACTACAAATCATGATTTTTCTTTATGCCCTTACCCAACCTATCCCTCCCCAAATCCCCCAACTATCTCCCTGCCATCTCCAGTATTCTTAGGTTTATTTTCTTTTTCTGAAAGTTATGATGGCCTTTAAATAGTTAAGGAATTGGCAAGGAGCTTTGAACAAACTGTATTAAAAGCCTTCAAGAGTTACACTTAATTAAGCAATAATAATAATTTCACAACTTTACCAAGCTGTTAATTTGTCTCATTTCACATTCACAAGAAGAAGCATACATATATGAGAAACATTATTTTTTTAAGTAATCATAATTTATTCCCCATCAAGGACACATATTAACCAATCTCCTAAATCCTAACATTTGGGAATAATTTTGTTCCATTTTAAACACTCAGAATCTACTTTTTGTATCAGTAAAATTCCAACTGTAGACATTAATTACACTACAGCCTGTATTACTTATAATATTAAGAGCTGGCAATAGTATTAAAAATAGTATTCTGTAGAAGGCCCTCACCAGATATGTCCGCTGGACTGTGGACTTCCCAGCCTCTGAACTATAAGAAATCAATTTCATTTATTTATGAATGACCCAGTTTCAGGTATTCAGTATGAAATAACAGAAAGGGACTAATACACTACTAGAGTTGGTTGGGTACTCACTGAGTACAAATGCATGCAAAGCACCCTATTTGGCTGTCCAGCAGCTGTATAGTTGTAAATTACATTTCTATGAAATACTTTCACTTTAAAAATTGCTTTGTATGTGTTGACACTACAAAATTCTAATTAAAAGATTAGCAGCCTCAAAGATACCTCATGAGGTGCCGAAACCTGATGGTTTTGCTCTGATTTCATTGCTAGCTTTTATCATGTAAATCTGATCTTATAGTGTGTATTACCTTACCATTTCTATGATAGTTCATATACTATTCTAGTATACTCAAGGTAACTTCTATAGATAGAAAAAATTGGCTTCTTCCCACATTACATTTTATGAAGCTGAAACTGGAAGAAATTAAATACCTTCTTTAAGTCATCAAACTGGTAAATAGATAGATGAAATTAAGAGGCAAGTTAATGTAATTCTAAGGCAAGTTTCCTTAATTACTTTATACCTAGTTTTCTCATGAATGCAGAGATGTAAAGAATTTTCCTATTGCATTAGCAAATACAGAATAAATGAGAAATTGTGAAATAATATTGAAAATATTAAGACTAATATAAGTGATAGCTCTAGGTAAGATAAAATTATAATATAACTGAGAACAGTATCAAAATTATGAAGAGGAATGGATACCTTGACATTGACTATTTCTTGGGATAACGAGTTTTAGCTGAAGGGTTTGATTACATAGTATTTTATCATCCTCAATATATATTTTAACTGAATTTGATCAACTGTTATTTTCTGTCATATCATCAAAATAGACTTAGTAACATGACATAGTCTTTAACTTTTTTGCCCAACCATATCACTCATAGTGTGCAAAACACTGTGCTGCAATTCATTCAGTTTTGGAGCCAAAGAATAATGTGGCAACAAATAAGAAACCATTTCAATGTTTATCTTCATTTTGTTCACTACTTACCTGCCCAATTTTGGAGATGAGCTAACTGTCGCCTAATTTACCTAAGATACGATTCTTCCAAAGTGTCAGACCCAGTACATTCTCGTTCAGCGGTCTTTCTGCTACATCTGGAAAACTTCTGGAAAATGACTCATGAATTTAGCTAACAAGAGTGGGAATTTTAATGATTTATGTAAAGAACCAATCTAAATTATGAACCCAATTTTTCTGCTGGTGCTTTAGATATTATAATATTATTTAGAGACCGGCTTAGACATAGTTTCTACTGCAATAAAGCAAGCATTATCTTACGATAAGGATTATTTTCAAGACAGTCTTCTCCTGCACATTATGGAATTATTAAATTGTATTTATTCAACATTCTCATATCTTTCTATTTGATTTCCTTCCAAAAGGAGAACTAAGCAATTATCTGATGAATTTAATGAATGCATAAAGTCAATTTGAATAATTATAAAAAATACTTTTCTCATAAACTTAGGGAATGGTTGTTTATTTAATTGCTTTTATTTTAATTATGAGTTTGCATTTTACTCTGCAGTATTTTTCTTCCAAAATAGGGGAAAAAATACTTAAATTAATATTCCTAAAAATTGACATTTTGATGTCATGGAATGAGTCAGTATATCTTACTTAATGAGGTATATGAAGTCAGGTTAATCTTCTGCAGTTAGCCAAAGAACTCAAGAAAAACATAAACCATTTAGGAAAGTTTACTTATTTTGGCCTGAACTATTTGGTCTTCACTACTTACATTTTTAAACAACTGCTCGGCTTTTTCCTTAATTTTGCACTTTGTGGCTAGCTTTACAATTATTTTAACTGTGCAGTCAACTTCACCTGAAAGAAACAAGAGAGTTTCAACTTAGTGTTAAACTGAGATGAATGTTATCAAAATAGTGTAATTTGTCCTTAATAAAATCTCCCTTCTGGCAAAAGCTCAAGAAATAGACTATTAGTGTGTTTCCTATTAAGACATGTGTCCCTCATTCTGTAAATATGATTAAAAATAAAAAAGATCTTTAAGCACTGACACTTTCTGGATCTTTCATCTAAGCTTTCAAACAAAAAACAAACAAAAAAACTTATCTGGGATGACTTAATTTATTTTAAACAACTTAAAAGCAGTGGACTTAAAAACGGACTGGCCTCTTTCTTACTGAGATTTAGGCCTCTAAAAAAATGTAGTTTAATACCTAAAGAAGCAGCCTAAAGTATTTAATCTGTGACATTCTCCAGTTACTCAGAGAAACCCTTGAGTGCTGTGACTGTGTGGTGCCTGCAAGGTCAAGTATCTGTGCACTGAATAGCAAATGGAATACCTCTAGGGCACTACATCCTGTTGCAGCATTTAAGGTGCATTTTCATCACTGGTCCATAAGCAAATTTGTTTGCTGCAATAGCAATAGCAGAAGCATCTGAAATCTTAGATCCCCTTTGCATCTTAGGTAGGGTCTTTTCTACAACTTCACTTAATATAATCTACTCCGTAGATTTATAATCAAATTCGTAATTCCAATTGCTCAAGTCTAAACACATCATCTGGAAACACCCTAAGGTTGAGGTCTTCAGTTCTCACATTTTAAGTTGGTTCCTATTGCACTGTTAAACAGAAGAACAAAACCTGCAAGAAGGGACATCCACAGAGCATCTTCTGAGTCTCCTGGGGACAGTGTGCAATTTGCACTATTGTTGCAGAAACTCTGTGTAGAGGGTGGAGACGTTCTTAATCTGCTTGTTGAAGTAGTATAACCTTAGATTCTCTCTATGGCTGTCATCTACAAGATTAGTTACAAATTGCTCTGGGTACAGAAGTAACATCAAGGTGGTCAATGTCATATCTTCCAGGGAAATCACTGTGTTCTATTACAAATCTTGACCTCCTCTGGAATCATTTTCACTGTACTTTCCTAAAAAGTAGTCACAACCACACAGACATATATTTATAAGGGACAAGGGATTGGAACTGTGCAAATTGTGGCACAGGGATTTGAGGTTTAAGAATCATGTGAGAGAATAAAAACACGAAACAAATGCTGATGATAATCTGAAGTCATTGCCCATAATTCAGCCAAAATTTACTGAGTGTGAATAAAAAAATAATAAATAAATAAATAAATAAATAATTTACTGAGTGCTAAGTGCCAAGGATTATGTTAAGTGTTTTATGTATAGTATCTCATTTAAATATATGATGCCAGAGAATAAGGATGACATCACAATTGGGAGGAAAACAGGCTGGTCAATACAAGCTTGGTATATAGTGTATAAGGAAGATTTACATAAGCTCATCTTTGGGTAGCAGGAGGTGTTGGGAGATGGGAGAGCAGAAAGGATCTCTCTGTGACAGGAGTTCCTTTCTGAGAATTTGAATCTAGGACAGTGAAACCCAGAGTGAAATTCAGTCCTGGGTGGGTCCAGTTATGAACTACGGGTGTGGTACTCTCTACAAAAAAATCTGACCTCCCTCTCCCAACATTAGACGCCTGTTTCAGTTCTGGAAAACTGCCACCTTCCAAGAAACACTCAAGTTTTTAAGGGCAGTCGAAGCAGGTTTGGAGAATTCCTGGTACTCTGGAGGAACTCTGTTTACAGGGCTATAAAATATAGGTCTGGAAAAAGATTTAAGGTCAGGAACAGGAAAGGTCAAGTATTCTTTCAAGGTCAAATCCAAATAAAGCACTAGAGATGTATTCTAAGGCATCTTCAAGGTGAACCACTGGGATGCCTTAGAATAAAACCGTGAGTAAACCCTGAGCCCATTACCTAGCCTATCTCCCTTCTCCTCTTGCCCCGAGCCCAGTTCTTTTTCAGGAGATGCTTTGTGCAAGCGTGGGTAAACAGGTCTCTGGGCCCACCCAATGGCTGGTGTGCAATGCCACTTAGGCTGCTGCCTATTAATTCCGTTTGGCTTTCCTTGTCTGACCTCACCTCATTCCCAGCCACCCAACCGGATAAAAAGAACCACTGGGAGATGCAAAGTTGGAAAAGAAAGGGACACAAAAGTCGTTTCTTTAAAAGATGTTTCCAGAAAAGTGGTTCGCGTCATTTCCAATGCCATGAACAGATAATCTCCAAGGTATCACTCAAGTTAAAGAGACGAGACTTTTTCCCTCCCCCGCCCTTCTCCGCGCATCAGTGGAAGGGGAGGGAGGAGACGCGTGAGAGAAGAGACAGGGAGGGGGAGAGAAGCAAGAAGGGAAAGGGGTGTTGAAGGAAGCAGGAGACGACAGCAAGAAGGAAGGTGTGCTAGGGGTGGTGGACAGCCCCCGGACCCGAGTCCCCAGGGCGCGCTCAGCTCCGCGGTCCCGAGAGCTGCCCGGACGCGCCGCTGTCATCCTGGCCGCGGCCGGCGACCCGCGGAGAAGCCCCTGCCGCCCGGGCCCCGGGCCTGGGGCCACCTTCCCCGCTCCGGACCGCGGCGGGTAGCGCTCGCTCCGGTGAGTGTGCGGCTCTGCGCAGAGCGAGGGACGCGCGTCGCGCCCGCGGCCGGAGCGCAGGTGGGGACGGGGAGCGGGGGACCTGGCCGGCGCCTGCCGAAGGGTGGGAAGCGCTGTGGGGCTGTCGCCCAGTTCCTTTTCCATCACACTTCTTGGATCAAACAGTATAGGAATTCAAGAATCGCCTTTCCTTTCCGCCAGCAACCTCTGCTCCCTGGGGGCGAAGTTTCGGGGAGCAGGCGCGGTACTGGGCGGAGCTGGTGGTCTAGGCTGAGGGAGAGGGGTCCGGCCCCGGCCCAAGGGCGAGACGTGGCGGTCCAAGCCGGCGACACCCACTTCAGGGCTCAGGTTCCCGGCGCTCATGCCTTGGGGAGACGATGGGGTGGAGAGAGACGGGGCGCGGACAGAATCTGGCATTGAGAGGACAGGAGTCTTCGAATTGATCCCTTGGTGGGATCTGGGGAGGATTCGGGAGGAAGTGATAAGATAAATGTGAGAAGCTGGGAGAATCCGTAGATTGGAAACCGGTTGCAGCTTTCGCCCTTGATTTCCTGCGGGCACGAATCACTGAGGTAGAGGGGCAGGAGAGAGGTCCCACCTCGCCTCCGCAGCGTGCCTGGGCTGCTGCAGGTCTTGCCCAGGGAAGGGTTGTTGGCACCTTCCTGTTTGTAGGGACGTTTGAGCAAAGGAGAAAGGGGGTCCGTCCGAGTGGCGGGCAGCATCAGGGTTTATCCTCAGTGTTCTTGCTCCCAAAGGTGCTGGGAGAGCCGCCGCTGTGTTTCCAGAAAGTTAAAGAATGAAATGGAGAGGTAAGGAGAAAGAATACATAGGGCTGGCTGGCATTTTGGGTGACTCGAAGGCTGGATTTGATTTGGGGGTTATGTTCGTTTGCATGAAAGAGACGGCCCCTGATAGTGTGCTGGATGGGAACAGAACGTGCCCTGCCACGCAGTTTGGAAGAAACCTTGAGGAGTAGACTTCGTTTTTCCTGCCTGTTAAGTATTCCGCAGGTTCCTTGAAGACTGTAGTATAGTGAACATGATTTAAGTGAATATGTAAGATGACAAGCAGGTAGCGTTATGCCCCACCCCCCACCCCCCGCCAGTTTTCCTGGAATAGCTATGTAATTGTGGCAGTTTGATTAAATTGTAGTAGATGTGTTATGCCCCAAACCAGGAAAATAATACAAATTCAAAAATGAGTTTCACTCCAATTCCATTTGCATACACATTTTTGAAATTTGATTTGGTGGAAAGCAATCTAATGCTACTTAAGTTTGATTTGTCTCATATGTCTATGTGTTTGTTGGGTATGTGGACTGGACTCTGAGTTGCCTCATTCACAGATGGAGTGAGAGTGTCCCCAGTCAAAGCAACCCCAGGAAGACTCTGTCATCCCCTCCGGACTTACAGTTGCTCTTCCTCCTCTCCTCCCTTCCCCATCTAAGCTCGTACACATGTTCAAGCATCACCACTTTGCGTCCCCTCCAGGAAAGTGTAGTTCTTGCTTCCCCCCACCCGTTCAAATCTGTTTCAAGGTCGGTCTTGAGAATGAAAGTAGTTATACACTGTTTCCAATCAAAAGTGGTTTTCTAAGATCTGGGTAGAGTGTTCATCAAGGAACAAATTCAGATGCTTCTAGAATAAATCTTATTCTTGTGTGGTATTAGCTTAGGAGTTCCTGGATATGAAAAATAACTTATTTTACTTATTTTTATAGGAAGCTTTAGTATATTTTTCCACACACACACTTCAGTTAGTATAAATCATTTGTTCAAGGCCCATTCACTTAGGTTTATTACAGGGCTGATGAGCTTAAGTTATATCAAGGGATTGTTCCCCTTCAAAAGTATACAAATACATCTATTTGTTGGAATGAAAACTGTAAAGAATAATGCAATTTTTGCCACTTTGCTTCATTAGCCACATTTATAAATGGGTGCAATTGAGCAATAGCACATTTGTAAAGGCAACTTTTTCAATTTTTAAATAAATAAATGTATTACTTAACTAGTTTTCTAAAGTTCTTAGTTATTGTTCTTATAAAAACTACCATAAAACAGGTAATAAAAATTATACACACAACTTTCTTAGGAAATATTTTGTTTTTAATTTAAAATTGTGTGCATGTTTTTTCCAAGACTTCCAAAATTATAACTTCTTAATTGGAAATGAAAGGAGTGATAGTTTCAATTTTCTTATCTGGCAAACGTGGTCCCCTTTGAATGTAACTATTACTGAAATCATTTCAAGGGTGTTTGAAGGACACTCTCTAGTACATTAGTAATAATAAAGGGATGATATAAAACAACATAGACATGGTAATGTTTGAAAAGCAATTGCAGGATTGTCTTTTTTTCAATATTAGAGGTAGAAGGGATGCTGAGTTTTTGTTTGTTTGCTTTGTTTTGTTTTTTTTAATTAGAGGTGGGAGGAATGCTGTTCAAAGCAGAATAAACAAGATGCAGTGTGTTGCCTCCTAGATGTTTTTAACTGAAAGCACTATTAATCCTTAAGTGACAGGGTCAAGAAATAAATAAGGAAGCACTGGTAGTGATCCAACGTAGAACCACAGTTCCCGTGCCCCACCTGAAAAACTTTTTTCCATTCCCTCAGCCATAAATTAGACAGGCAAGAAATATAATTTCTGCTCTAAATGTGAAGAACCCTTGAAGTGCAGTAGGGAATCTCAGAGTTGTCATCTGCAACAGAAATAATGCATCCTCTTGAAAAGGAAAAAAGAGAAATGTTTCAGAGCCTGGGAATGAACATAAATAAGCAAAAATTATATCAGTGAGTATACATGAGTATTAAGCAAGGGGGAATGTATGGATCTGATAATCTCTCCAATTCGTTTGTGGTATTTCCTTCTCTCAGAAGCAATGTGTGGCCTTTTAACTCATGGCATAGAATTTCTAATTTCTTCTATGTACAATGGGAAGACATAAAAGCATTTCCAGCAGGAAACTGTTTTACCAAGGTACTTTTGCTATTGTGTGAAGCTTATCTGTTGGAAGACAAAAAGAGAATGCTAGTAGGCTGTCAGAAAACTACTAGAGTTTTCTAGCCTAATACTTAACTAAAATAATTGTAATAGAGATGGTGAGAAGTGGCTGAATTCTAGATGTATTTGGAAGTAAAGGAGACAAGACTTAGTGATAGATTAGACATGGTTGCTGATGGAAAGAAAAGAATCAAAGCTCATGCTGAGGTTTATGACCAGATCAAGTAGAAAAATGAAGTTGTCACCAACTGATATGGGGAGACTAGGAAGGAGCAGTTAAATTTTGAGCAGTTATTAGATATGCTGACATCACAGGGGTAGTTGGGACAGGGAAAAAGTCAGAGTTGTAGATAAAAATGTGTGAATCATCAGTGGATAAATGGCATTTAGAACAATATTTTATGAAATAATTTCAGAAGAGAGTGCACTCAAAAGATCAAGCTGAGAAAAGAGCTATAGATGGTTCAAACAACATATATCGAAGAGAGTAGAGCCAGAAAAGGAAACCGAGAAGGAGCAGTCAGTGAAGGGGGGGAAATCTAGAAGAGTTTGCTATCATGGAAGCCAGAAGAAGAAAGTATTTTAGGAAGAAAGAAGTGATGATGAGCTGTGCCCAGTGCTGCTGCTGGGTTAAATTATGAAGACAAAATATTCTCTTGGAACTTTAGATGATGTTGATAATAGGTATTTCCGTTGAATGGTGGTGACAAAAGATCAATCAGGAAGGACTGAACAAAGTTTGGTGAGCTCGTGATTCCAATCCTAGGAATTTCTTACAGATATACTTGTGCTTAGTAAAATAATATATGTTTAACGTTATTACCTGCAGCTTTGTGTATGAGAAACCAATTAAAAATAACATAAATACTTACAAATAGAAAACAAGCAAAATAAACTATGTGTATTCATTTAATGGAATACGATCCAGCTTCTAAAATTTCTATATATTTAAGATTTCTATATATTAAAATGAAAAGATCTTCAAATTGTATTGAGGAAGGAGTAAAAGTTACAGTGCAGCATGCATGGTATGTTATCATTTATTAAAAAAAGCAAAGAAAATTGAGTTTATATATGAAATATATTTATATATTTTTTCAAATCAGTGGATAACAGTTGTTGCCTGCAAGGAGGGAAACTGGATGGTAGAGCACAATGACAGGAAGAAGATGACCTCTTATATATACTTTAACTCCTTTGAATTATGTACATAGATTAGCTATTCATAACTTTAAATAAAATTGTATGCATAAATTTGAAAAAAAAATTATAGTTTAAAATAAGAGAAAAGAAAGGATGGACACTACGGAAATGAATATTATATATAACATAATTCTTTAAAGAAGTTTTCAAAAAGAAAATTAAAGGTAGCTGGACTGAACCATGGAGATTTGTTTTTATATGAATGTCTGGATTAGACCAATGAGAATGAACCACACAGAAGGAAAAGTTGGTTAAAAATAAATAAAAAAGAACAACTGAGGGAGCAAAATCCTTTAATAAGTGGTAGGGGATGACATTCCAGGTACTAGTAAGGAAGGGAACTAGAATGACTAGGAACAGGCACACTGCCATGTTCTAGAAATCCCCAGATCTGGATCTGCTCTTTGTTCGGCATCCAACATTCCTAAAGCTAAGCACTGCCTGGGACATTTGTATAAACTATTGCAATTGAAGCTACCTTAAATCTCAGATTATAATGCCATTTGGACCCTCAACCTCTCATCAAATTTTTTCTTACCATTGGCTGACACTTTCTAATTTCCCTAAGCAGTTGGTATACAGCTGGCCACCCGGCTCAAAACTACCTCTGCCTCTGTCCCCTGCTCCCGTCAAGATGATTCTTCTTTACTAGGAATTCAGAGTTTCTCAGGAATGAATCTCCTCCACCACTTCTAACTCATGTCTCCTTCCCTCCAGTTCTATAGTCAAGATGACCCCTCTCTCTGCTCTGGACCCCACAACAGCCCCACTCCAATATGAATTTTGCTGCACAAACCATTACTGTGTTTATCACCTGCACACTGCATCATTTCTTCTTTACAAATTTCTCTTTAAATTGAATCATATTTTAAAATATAAAGTTAAAATTATCACTATTGTTAATGAAAAATCAATATTACTGCCACATGTAAGAGGCAATGATGAAAATGAATCTAGCAAAAGCATAGTGATATTATTACATTTTAATCAGATATTTATTGTCAGCTAAAAGGCTTGAGCCTGAGGCTGATGTTCTCTTGGCTTAAAAGGGAGATTAGCAAAAGTTAAGAACAAATTTTCACTAAATTGAAAGTCTCTCAAGGGTTAATCTAAAGGGAAAGGAAATTGAACAGAGAATGAATTCACCACTGTCTGATACAGTCGTATTTAATGCCATGTCCTAGTACAAGTGGTCATGTTGAGTAGCACCAGTGAGACAAATCTTTCATTTGGGTCGATTCCTTCATATCCAGCACAAACCTCCCTATTAAACTAAAAACCCTGGAGATCGCTACATGGACAGATCAGTGACCTCCAGGCCCACTCATCCAGTTTATTATCAAACTCATCTTTTTCCCTGAATGTTTAAGCCTCTTGTATTCCATATTCCATCAGAGAGACTGTCCCAGATTCCTTCTTTATAACTTTTCTCCATACCAAACCAAATTCAATCAGTCTATCCTTGATGGGTCTCTTGAATCTATTCTACTTTCTAGGCACCCATTACTTACTTTAACTCAGTATGCCTAGCCTGGACTCTTTTAAAAACTCATCTCCCTAAATCTAGCCTTACCCCCATGAGTCATTTTTCCCATACTGCCACCAAGTTGATTTTAGGGATTAGTTTCATCTCACGATTTAAATGCCTTAATGGCTCATCATTTCATTCTGGGAACAAGCCCTGCCCTGTAGCTGCTCACCTTTCCAGGTTCTCCTTTATCTGGATTTCTATTCCAGCTTTACTTCTGGCAACTCTGCCTTGCCCTTGCCCACTTGCCAGCTATGCCTCAGCAATCGGGAACTACTCACCCTTCTCTGACACATTAGGTTTTCTCACTGTTCTTCACTCAGCTCTAAATGTCCTTTCTTCCACCTGGCAAATTCTTACTCATTTGCCAAAATTTGGATGTGTTTGTTTTCTTTCCCAGACCCCTTCCTTTGCTAGAAAGTAGCCCACTACTCTACACCAGCTGTGAGCCTTTTGTGAGCAACCATGCTGCACTCACCCTGCTGCTTGTATTTTACTTATTTACATGTCTCTTCTCTCCAAGGAGGCTGGTGAATCCTCCGAGGCAGGAATTGAGCCTTCTTCATCTCTGTATCCTCAGCCTGAATGAATCATAGTGCTTGGCACAAACAGCATCAAAGGAAAGTTCTCTGACTCTTGTGCTGCCTAGGTTAAGAGCATCTACAAACAACCACCCTTGGGTGAGAGTGATTTACCAGAAGTCAGCTCAAAAATTTCTCCTTCTTTGTTCAGTGGTGGCTGTCTTTATGACACTGAACTCTTTCAAACTGTGTCATGAAAGTCCAAAAACCCAGAGAAGCTTCCTAACCTAATCTTCTGTTCCCACAGTCTCGAAGACAGATGGCTATATCACTTACATAATAAAACCTCAAGGGAAGAAAATTATACAACCTCACTCAAAAACGCACCTTAGTGTTCAACTGCTTTTATTTTTGTATACAATATAAATTGACATTGCTATGGTTATCTCTATTCTTTCTTGAAATGGGCAATAAGCGGTTACATTTTTCTTAAAACAATGTCAACTAATATTGAACAAAAATATTTCACTTAAATCAGGAGTTATTGATACCCATTCAACTTTTGCATGTGCTTAACCTTCTACCTTATCCAAGATTCAGAGGTCCAATTCAGCTTGAATCTTTCCTCTCATTTTTTATTATCTCCTGATCTTATAATTAGGATATCAGTGTATTAGCACACTCATTGTGCTAAGTTATGGAGCAAAATCTTCTTTGGGGTAGATATTTTATATGAGTATAAAGCAATATATACATTAAAACAGTCAAGATTATGTGCAAACACCTAGTCATGAAAAATCCTTATTTAATAATTGTGTTTCATCTTCTAATACTTTACTTTTTGAGACATTTTTGTTTTTTTGGAAAACATATAAAGAATAATTTTGTTTTCTAATTACCATAGCAAGCAACTTCCTGAGTACTGTATTAATAGCTAAATAACTTCAGGAAAAGACTAATTTGGCTCATGCTTACAAACAAAAGTAATTCAGTCATACAGTACAAGTAACAATGAGTAGGTTAGTTGCATATTTTCATGCCTGTTATTAAACGATGTTTGAAATAATAAGCTTTATATTTGAAAAGTGGTCATTTCAACATTCTGTCTGCTTATTAACCAGTGCAGCCACTGCTACACAGCACTAATAATTCAAAGCATCTTCTAGTTGTTCTTCAGAATCTTAGCAGCTTTGCTTGACAAGCCAAGGTCCCTTTAATCTTTATAATTCTGGTTGAAGTAAAAGCAATAGAGCTTCTATTCTTATGTTTTATCGCTAAAGTCTAAATTGTATGATTTGGAGCCTTTCTGTTTTGAGAAAAGGAGGCTAGATTTCAAATATTCAAAGAACTATTTTTTCTCAAATTCATCTGTCGATCTTTCTTTTTCCTCTTTTTTCCTGATTAGGTTTAATCAGCCATCATCAATTTTAGAAGATATCGGAAGAGAGAACTAATATTCTTTCCTGAATAGCCACAATCCTGGAAAGGGCCTTCAAATGAATAGGTTAAAATCCCGACAAACTTAATTTTTGTCTTAAAGAAGTTTACCAAGCTTTAGCTCAATTCCATGCAAGTTTCCTTTCTTTGCATATCCTCCCAGATATACCTGCTCACTAAAAGAAGTTGCAACTTTTTATTGAACATCATTGCTACCCTCAGAACTGAAGAGGAGAAAATCTGCCAAGATGTATTATACCGATGAATAAGCTGACTGTCCTGACTTGACCATCCCAGATTGTACACAATATTAATAGTCAACTTTGTACCCCAGAAGTATATACACTCAATTGTTTCAATAAAAAAAAGAAAATAAATAAAAAGTATATAAATTCATTACATCATTGTAAAATTGCAAATAGACAATACTTCTGCTAACATTAAGAAGTGGCTAAGGAAGATTACATTAAAACCAGTGTTTCATGTTGGAACATTACTTTCTTCAAAAAAAGACATCTAATTTGACATATCAAGGTACAGATTCACAGTAAGGAAATGAGTGCTTTCTGAGTGAATAAATGTATGATTATTTACAGCATTCAAAAGTGGTATTGGACCTTACTAAATGAAATGTAGAAGGAACACCCCTAACCTGTATACAAACTAATTGAGTAGGTAGAAGGATAATTGAGAATTATGCATAATTCCATGAGCATAATTATAGTAGTTTGAAAATGAACTGTGTGATAGTTTTCACAATTGCATTCAAACATATTATTATATTTTATCTTCACACGGGAATAATTATCCCCATTTTACAGAAGAAGGAACTGATTCCCAGAAAGACTAAATGATTTGTGTTTCTTACAGCCAAGCGGGAACTAGGGTCACAAATTCACAATTCAACCCAATCCAGTCATCTTCTGGATTTGACTGCCATTTGACCCTAAAATATTTGAGAAAAACCTATCTCTGGATTCTTTTATTATTATTTTTTTTTTAGAAATCTGTTTTATTTTATTTTATTTATTTTTATTTTTTTTAAATTTTATTTTGTCGATATACATTGTGGCTGATTATTGCTCCCCATCACCAAAACCTCCATCTCTTCTCCCTCCCCCCCTCCCCCCCAACAATGTCCTTTCTGTTTGCTTGTGTATCAACTTCAAGTAATTGTGGTTGTTATATCTTCTTCCCCCCCGCCCCGGTTTTGTGTGTGTGTGTGTGTTAATTTATATATTAATTTTTAGCTCCCACCAATAAGTGAGAACATGTGGTATTTCTCTTTCTGTGCCTGACTTGTTTCACTTAATATAATTCTCTCAAGGTCCATCCATGTTGTTGCAAATGGCAGTATTTCATTCGTTTTTATAGCTGAGTAGTATTCCATTGTGTAGATGTACCACATTTTCCGTATCCACTCATCTGATGATGGACATTTGGGCTGGTTCCAACTCTTGGCTATTGTAAAGAGTGCTGCGATGAACATTGGGGAACAGGTACAACTTCGACTTGAAGATTTCCATTCCTCTGGGTATATTCCCAACAGTGGGATAGCTGGGTCATATGGTAGATCTATCTGCAATTGTTTGAGGAACCTCCATACCATTTTCCATAGAGGCTGCACCATTTTGCAGTCCCACCAACAATGTATGAGAGTTCCTTTTTCTCCGCAGCCTCGCCAGCATTTATCGTTCATAGTCTTTTGGATTTTAGCCATCCTAACTGGGGTTAGATGGTATCTCAGTGTGGTTTTGATTTGCATTTCCCGGATGCTGAGTGATGTTGAGCATTTTTTCATATGTCTGTTGGCCATTTGTATATCTTCCTTAGAGAAATGCCTACTTAGCTCTTTTGTCCATTTTTTAATTGGGTTGCTTGTTTTCTTCTTGTAAAGTTGTTTGAGTTCCTTATATATTCTGGATATTAATCCTTTGTCAGATGTCTATTTTGCAAATATTTTCTCCCACTCTGTTGGTTGTCTTTTAACTCTGTTCATTGTTTCTTTTGCTGTGCAGAAGCTTTTTAGTTTGATATAATCCCATTTGTTTATTTTTCCTTTGGTTGCCCGTGCTTTTGGGGTCGTATTCATGAAGTCTGTGCCCAGTCCTATTTCCTGAAGTGTTTCTCCTATGTTTTCTTTAAGAAGTTTTATTGTTTCAGGGTGTATATTTAAATCCTTAATCCATTTTGAGTTGATTTTAGTATACGGTGAGAGGTATGGGTCTAGTTTCATTCTCCTGCATATGAATATCCAGTTATCCCAGCACCATTTGCTGAAGAGGCAGTCCCTTCCCCAGTGAATAGGCTTGGTGCCTTTGTCAAAGATCAGATGGCAGTAAGTGTGTGGGTTGATTTCTGGATTCTCTATTCTATTCCATTGGTCAGTGTGTCTGTTTTTATGCCAGTACCATACTGTTTTGCTTATTATAGCTTTGTAGTATAGCTTAAAGTCAGGTAGTGTTATGCCTCCAGCTTTAGTTATTTTGCTCAGCATTGCTTTGGCTATGCGTGGTCTTTTATTGTTCCATATAAATGACTGGATAGTTTTTTCCATTTCTGAGAAAAATGTCTTTGGAATTTTGATGGGGATTGCATTGAATTTGTATATCACTTTGGGTAGTATGGACATTTTCACTATGTTGATTCTTCCAATCCAAGAGCATGGGATATCTTTCCATTTTCTTGTATCCTCTCTAATTTCTCTCAGCAGTGGTTTGTAGTTCTCATTATAGAGATTTTTCACCTCCTTGGTTAACTCAATTCCTAAGTATTTTATTTTTTTGGTGGCTATTGTAAATGGGCAGGCTTTCTTGATTTCTCGTTCTGCATGTTCACTATTGGAGAAAAGAAATGCTACTGATTTTTTTGTGTTGATTTTGTATCCTGCTACTGTGCTGAAATCATTTATCAATTCCAACAGTTTTTTTGTAGAGGTTTTGGGCTGTTCGATATATAGGATCATGTCATCTGCAAACAAGGACAGTTTGACTTCATCTTTTCCAATCTGAATGCCCTTTATTTCCTTCTCTTCTCTGATTGTTTTTTTTTTTTAATTGAAACATAATTGATTATACATGTTTTGTGGGTACAGGGTTGACTATCAGTTTTTGTGTACAATATGTGATGATCAAATCAATATTACTAGCAAGTTCATTATTACAAATTGTAATTAGTCTTTGTGTCCCTTCCCCAATTTCTCCCTAATATGTGTTTTATCTTTTCATTATCTTTTAAGTTTATTATTGCTCACTTTATAAGTATTTCCAATAACAAAAATGTGATTCTATTCTGATAACATTTTTCACATTGTTGAAAACATGTATGTATAAAATTATTTTAAAGAATAAAATTAAAATCCTCCTTAATTCTATAACAACATCCTCACAAAAATTGAGTATTATATCTTTAAAGAAATTTTTGCTGAATTGATAGCCACAATTATATATCTAAATTCTTGTTAATATTGGTATATTTTTCATTTGATTACCTATAAAGATGAATACAATTTTTTTACTTATTTTTATTGTCATTTGAATTTATCCTTTTTGAATTATCTGGCAGTCCTTTTTGCTCATATTACTGTAGACATGTTTATGTTTCTCTAAAGCTTTGTCTCTCATAGGTTGCAAATTTTTCTTTGTTGATGTCTTTGATCTTGTTCCATGATTATTACTGATGGCATGTAAGTTTAAACTTTATTTCCATTTTTCTACTTTGGTTTGAGATTGGTTTCATAAAACCAAAAACAAGCTTACAATATTCCGTCTCAACATCAGCTGGATATTTATTCATATCTTTTCATATTAATGGTCTTATTTTAATTTAGCACTTATATCAAGCTGAAATTTATTTTTCTATATCATCTTTGAAGAGTTGTTCTCTTAATCCTTTTTTTCTAGCTAGTCAGTGTATGATTCTAATATCATATCTTGAAAAGTCATTCCCTCCCAACTGATATGAAATATTAGGTTTATCATCCACTAGATGCTTCTGTTTGAAGTGATCAGTTCTGTTTAATTCTTATCTTTTTTGATCATTGCAGCAGACCTGCACTACTTTTACTTACTGTAAATTTTATAGTATTTTAGCAACTTGTATGCAGAACAAGGATTCTTTATGACTCCTTCCCAAAATATTATTTATTCACTTTCATTTGTTCCCCTTTAGTGAGCATGGCTAATTTTGTGAGATATCTAAAAGTTAACCTGAAATAACTGACTGGATTTCCCATGGAGAAATACATTGTCTCTCAATTTATTTAAGTCTTAATCATGTATGTCGATAAAGTTTTTTTGTTTTTTTTTTTTATAATTGACTTATAGGTTCTACACATTTCGTATTTGGGTTTTCCCCTAAGTATTTCATGTTAATTATTATTGGGTTTTCTCCCAAGTATTTCACATTAATTTCCTTTTGGTTCTGGCTAGTTCACAAAAAAGTCACGTATTTTTATTCATTTATCTTAATATACTTAATTTGCTAAATTCATGTTAATGTGAATAGATATTTATTTGATTCTCTTGGCTATTTAAAATAAACTATATATTTTGAATCTAAAAACTTTGTCTCCTTAGCAATATTTTTTTCTGTTTTATGTTCTAAATAACAGTACGTAAGTATATTTATAGAGATATTCTATTAGAATTATCATGTGTTACTCTCAACTGTACAAACCAAATAATGTAGCATTGAATTTTAATGTTTTCTTTGTTACAAAAGTTATTTTGAAGAAGTTGTCTTAAATGGCAAAGTTTTAGGTTTTTGCATTTAAATATTTTCAGTTGATGCTTAGTTTTAGCATTTCATTGTGGTCAGAAAATGTGGTCAGCATAATTTCTAATTGAGATGCTTAATTAAGGTTTTCATTTTGATTTACATGTATTTAATTTGTGCAAAGTTCCACTGTACATTTGAAAAGCAGCAAATTACATACGTGGTACAACACTAAACTTCAGTATTATATTCAACAGTTTCATATTCTCATTTCATTTTATGTGATTGACCTATTAGTCATTTATAGAAATGCATAGATACATTAAAGTCTCCCTCTATAATTATATTTGTCTATTTCCCGTTGGACTTATCCAACTTAAAATTACTTGTATATTGTGGTGCTTAATTATTGGGTACTTAATACAATTGTCTGATCTTCCCATGTGAAATTTACTTCATTTTATCTCATTTTATTGAATTCAGCTTGTCTAATATTAGCCTTATTATCCTTTCTATCTTTAGGTTGGCCTAAAATTTGTTGATCTGAGTCATTTTATTTTTGGATTTTTCTTATGAGCAAAATATTATTAGATTTTATTTTTACCCAATGCAAATATACAATCTGATTACTTTTCCCTTTTAGTAGATGAGCTCACCTTATTTTTTTAACTAGTTACCATAAATATCAGATTCCATTTGACCTGGACCAAACAATTTTCAGTGTTTTCTTGTTTCTTTTTCTTTTTTTTTTTTTGTAACTTCTTTTCTATTTTATCCTTGTCTCTTTTTCACTGATTGATAATATCTTGATTTGTTTATATTTGGGGAGAAAAATGCAAGTTTATTTAATTTGGATTTATAACCAAATGGAGTTTATATGGATTCTGTTAGAAATAGGTCTATGTCATTGTTTGAATTCCTTATCTTTTACAGAATCTATAGCCTGACAGGAAGTGGAGGGAACAAATAGTCCCAAAATAAACTTCTTTCATCAAAATGTCATTATTCATTCCATCTGATGTTGCTGTCTTCACCACAGTGAACTTTATCAGTGCCTAGTTCTATGCTTTGCCAGACTACACATTTCTGGATGTTAGCGTGCCTCCCAGGGCTTCAAGCAGACAGCAGGCCTAGCAATAATGCCTTTCATTCCTCCCCTAGCTTTCTTTTGGTGCCATCCCTCGACCCATTCACTTAGGGTGTAACAAATTGAGTCTGCAAGCATTATCTTTACTTACCTTCCAGATAGATTGCTTTTTTGAAGGTGATAAATTTTAATATCATTTTATTCCTATCCTTTATAGTTTCCATCAAACTGATTCACACTATTTCAAGCAGAAATTCCTGAAATTTTGTCCAGGAAGATGTCAGGTATCACTAGTTTCTAACAATAGCTTGGTTGTTTTCTCCTTTTCTGGTTTATAAATTATTTCAGTATGAACTCACGTAGGTGAGGAACTATATGCAATCTTTAAAATAAATTCCCCAAGCTGTTACTTTTGACCCAGTTCATATATCATGTGAAGAAGCAAAAATAGTAACTTTGCATAGAAGTTATTAATTTTAAGAAGCACTTGGCCAGTATGCATATGCATTGAACTCATCTCTGTGAGATAGATCTTCTACTGGCTCTTATAACCTTAGAATATTAAAACTCTCTTTTGCTCTCCCCCAGATAATTTGACTTTGCTTTTATGTACCAATAGGCCATAGCCTAGGTACTAATAAATAATCCTGACTTCAGTAATTCATTAACTTATTTCTTCTCATAATTCAGAAAGCCTCCTTATTTCATACTCCTTGAATTTTAACTTAGGAAATACTTAAAATTATACATGAACCATGGTCACAAAATTTGAGATTATCCAATCTTGTAGCTCATTGGCTTCTCTGAATGATTAACCATACATCAGCCCTTGCAGTTCAGTCATTTTTAGGTCATTCAATAGAATTCCATTGTTAAATAAGAAGCATCTTATTTAAATAGACAAGCACTCAAACTACTTGAATGTGATAGATCTTAGCATGACTAAACATTAAAATTATAATTTTATGAGTAACAAAGAAGATCTATAATTAAATGGGGAAAAGGGAAGTTGACGAGTTTTATTTTTTAATCGTGGGAAGTCTTTGAAGCGTAAAGAACACAATAATATGTCAAATGTCAAGAGGTAAAACCAAGTTCTGAAAGGTATATATAATAGCAAAGGAAAGAAATTAATGTTAAAATTGTAAGAAGATGTTTTTAAAGATTTTGAATAAAAGTGTTTTGCCTGGTGATGTTCGGGTATATGCTTAATGACCAGCTGGAGAAGGGAGAGAAAGGACCCTGACTCAATGAGTTTGCCAATTTTCGTAGTGTAAATACTCCCAACATTATCAATTTTGAGGTATCAGCACTAAGTCACTGAGCATAGAGTCAGAAAAAAATGTAACCAATGACTCTCATGAGCCAGTGGGAGCCACTTCCAGAAAACCAATGAAATAATCTTTGTAGCATTTTAAAAATTGGTTATCAGGATATGTAAGATCTAATTGGTAAAGGTAAAGGGTATCTTGAGCCTGGCGGTATGTACTTTCACATTTAAAGTGATGAATGAGGCAATGTAGTACAGTTGAAAGACAATGAGACCATAGGATTAGAAACTCATGGGTTTAAATCCTAGCACCATCACTTAGTATGTGATTTTAGCAAAATTACCTAATATATCTAAGACTTAACTTATTTATTTATTTATTTATTTTTAATTGATAAATAAAGATTGTATATATATTTATGATGTACAGTATGATATTTTGAAATATACGTACATTGTGGAATGGCTAAATCAAGCTAATTAACACATATATCAACTCATTTATTTGTGGTAAGAACACTTAAAAATATACTCCCTTAATTTTTGAGCATACATACATTGTTATTAATTATAGTCCCCATGTCATACAATAGATCTCTTGAATTTAGTCTTCCTGTTTAACTGAAATTTTGTATCCTTTGACCAACATCTCCCTCCCTAACACCATTCCCCCACCCCTGGTACCTACTGTTCTACTCTGTTTCTATGAGCTCAACGTTTTTAGATTCCACATATCAAGGCTTCATTTATTCATCTGTAAAATTCTGAAAAATGAGACCTACTGAGCAAACATCTTATAATGATTAAAAGATACAATAAATATGAATGTAGCTGGCATATAAATAGATTATAAATAATTATTTTTCTAAATAACATTTCCTTTATCCTGTCGTAACTCATTAGAAAGTAGTAAAATGAGGTCAGAATATATAGTATGATTAGTAAGGAGATGATCATGACTCTAGTGTTGACACACCTATGTAGCTACCAGAAAATTGTTCTTATATACGAAAGAGAATTCATTAGAAATGCAGACAACAAAGGAGTAATCTGGTACCAATATTTGTTTTCCTTTCCATCTTTAAAGTGTCAATAAAATAAGCACAAAACTTTCAAAAAGTTATGGGCCATGGCACATAAAAAATCTCCATGACCCAATTTTGTCACATCATTTTTCAGTCTCTACAGTTGAGGAAAATGAAGTCAAGGAATGTAGAAGGGGTACTGAGTGGGCCAACCTATGGTATTTGCCACTAAAATACATTTCTGGAAAAGGGAGAAACAGTATGACATGGGAATTAATGAAAAAACCTAACTTTTGGCTACATATTAAAAGCCTGACATTTAAAATGGCACATGCAGTATTTTGATGGATGAAGATGGTTAGATTTAGAATATGTGGGATGAATTTGGTGAATCAAACAAAAAATGAACTGACACAGAAGTAGAAAAGATGAATTTTTTAAGTTGAAAGGTAAAGTAGCCTAATATATTTCAAATGCAAAGTAAACCTAGGATAGGATCAGGAAATATACTCCAAAAGTAGCTTGGTACCAGATGAGCCTATGGGTATGTCTCTTATTTCCTAGATCAAAGTATCAAATTTGAAGACATAAACACTATACGAGTTGCTTTTTAAAAAATATTTTTAAACATATATATATATATATATATATTAATTCCCAAATCAGTACTAAAAAAAAAGCATCATCCCATTTTATAGAAGAGGATACTGATGACCATTTATACATAAATGATCTGGGATTATACAATTTATCACTCAAGAGACATTGAAGGTTTCGACAAGGGAAGTAATAAGATGGAAAGTATAAGTTTCTGCAGTTATTTGACATTTGCTAATTAAAATTCTTAACTTACTCTGTGCCAATGGCAAAATTAGAAGCTGTTGAATACTACAGACACCAAAGGGTTATTCTTCATACAGCAGATTGTAATGTTTTAAGAGTTTTCCTTATGAAGACAAGATCCCCCCCCCCCCCCGGGCATTTTACTTACCTCCCTACCCCTTTGCAACATATCAGTGCTTTTGCCCATTCTGGCATGTAAAACAAAAATTATTTAGGTAACTATTTCATACTTTTTAATCAAAGTTTTCATTAAGAAATAAGTTAATAATTCTCATGAAATGCATTAGTTTGGATTAGTTTTCAGTTTCATTTGCAGAGAACTGAGTTTTGAGAAAATTTGAAACATGATAAGAAAATGTGATTAAGGAAAGGACAATGTTTGCGAACATATGATTCTAGTAAAGAAGAGGGACTTAGTTGAGTGGCCAGGGACATATTATTTTCCTGTAAATTTTTCTTACTGAAGTCGTCAGTGACCTTCAAAATGATAAATCCAAAAATCAATCTTCAGCCCTCATTCTGTCTGATCACTTGGCAGCATTTGACTATGATTTACAGAAACCACTTCTTGAACTCTCTAATTAGCAGCAACAGTCTCCTGATTTCTGATATTTAGACTATTCTTTCTATGTTTTACATAATTTGTTAATTTGTTTTTGTTTTGGTGGTGCTTTGAGGTCTATTGAGTGTCCTGTGCGCAAGGGGAGAGATGAGTGATAAAGTCAAGTACTCTTATTTTATTTTATTATTTTATTTTATTTTATTTTGTCGATATACAATGTGATTGATTATTGTGCCCATTACAGAAACCTGCCTCCCTCCTCCCTCTCCCCGCTCCCTCCCAACAATATCCTTTCTGTTTGCTTGTACTGTCAACTTCAAGGAATTGTAATTGTTATGTCTTCTTCCCCTGCCCCCGGTTTGTTTGGTTTTTTTTGTATGGTATATCTACACAATGTAATACTACTCAGCTATAAAAAAGAGTGAAATACTACCATTTGCAACGATATGGATGGACCTAGAGAGAATTATATTAAGTGAAACAAGTCAGGCACAGAAAGAGAAATATCACATGTTCTCACTTATTGGTGGGAGCTAAAAAAGTCAAGTACTCTTAAAAGGATGTAGACATTCTTCACAATCTGGCCCCATCTCCATTTTAAACTTCATCTCTACACTCGATTAACTTGCCATTCCGATTTTCTCACCTCGGAACCACTTAGCAATTACACCCTCAGCAAAATCTTCCTAGAATCTCTCTAGAAGTTGTTATTTAATTTACTAGGCTCTCCCAGCTTTTATTTGTGTATATTTATAGTTGAACTTACTATATGTATGTATAGTTTATGCCTAAAAATAACTCCCTACCATCACTATACCATGAGCTTCTGAAGGGCAAAGCACCTGTCTTTAATCTTTGTGTACCCAGTGACTAGTGACTAAAATAAGGTTTAAAATAATCAACATGCATGTTTAATTAGCAAATGAAAGTTCAATTAATTAATACTACCAGGCCCTTTATTAGCACCATCTTGGTCAAGTCTTTAAACTTCTTTGTGTCTTTGTTTACTTACCTGCAAAATACAGGATGATAATTCTTACCACTCCCCCTTAAAATCTCACAATTGTTGTTTGGTATCAGAATATGAAAATGGACTACAAAACTATTCTATAAATGCAAGGTATTATGTATATAGAGTAGACTAATTTGAGTTATGAGCCTACAGTTTTCCTGAAGTATCAAATAACCATACACATGCCTGTGTGTGTGCACGGGCGCACACACACACACACACACACACCCCACAAATGAAATGAAATGCTACTGATTTTCTTATCTTTACCAATTTTTACATTTCCTAATGTGTAGGAAAAGGATCACCTTTGCTGATTTAGTTGCCCCATATTTGAATGCTGTCAAGGACATAGTTACTCCATTTAGCACAGCTTTTTCAATAGTCTTCGTCTACATCATAATGGTTGCCTTAGATTTCAAGTTCCTGAAGATGAGAAGTACATCTCTATATAATATGTAAAATATCATTATACACAAATAGTCGATTAAGAAACATCTTTGATAGGGCTAATGACTTTCTGAATTGTTATGAACAGGACTGGAAGCAATTGGTAAGTAATAAGAATTAAGTCAAGTGATAGACCTTAGCATTCCCACTGCAAAGTTTCTACACAGAATCGTATGCGTTTTAGCTAACAAAACATTATTTACGAGTTCTTGAAACTATCCCAGTTGGGAATGCTACACTTGTTGCATTGCTGAGAGGCCTGGCCTTTTATTATTGTTCTGAATATGAACTAAGTAATGGTGCAAACTGTTCGATTTTACAAATGAGGTGCACAGCTGGAATGTGACTTGGCCTCTGTTGCCAGCAATTTTTCAGATGCCTTTGTTCCAAATGACATAAAGAAAGTCTCAATTTAAAAAGTTAAAGACAAATGGTAAGATTACTGAAGCATTTTAAATGTATGTCAAAGTTTCCATTATTCATTGGTTTTGCAGATGCCACCTCAGTACTATTGCTCATGGTGCTGATGAAGCCATGCTATATAAAGCACAGCTCTGTCAAATTCAAGAGAATTAGTAGAATGATATTCTTTGTCAGAGATGGAATTGACAAGTACACATTCTGTGGAAACCGTCTGATAACCTTCAGAAATGGCACTCTACTTTTGTAGGATCCCCAAAAGGCACACTATCAGAAAGAAACCAAGAGCTCTGGTGATTTATTCTTGGTCACTTTCAGGAATTATACAAATGCACTGTAACTCTGGGAACCCTGCTCATATTATTTGCTTCCTGTTTGAATATCTCCCAGCAGAGATTTTGCCTAAGATGTGCAGTAGTTCCGTAAATGAATCACAAAACCTGTAAAGAGCTGTACAAAATTTATATGTACGTATAACAAAAGCTTCAAATTTTTTCTAGTATTGACATTATTGATACAACCCAGCATAGAGATGAGAGAGTTTGTGATTAAGATCTTTTAAGATAATCTATGTACAAGGGGAAGGGATTAAAGGAAGGGGTGACAATGGAGAAGCCTCAGGCCCACTGTTTGACATGGCAATGTTGCATTATCTCCTGTGTCAAGTGGAAAATCTAGAAGATACCACATTTGAGCTATCCTGCCAAGTGTCCCACCAAGAAGGCTGCTCAGGAAGTGAGGTGACTTGAGCAGCGAAAGGATCTGGGGAGCAGGAGAAATGGTGGAAGATGATGGCTTAAACCTAACCTGCTTCCTGGGTTTCCACTTGATCCACAGGAGACCTGCAGCCCAGCCATGCCAAACAGTGGGCTTGTATTGCAGACTCCTCCCCCATCACTCCTTTCTCAGCTCCCCACCCCCTACTCCCCTAGCTCTGCCTCTCTCTAATTGTGCTTTGACCTGTTTATGTATCCACAGGCATATCATCAAGTCTGCAGGGTAACCCATATCCAATGGGAAAGAAGCCTAGAGGACAAAATTCAAGGAGGCATTTGCTCTCAGGGCTGTGCAAGTGCCTCCTTAAATTTGTGCCTTAAGCCCCTCACTTGCCTCACCCTAGTCCATGGTGTTGGGGGCAGGGGGCCTATATAGCAGAATACCTTTTGAATCCATTCTTTAAGCTCCTCAAGAATTTGGCCTTAATAATTAGCACTTTTCTGGTGGATCTATGAACTTACATTTTGGGTACTTGCCCTCTGTCTTCAGCTTTGGCCTGAAAGTCCAGGAAACAGGAACAATATCTTTCAACACCCTGTTACATGTAGAACAGCAGAGAGTTTACTTCCAGTTTTTCACTGCTATAAACAATTCAGTGAATTGTCTCATGTGTATACTGTTTTACTTCATTTAAATGATTTCTGCATGATAAATATCCAGCAATGAGATTATTCGTCAAATGACATGAACATTTTGGGGATGTGTTGCTTACTGCTAAGGTTCTTTTTAAAGAAATTTTACTAGTTCTCACCATAAATTTCTATGGTGGTATTCATTTCCCCACAACCTGACACACATATAAGTATTTTAATGATACAATTTTTTGCTTAATTCTCAAATATTTTTATATACAGTATTTATGACAATTGTTTTATCTTTTAGCTTATTTTTATAAGGAAGTTTTAGTTTTCATCTAGTTTGTGTATTTGGAACTTCTAAGTTCAAGAAAAGATGCTAGGAGCACTGTAGTAAATTACCTCACTAGACTCTCCCTTTTATTTTCTCTCTTGCTTTTTTATTTTTTAAACTTTTGATATCATTATTATGATTTATTCCTTTTCAGAAATCTTTCTTCTGCTTTTGTTTTCCACATTTGCATTTATGCTGGGATTTAGCAAGTTATATAAAGAATTAAAATTGGGAAATATGAATTATTTGCTAATGAAGAAACTTTATAATTGACCAATATATTCATCCTGCCCACATATAAGATCATAAAGTTTTAATGTGTATAATAAAATGTTATAAGAATATTAGAAGAAATCAAAATTATTTTTATATATTATAAGTTCCCCAAAATGGGGAATTCAGTATTAATTAGTATTTCCACCAAAAATCTATGGTTAATGCTGACAAAATATAGACTTAAGTAAAATGAGGGAGAAGAAAATATATTGAATGTGAACAATTTAACTCAAATTTATAAAGTCAATTTCTAAGAATACTGCAATGATATATATAATATATAATTTCAATTTTTAACTTTACTATTCTGCTTTTTCACATATCTACTTAGATGTGTGCATTTCTTTTTGAGGAAAGAAACACTTTAACCTAACTTTGAAAGATAGAAATAATGAGCAGGTCTAAAACATAAAATATGATAAGCAAAGATGAAAGAAATAAGCATGAGTGAAGATTTCGATCTCTAGTTTCCTAGAATCAGGAACAATTTTAACATGCTATGCTCATATACAGAGAAGTATGTCATCTCTAAGATATTGAGAAATATGAAAGAGGATGGTCACATACCATCAAAGATGCAATTAGATACCTGAAAATATGCTAAGAGCAATAGCACTTCATAAAATGATCATCGTTTACATTCTTTAAATTTGAAAGGTAAATTGTAACAGATTTGAGGCTTAATATTGGTATACTTAATTAAAATCAATTTAATAAATTTGCTATTGTTATTATTTAGTAATAATAATTTTTTTCTCTCAAAGGGAAAGGAATGAACCTAAAATAAAGTGGCTAAGATTTACAGATTCAAGCAGCAATAGTATTTACAACACTATTTATGTTTTGTAAAGTTTTGCATGAATGCTTGAATTTTAACTCAGGTAAATCAAATTTAGTTTTTTCTTGAATGGTACTAATATATGACTAAATAGAAAGTCAGTGTATCTATTCTTAACCATGTCAGATCAACTATCTTTCAATTGAAGGTAATATCCATTGATTTCCAAACTGATGTTGATGAGTAATAATAGGACTGGCAATGAATAAAACAACCCTTCGGTAATATTTGCTATTTCATACCAATAGTGCTTTCTTTATTCAAGATTTTATTCCTGCCTAATGATGTTAAATATTGAATGATATATATTATGGTACACAGAGATTGTTTAAATTAAATTCTATGAAAAACATTATTTTGAATTATAATATCCATAGGTTTTCTGCATTATGTTGTATTATTGAAAGCCATTGTAAAGAAATCCAGGAACCCATAATAAGTTACATTCATGGATCTTTGTATTTCCCAAGTACTCCCAAGTACATTATCTCCTTTGATCCCTTATTGACTCCATGAAATAGAAAAGGCTGGTGTTATCAATTTTTTGTTTTCTTCATGAGAAATTGAGTCTAGCCTACATCCCCAGTGATCTTATGGTACTCTACCCTTAATCCCACCAAGCATGGAGTGTAGTATGCCATTAGTTTATTTTATATTAAAATGTTAGTGATTCAATATCCACATCTTCTAGAAATAGAATCTTCCCATCATCCCTCAAGTCCCAAAATATTAGTGTTTGACTTTTCAGTTATTTGATAACTCTAGTCCTCCTCCCTGTGTAGAGAGTGTCATAAGGAGCAGGTCAATGAAACTGCTGTCCTAAGGTCATATTAAATTTAAACATTTCATATTAAATTCTTGAATTGATTTTCTAGTCAGATGTCTAGTAAATATTGGTAAGCATTGATTACAAAAAGTATAAGTCAAATATTCTCATTTAGCATGCATTTCATAATGAAGCTATTGTAGTTGATCTTCACACACATACAAAATAAAAAACAAGCCTGAATTTTTCTTTTCTTTGGCTACTAGACCAGATGTTTTATTTTTAAAAGTGGTTATTGGTGGGGGAGGAGGAAGGAAGGGCAACAATTGCTTCAATAGATCAGAGCCACAGTGTATCATGGCTGGGAATATTACAGGAGAAGAGAAAAGAAATAATTTGTTTCATTCTTTTTTTTTTTTTTAAAGAGACGATGTGAGATTAAATTGGACTCTGAGCCTTTCAAGAACGTCTCACAAGAACAGGAACACGAGGAGGCAGAGTGGTGATGAAAACCAGCAATTCACTCCATTGTGATATGGTGAGCAGGGTCAGATTTAAACCATGAAGAAAAATAAGTTGTGAATTAGTGGGGAAATGAAAAAACAATGTGGTAAATCAGGAACTAGAAGCAGAAGTGACACTGGAGGGATGGAAGTACAAGTACTGTTCCCAGGAAAGGCCCATGCTACTGATGAATCGCTTCACGGATGGCCAGTAGTGTTTAAAGGCAAAAGGAAGGACAGGCCCAGGAGCCCACTGGGAGAAAATAGGGTAGAAACTTGGAATTGTTGTTAAAGGAACATTTGGGTGAGTAAACAAAAATTAAAGAAAAAGTGAATTAAGAGAAATACTTATAGAAAATGGAAAATAGACATAAAATACTGTATCAGAAGAAAAACCTACAAAATTTTAAACTTAACAATCTTATCAATAACAATCATCATTTTGAAAATGCAATTTTTCCTTTTTGATTATTTGGAAGGCCTCAATGGGATGACAAATTGGCCTTAGCTCCTATCTCTCCAAGTCTCTGAGGCTACTTGAAGTAAAGTATTATTTCAAGCTTATGTTGCTCAGGTTGCTTACTGCCCGGGCTGCAGGGACCATTCAGAGCTTATTCATGCAATACACAACCTGCACAACCCGCACACATCGCCTCTGATTCTAAGTGTACAGAAATCAAACCACATAACAAATGCTAATCTTGGGAAGAGCAATAGATCAGTTCTTAAGATCCTCTCCTACCTGGATGATATTATTCAAATCAGTTAACCTGTCTGAATCCAGTGTGCTTATTAGCAAAATGGTGATAATAATATTTATCTTTCATACCTTACACAGTTGTCTGGGTTAATCAAAGAATGTTTTGTAAAATTTCAACTTGTATATAAATGCATATTGTTATTTAGAAATGAATGCAACCATGAGATAATCATGTTGCTATGTGCCATACAGATAAATTTTAACATTTTTAAGAGACAGCATGACATACTATATCGTGTAAGCTACAGTCACAAAGCTAGAGGTATCAGTTTAATATAGGAGTTTTTAATAAAATGAATAGCCATAATGTACTGTCTATGACAAATATTTTAACAGTTTATACTAATTTATAACTCTATTAGATTTAGAAAATCTCAGTGGTCCCCATTCTCCTTAGTATTCTTTTTAAAAAGTTTTTATTTCCCCAGTGTGCTGATTCTTATTTATGATGGAGAATATCAGTAGTTTCTGATTCCAAGACCCTCTTGCCTGTGTACAATCCACTTTGAAGCTCATTTTCCTTTTCAAGACCTCTGGGTGTTGGAATACCTTAGGAGTTCATCTTCAACCCTCTTCCCTTCTTCATCCACACTCAGATTTCCTCAGCTGGACCCGTGGCTTAAAGAAACTACATATACAGATGTCTTCCAGATTTTTAGTCCAGCCCTGAATCCCCCATCTTAACTTTGTGTGTCTAATCAACATCTCAACATAAAGATATTCCAAATCAACTTCTTGATGTTCCACCTAAGCTTGTTCCTTCCCAAATCTTTCCCATTTTTGTTATAGTATCACTAAACCCCTAGTTACTTAGGCCAAAAATATAGGCATTATGCTTGACCCCTCTATTTCCTCTCACCTCTGTCCAATCTGTCAGCAAGTCCTATTGGTCCTACTCCAACATATATTCCTCCTCATGCCCTATAAAATGCTACATGATTAGATCCCTGGCCATTATTTCAAGCTCATCTCTGTAAAACAGGCCTTTTCACTTATCACTCTCCATAGCACATATCCCTCCTATTTGTCTATTTACTGACTTGTTGTCTCTCTTCTATCAGGGAAGGATTTTTTCAGTTTTATTCCCAGGCCCATACCTGGAACAGTGCCTGGCACATTGTAGACTCTCAATAATACTGGTGAATGAATGAATTCATAGCCATAGTCTGAAAGTTTGAGTAGAAACATGACTGGAATTGATGAGAATCAGATTGACAGCTGCACGTGACCATTCGCATGCTGGATTGGAACATGTGCATAGGTGCTGTGTCTTGACATTACTGTGAACTACAAAGAGCCAGAAATATCATTATGATTCAAAGAGATAATTCTGACTATTTTCAACTTAAGATAATTATATAGGAATGAAAGCTTGCAAAAACAAGGCAAAGGAAGAAAGTCTTTTTTATTTCTATTTTGAACTTCTATCTCTCTAACCACCTTTCCCTTCCTTCTGAATTTTTGTACTTAGGAATGTATTTTATGTCTTCCCTCCCATAGCCAAAAATGATGTTCAGACTTGATGATAGCAATCATAAGAAGTATTCTTATGCCAAATTATTTCAAATTATGCAGTAGCCAAAGCACATAAAAATATGTCATGGCAATAAATCTTTTTCTCAACTTTTCGTAATGTCTTATTTGTCCTGACAACTTTTCAGATGACAGCTATAATAAATGGACTCTCCGGTGTGATTTGCAGATCTCTTACCAGAAAAGAGGTGTCTGTTTCAGAATTTAAAGTTGTACTTGATATATTTAAATGATCCCAAATAATAATCCTCAGAGGTGTCTTGACCTCACTGATAATGAATTTTATAGCCTTCTATATTGTTGTTTGCCTAGACCTGAAATAAATTAATTACCAGAAATATATGAAATGCGCTCTTATAAAACTCTTGGTTTCTCTCTCCTGAGTCCAATAATTACTAAATGTTATCTCATTGCTTTCAGGTCAAATATAATCTTCTGAGCATAAAATTTGTTCCTCTTCCCATATTCTATATGTTGGTTGATAGCTTCTTTTTTTATCCAGTTTCCCATGCCAGAAAAACCGTTCTTTAATGCCTGGCTCTCCTTTATTTCATAAATCAAATAGGTCACTATGTCCTCCCAGTTCTGCATACAAAGTCTCTCTGGCATCTATTCTCTTTTCGTCAGTACCATTGCCTCTTTTAGAGGCACCCATTCTAGCCTCACAGAGATGCATTCACCTGGCATCTGACTGCGCTGTCCCTTTCCTATAAAACCAGAGAGAGGTCAGCTCAGAACCATGTCCCAAAGCCTTCTCCCTAAATGGTGGTAGGGTTTGGAAATGGTAATCTTGCTATTATATAGGAGATTCTACAGAAAGAGCATAAGTTGTGATACCACCTAGGCAGGGCTTCAGATCTAGTCTCTGCCTCTCCCAGTTGTATGGACTTGGGCAAGTTCACCTGTCTGGAACTTAGTTGAACCATATTTGAATCTGGGATAACAATTCACACTTCATAGGGTTGTTATGAAGACTAAGTATGATCATGTGTATTAAAAAATAGTGCTCACTTCAGCAGCACATATACTAAAAAAAAAAAAAAAAATGCTGACATGCATTAGAAGCTCACCAGACAATAAACATTTCCCTTCTTGCATTCTCCTACCACTTGTAGGCACTGTCAGACAGTGCCCTGCATGTTTTCCTAGCCTTCTTGTACAGCTATCAAATGCAGACCAGGGATTTCCTTATTTCTCAAACAGTAGAAGGAAACTTGATTAGACTCTGTGTCAGGGAACCCGTTTGTTTCTAAGTTTCTACAAATTCTCATTCTGCAATAGCTGGAAACTGTTTCTCTTCATGCTATTTTCTTGCTTTATTGTATATCAATGACTTCCCATAGGTTACAATCAAAATAAAGATTTCTTAGCCCTCTCTACTGTATACTTGCACATTTTTACAAACTCAGCTCTGCCATTCATTCTTTTTGCCTGCTTGGCTTTCTTATAAAGTTCACATTCTTTCACTCCTCTGTGCCCTACATGGCCAGTCTCTCTGATTAGAATACCTTTCCCTACTTGAGCATCTAGTAAACACCCAACGTTCTCCGATAAAGTCCTCTATAATGCTTTGCCAACCTTTGCTTCATCTCAGGAAGTTTGTTCCTCCCCGTTTAGCATTCCCAGTGTACTTTGATATGTCTCTATAAGCATGTATCTTGTTATTACTGGTACTATTTGTGTACTATTTGTCTTCCCCATTACCATGTAAATTCCTTAAATGAATAACAGTACCAAAGCACCTAGAATGTGCTTGAAGAACCATAAATAATTAATGGATAATGGAAGGTGTTGTTATCATTATTTCTGTTGCTCTTACATATTTAATTTTTTTTATCCCAGACAGACACATTCTTATCGGTATTTCCTTTGTCAAACTGTGCTACCATTTTGTATTCTGTATCACAAACAAATGTGATCTTTATGCCAGCATTATTCTCATTGAATTCTGAACACCAAGACTTAAAAACCTAGAGGAATACTCCAGTATGTATGCGTCTTTCATTTGCATGAAAATAGCATTCTGTAATTGAGATTTCAAAGTTGAGAAATTTCAAAGCCCTGTTAGGGAAAAAGAAAAAAAAAAAAAGAAAACCTTGGAAAAATTAATCATATTTTAGCCATTTTATTAAACAAATAAATTGGAAAGGAATGAAGCATAATTTCGACAACCTTCAAAATAAACATTCACATTTTATTCTCAATGTTCTTTCATATTACAAGTTGATGCCAAAACATGCATCCCTACAATGATGGCCCGAAGAGAAACTCCTTGTTTGGAAAAGGATGAGGAGATATTGGAATAACCAGCATCCCACTATTGTATTAGATTTAGCAACCGTACAACCAAGCAAAAAGGCATCCACATACGTGGAAACTGCACCCTTCGCTTCTACAGCGGCTTAATAAACTTCTACGGCTCCCTGAACAGGATCTTCATCACTCTGATAAAGGCCAAAGAGAGCAGAGCATTTAAACGTCTAGGAAGTAAGCCTGTTGTAGGTCTAGATCACAAGGTTTGAAGATTTCTATAATTCCATCTGGGAAGGAGAGGGTAATTGGATTTTGTTCCTTCCAGTATTTGTGATATGTTTATATTATTTACATTATTTTAAGATCCTTTTGCAAATTCTATCCTATATCTCAAGAAATGTGGTAGTTTACAGCATGTCTCTGCCTTCTTCAGTTTGTGTATGGGAATTTTCAAAAACTCACTTTGTAAAATAACTGATGAAGTGGGGAACTTGTACTTCTTGACAAAACATGAGCAAGGAGTGTCATTCAAGTTCAATCAGTTAAGCAGGAAAAAAATTGTCTCATGCCTGTGGAAAGATAAGATTATTTTTAGCTTCTTTTCATTACTTTAAAAGGAATTTTCTAACAAATTTAGTTTAAGTATAAATACAACTCTTAACTATCTGTAACAATGGGGAATGGGAAATTGGAATCTACAGATAATCCAAAATTTTATTCTAAAGAGCACATAAGCCTTTGTTCCCGATGAAGTTCTTAACATTGCTTAGAGCTGAGAATAAATTTCTGTGGATTCTACAGTTTTTATTTAAGACACCTTACCCAAGAACGAAGGGCTGATCAGCCATAAATTAGGCATTAAGTAGAAAGTAGCCAGAAAAAGAATGGACGTGAATCAACCACAAAGTTTATATCCAACCCTTGAACATTTAAAATGAAATAAATCCTCATTTTGGTTATATAATATCAATAAATATTCTAAGACAGAACCAAATACAAAACATTTTGAGTGTTTGAATTTCTTAGAAATGATTATCTGTAGTGCTGTCATTTGAAAATATAGATTAATACCTTTGATTCAACCCTCTGGATCAAATACTACAGTAACTATTCCATATGTTACCAAATCTGTTCCTGCCCAGGCAACAAAACAAAGAAAACACTTTCTCTGTTTCCTTTCTGGATTCTTCAAGTGCTTTTCATCAACAGAAAAGTCATTTGCAGTTGTGGTCCCATTTTTAAGATGGACAAGTAATGGTTTATATTTGCTGTGAAAAAGTCAGCATGCAAAAAAAGTCAATAGGATCTGCCTGTGCTATCTTTGGTTCTGATTCTGCCTCTGAAAAGTCTCCTCACCCAAGCAGCCAGTACAATAAAGGCACCACAGAACTCCTCACAGCCTCACCAACACTTCTTTCTGCCTATTTGCTTCACCTTCGTTTTGTCTCCAAACTCTCATGTTCTTGTTAGGTGGCTTCAGAAAAATCATCTAACAATTTCTAAAAGGATTTTCGTTTTTATTTATTATTACTCGAAGATAGGTAACATTCTGTATTTGTATATAGCAAGCAAAATCTGAAATCCAGCACTGAAACCGTGAAATGAGGTGTAAGTGATGTGTTAGACATGACCAAAAAATCCTATGGTCTTCCTTAATAAACTGAAATCCTAATCCTTTAAAGTTGACCGAGGGAGAAATACTTCATTCATGAGAAGTCATACGGACAACTAACCCTCACAATCATTCCCCTATGATCCCCCCTTTTCCTTACAGATCTCTCTGATGGCATTTCCACCTCTACTCTTTCCTGGTGGGACTATGAAGCACTTCATCTAGGTTTGCACACTTGACTTGCATTCACCAAGCATATCTTTACTACTCTTTGTTGCTTCGAATGAGCAAGCCACTCATGCAAAACACAACGTTATACTCATGGAGAAAATATATAGGTCGTCCTTTGGAAAAGGTACCATTTATTTTCAATTGTTTGTGAAAATAATAATGGAGCTCTGCTGTTTAATCAAGGGTGTATACAATTTGTAAGTACTTTGGATGTGTCTGATATCCTCAATTAAAATCAACAATTAATATTTGCAATAGAAGTGTAAATATTATCTCAATGAAATGACTAGCCACTTTTCCTTGTTTAAAAATTTTAATCACAAAATAGTCTTTAGTCTGACATGAACAATGGTATTTCTCTAATTTAAGCAAATGATCTTTAGTCTTCTTTACAAAATAAATTCTAGTGTTTGATTTGAAAACTATTTTTATTTTGAAAATAATTTGGTAGAGCTTAGAAACAAATTCTCTTTGGGTAGTTAAATATTTAATGTTGTCACAAGTCTTTCTATAATGTATTTGTTACTCTTGGATACAATTCTAGAGGGTCTGTGGAATCCCTGAAATTGTGTGCAAAAATATACGGTCTTTGTATGTATCATTTTGGGGAAAAGGTAAAACGGCTTTCCTCAGAACCATGGCATAAAGGGAAATCCATTCATTGTGTGTACATTACTCTAAGAAGTGTTTTGTTGTTGTTGTTGGGGGGGGGGGACAGTACAGGGATCTGAACCCTTGACCTTGGTGTTATAACACTGCACTGTAACCAATTGAGCTAACCAGCTAGCCTAGCAATATGTTTTTTAATACTGAAGTGCATGAAGGTTAATGATAAGGCCATCAGCATATGCACCAGCTTTAAATCTTAACTGGAAATCTTGTACTCACAGATCTTCAAAATGCTCTTTGAATCAGCCTTGCCATCTGATTATTTTATTCATTAGCTAATAAGTTGAATAATATCTTTGACACATATTTATTTCACATTTTATAAGAATCACATTGTTAACTTTTTGAAAATTATACCTAAGCAGTGGATTACTGTAATCTTCACAGCCACTGCATGAAGTAGGCACTAAAATCATCCACACGCACTATTATTACTACTAACAGTATGATAGGTACTATTATCACCCCCATAAGGAAACTGAGAATTAGAGAAGTTAAATGACTTGTCCAAGGTCACACAGGTCACCTCTAACGCCAAGAGGTGTGTATAGCCACAACACTGTGCCACCTGCCTGGCTAAAAGAAAACTCATGCTGAATAACTGAAGCTAAGATCCATGTCTTGTACATGTCTTAAAAGCATTATTAAAGGCAAAGTGAATTTATAAAAGTATTTCCTTCATTAAGTTAATGTGATGGTAGAAACAATTAATTATATATAATTCATATGTATAATATGTACACACATACAGAGGAATACTCTTTCTTGTGAAAAATGATCATGACGGTGGATGTTCTTACAATTGAATTCATAATAAAGGCAAAAACCTTTGCCTCTTTGGAAGAATCAAGCTGTATTGTTGTTAGAGAGCCACAGCATTTCACATTTGACCTTATCAAGAATTCATGTATTAATGTATTAAAAATAGTAATGTTTGAAAGTTATATTTGAGATACCTGAAACTCTTATCAAGAGTTTCAGGAAAGAAAAGGCTTCTGAATAATCGGTGAAAAAAAATGTTTGTGAGGTTTTGTTTTGTTTGCTTATTATTTTGTTTTTTGTCTTCAAACTGGTATAACAGTATTTAAATATGTTGAAATTATCATTTCCTTACTAGAAGGTTCTTTATGCTGTGAGGGTGTTAACATCTTTCCTCCAGCTATCAAGAAAAGGCCATGTATGAGAGATTTTTGCATCTCATTTAGAATTTTTAAGCCATGAAGGGTTATGCACAGTTTGTCTTTGACTGCAGTGTTCTTTTTTCTGACCCTAAAATCTGCTTGCAATATTGTCCCCACTGGTGGACTCTGCGTCTTTGAGAGTTGTTGTTGAATAAAGGCATAGAAGGCAAACAGGCTTCTACCTCCCTTTATTATCTAGAATGTTCCCATACTGGAACCAGAAAAAAATTAAAAATAAAAACCTCAACTGTTTTCCTCTTAAAGCCATTTCCCAAGTGTTGTCTCTGAGCTAGCTGAATCAAAATAATGTAATTTAATTACTTAAAACATGCAGATTTCTTGGCCTTATTCCTGACCTTATGGGTCAGAAGCTCTGAGCTGGAACCAGGGCAACAGTGTTTCAACCAGCAACTCAGGTGACCCCTTTACCCTCTAAAGCACTTTTTAAAAAAGTCCTCTTTATATTTTCATATAATTTGGACTTGTACACAGATTATTAACTTTTTACTCTGAAAAATCATTGACTTGCATTTTTCAATAAATAACTTTGGAATCAGAGCTTACAGGTTAAATTCTGTTTATCTTTAAAGGAAAATTATTTTGTTCTATCTTGTTGTGTATGTGTGTAATTACATGCACATATACACATAAGGTATGCATAATACATATATGTATATATGGATAAACACAACACATATAAATGTGAATATATACATGTATAAAAAATTAAAATAATTTGAGACTTAAAATTAGATATTATTTCGGAAAAGACTTATTTTTCTTTTTACCCATGCTGAAATGTTTCCTATTAGTCTGCTATCGCTTGTTTAGGCCTGGGAAAGTTAACATGAGGTGATACTTACAAACTTCAAGGATTAAATTATACAGATTCATGTCTTTTGATCCCTAATGCCTAGTAAAGTGATAAGCACATATTGAACGATGATGAATGAATGGATGAATGAATGAATGACAAAATAAAGGCTTATTGCAAGAGTTAGCAAAGTATGGCTTATAGGCTGAATCCAGCCTGCTGCCTATTTTTCTATAGCCCTGGAACTAGGAATGGTTTTTACAGTTTTAAATTGTTTGTAAAAGTCAGAAGGTTGATAACATTTAATGACACATACAAATTACAGGTAATTTAAGTTTCAGTGTCCATGAGTAAGGTTTTATTAGAAAACAGCCATGCTCATTTGTTTTGGTATTACGTATGGCTGCTTTAGCACTGCAATGATAAAGTTGAGTAGTAGCAACAGAGAGCACATGGCTCGCAAAGTTGAAATCACTTATTATCTGGCCCTTTACAGAAAGTTTACGGATACTCTAGTTTAGACAGATTAAGCGTCTTGCCCAGAGTGCTACAAAAATTTACATGACAGATCTAGAATCAAAGTCAGACGTTTTAACTCCAAATTCAATACCTTTTCCTCCGTACTATTCTAAGCCTAGAAAATGGATTTTAGTTCTGAACCATACATCCTGGTTCTTGTTCTAGAGGTTCTTGGTATAGGTAGAATTGGATTTGAATCATAATTCTACTCAAGTCTGGCTGCATAATTTGTGAGGCTCAGTGCAAAAGGAGAATTTCAGGTACTAGCCAGGGGCCCATAGCCCCAACCCCAGGCAGTCAGGAACCCTCTGAGCTAGAGATGTGCTACATACAGAGTTGCCAGCCCAAAGTGCAGTGAAGCTGCCAACCCCAGGCAAGGATGGCCTCTCCCTTCTCCCCACTCTCTAGAAGAGGGTGATATTGATCAAGGAGGGAGGGACAGTCAATTGGAATCTAAAGAGCCAGGGGCAGAGAGCAAAGGCAGGGCCAAACATGAGCTGAAGCTCTGAGCCCCTGACTCGTGTTCCTTTGTTCCGTCAGACTTCATTACCAGATATAAATTCAAAGATAACACTACTAAGAATCTCAAGACAACAACCAGAGAACATTAAGCCCTAAGTGTGGGATCTTTCTGAGCCTGGTCACACTGGTTGTACTTCCATGAAGCTAGCTCTGACTACATAATAAGATGTGATGCCTTTACAAGATAAACAATCTATCTGAGTCCTTGTTTACACAGTAATGCAATGGAGCTGATGATACATCTACCTCAAAAAGTTTGAAAGTCACAGTAGACCATGCATATAAAGAAATTAGCACATTCTTGCCTGTGTATTTGTCAATTTCCTGTACTTCCTTTTAGGACTAAATCAAGAAGTAGTATTCCTACCATAAAAGACTAAATGTCATTTCCCTATTCTTAAATTGAGACCAAATTCCTTCCAAGTATGAACTTCATCAATAGTTGGATCACACAATCTCCTAAAGAGATGTAGAAATTACACATATCGCACACAAGTATTAATATTCAATGCTATACCCCACGGTTATGTACAATTATGTTTCAATAAAAACAAAATGAAAAAAGAAAATTAAAAAAAAGAGAGCTGTCTGAATTAGAGGTAAACTGAGTCATTATTTAGAGCCATTTTACTTCCATGTGAATAAGTCTTTCTCTGGGCACCATACCCCCTGGCACCTTATAAAACAAACGAGAAACATTCCTTAGGGCACTTTCAGAGCTTTGCGTTAGTTGTAGTGTGATAGTGCAAAGGATCCTAGCTTGATAATTTTATGATCACAAGCACTAAACTTACACTCAACCTACACTAAACCTACAATAATCCTACAGCTTATTCTCCAGGATTCTACCCAGCGGAAAAAGATATCCATTCTCGTACTATCAGCAGTTAGCACGATTTTATTCTCTGTCAGTGGATATACTGCCCATGTGGTCAGATGGATTCCATACTAGTGTTCAGCTTCTTTGGGGGCATCTTTGTGGTTCTCAGCAACCAACTGACAGCTTTAGAAAAGAAGGCAGTAATCTTATTCTGTTACCACAGAGAACTAAGATTATGAATAAGCTCCATGTACATAAACGTAACTTTAGCAAGAGGACTATTTCACCCATTGAGATATTGGTTGTTTTAGATATGAGGAAGGACATTTTCCTCTTTTAACTTTTGCTTTTTGTGTTGAGTCACATAATAATGTGTCTTAGGAAATAATAATATCCCAGATGATTTCGCTTTTTCTTCACACTGAGTCATACTCAACATTTATTTGGAAAATATATATTTTTTAATATCCATAAGTGCTTTGTTTTTTTTTTTCCGTAAAAACTGGCCAGTTGTTGTGAATGATAGAGTCATCCAGTACATGTTGAATGGAAGTGAAGCTACAGAATTCCTTAATATTTTAAATTTAATTAGTTTGCAACTTATTAAGGACTAATATTTATTGATATGTGGACATCTCCCATCAAATTATAACTCCAAGTTATGTTCGTAATGCCCCTATCTCAGAGAACCTAATAGCACAGTATGGAAGTAATTCAGTGATCCTCCAGATGCTTCCCTGAGGAAAAAGTTTAAAAATGTATGTATCGACTCTATCCTACATCTTCTAGAAGCTAAGAGTCAGAGAGTTTTGGCTAGGGGTTAGAGAACAAAACAAAACAAAACAACATCTTGGAGCCTATTTTTTTTTTTTTCTACTCCAGTATCTACTTGCTCCCACCCTTAGTTCTGTAATTATAAATTAATGATGCTAACTTCCAACTATGAGTTAGTTATTAATATAGTATCATTATAATAAAATGATACTTTTTAGATTATACGAAGGATATTCAATATCAGTGATATGTTGTGATAATTTTTTTATAAGAAGCATCAATTTTTTCACAAACATTATGTTCACAAAGAATTCAGAAGGAAATGGATTCCTTAACCTAGTTTACTGGTAAATATTAATTCCCTAAATTTCATGGATATTCACTTTTAATAGTATTAATAGGGTTTATTTTTTAGTTACAAATATCAGCAAACTACTTGAACTATCTTCTGTTAATAAAGAAGAAGAGGAATTTGACTCACATAACTGAACAGCTCAGGAGTCCAGGGTCTCATACAATGTCATGAAGGCTCAGTCTCAGCTCGACTTTCCTCTATGTTAGCTTCATTATCAAACTTTCATTATCTTTACAGAAATAAAGCACTCAACAGCAACTCTAGGCTTATATCTTACTAGTTTATCATTGCCAAGAGGACAGAAACCTTCTTTTCCAATAGTTCCAGCAAAAATCCTGGGACTGAGCAAGATTGCAGTTCTTTGATTAGATGCTCTGAGGCATGTTCACAATTCAGAAGCTTAAAATATATGGCCAACCTCATTGAACCACAAGAGAAAAGAATGAGGAGGAATAGTTCCCTAAGGAAAATCAGGGTGCTGCTACTGAGAGAGAGGATACTAGATTCTCCAGAGGGAAAAATAAGAAATATGCTCCAAAGCTTAACAATAGAAACTGATGAATCTTAAAGACCCCAAATACATCTTGGTAATTTGTTATTAGATGATGATGATGATGATGACTGAAAGCATATTATATATTGTCTGATAATTGTCTAAAATTTTGTCTCATATTTTCTTTTGGAAATAGCAGGTATCTTTCAGGTACTTAAATCCATTTCCCTGTATTAAATTACATTAAATGTGTTCAGTTCTTCCTTTGACTCAAGGCAGTAAATTGTTGCTATTAACATATTACAGTTATCACTACTGAAGACTCTTTTAATTTTATCTCTTATACATGATCAGTATGTTTATTTCTATTTGTCTATTAGTATTGTTTTTAGAGTTTATTTTATCTGTGTGAATACTGTCTGGAAATAATAACTGTGATTTTTGAACAATTTCTTCCAAACATAAAAGGTTTATTTACTTTGAGATCCCTGGAAAGAAACCAGATTCGAGCTTCAAAAAAGTACCACTCATTAAATAGTAAAGAAAAAGAATCTTAATGATATGATAATTCCCACTAGGAACTGACAATTAGAGAGGAAAGATGTTAAGGGCTGAGTTTGTTGGAATAAATGATGAAGGAAACAGCTACTAGTCAAAACACCATGCCTACACTTTTCTATAGGCCTTCGATGGAAGGAGTCTTCCAGTGCCAGAATAAACATTTGCCTTTTCTCTGTATTCCTTCCCTTCCAGCCACTTCAGGGACCTTAATCCACCAACTATCCCCCACCCCTTCCATCTTCAACCTCTCTCCATGATCTTTTCTCTTCCGCTCACAACCACCACTGTGTTTTCCATCTCTATAATTTTGCGATTTTGAGAAGGTTATATGGAATAATGTAGTATGTGAAATTTTGAGATTGGCTTTTTCACTCAAAATAATGCCTTTAAGATCCATCCAAGTTATTGTATATATCAATAGTTTGTCCCTGTTTATTGCTGTGATTGCCTTGTATTGCTTTGTAGTTGAAGAGTTTTACATTTAAATTGTTGCACTATTACTCAATTACGGACTGAAATGAAAACCAATTGAACTGTACATGCACATTGTGGAAATAATAGATAAGAAAAGAATAGATAAGAAAACCTTTTTCTAACAACTGCCCCATCTGACTTTTTTCTATGGCATCCATAATCCTGAGAATGATTTCATTTGAAATTTTGCACTTTTTAATCTCTTATTTATTCCTCACCTGTTACCACCACTAAACTCAAATCACTTTTATCAAAATTACAATTGTCATGCATTTGCCAATTCTAGCAGATTCTGTGGATCCACATACAATTTGAACTCCTTAGATATCTGACCACTCCCATATTCTCAAACTCTTTACACCCCTGATTTCCATAAACAAGGATTAACTATTCCTCTGACTCCATTTTCTTTTGTCTCTACACCCCTCAACCCACTACGAAGTGGCTTCTATGCGATCACACTGTAACCCGTGGAGTTGCTGAGCTAGCAAATCACACAGCCGGAAGCTGAACGTAGTTCTGCTGGTCGAAGACCCATGCCATTTCTATTATATTACGCTGTGTAAAATATAATATCACATTCTCAATTTTAAATCCTCATTCTCTATGGGGGCTTTAAAACAGAAGATATATTGCTGAATCCCTTTTTACCAAGTAAGACTCAAAGGGAATTTTTATGTCTATAGAGAAAAACCTGATAAAAATTCATGAAACTACTATAATCCTTCTCTTCCTTCTCACTTTGACACCTCCTTACATCATTTTGGCTTGTGCATTTATTAGAATCAGTTTCGTTGCTTCTGATTTTGCCTTTACATTTGAAAGTTTTAATCTGTTACTAAAATTTAATATGCAGGGGAGGTGACTGAACACGAATGACTTTTTTATTATTTTATGAAAGACAGACATCAAGACATTAAATTTGGTTTTATTTGGTGTCTCTGATATATATGACAGAATATTTTTAAAATCTACCCTAAATTAAAAGTCAAATTCACTTGGGACAGTTTCAAGTGATTAAAGGACTTTGGTTATTTGCTAATAAATGGCGCACTTCTCTTAGTTTTGAAATAATAGATTCACAAGATGTTGCAAAATAATACAAAGAGGTACCATGTACGCTTCGCCCAATTACCCTGAGAGATACATTTTACATAACTATAACACAATATCACAACCAGAAAACTAGCTTTAGTAAAATGTGGTGGCATATTAGTATGCCATCGTATCAAATGTGTAGATTCATGTAACCACCATACGTAAGATCCAGAACTATTCTATCACCATAAAAATCTCTCTCCTGCTACCCCTCCTTAGTTATACCCACACTTTATCACACAACCTCTCACCCCTGACAGCCACTACTCTGTTTTCCATCTTTATGTAAAATTTTGTCATTTTGAGAAGGTTATATAAATGCTATAATACAATATGTGAAATTTTGAGATTGGCTTTTTTCACTCAACATAATACCTTTGAAATCCATCCAAGTTATTGTATATATCAATATTTTTTCCTTTTAATTGCTGTGATTGCCTCTTGTTGCTTTGGAGTTGAAGAGTTTTACATTTAAATTGTTGCAATACCACTTAATAATGGACTGAAATGAAAACCAATTGAACTGTACACTTACATTATGGAAATAATAGATAAGGAACTAAAATATAAATCCATTCCCACTGATTGTACTAACAATACATAAAGATTCAAGAGGATTTGAGAGCTCTGGTCAGTGGAGAGACTAGTTTAAAGAAAATGCATTCTTTATATATTATTGAAATTCTAGACTTCTATGAAGCTCAATGACCTTAAAAACTAAACTAAAATAAATTTCATCTTTTGAAAATTACCCAGGAACTTCTGGGCATACCTAACTCTTGGTCACTTTTGTTCCCTTGTCCCCTAAAATTAGACATTGATTAGATTGGGAAAGAATCTCTCTATTCCCATTAAGGTTACGTATACTCTTCTGGAAAATGAAGGAATGTACAATTCAACAATTCAAAACAGTAGTTTTGATAAGGTGACTTAACACACCACAATGAGTTATAAACATCACATGGGCTATAGCTGAATTTCAAATATCTAGGATTTTGTTTCAATAAAATAATGTCCTGGGGAGGTGGACTCTAAAATAATGGAAACTACTAAGTTATTAAAGTTAGAGAAATCATAGTGAAATATTACCACATATGTGAAAGCTCTAAGGTTTTCTTTTTTAACAAAACAGTACCCAAATTCTTCTGGAGGAGAAACGAGAGACTGGAAATCACCACAGATTACAAATCAGGAAACTTTTAAAGACTGCTCCTCATAAAATGACCTTTTGGTACTTTGTCTCTAATTTATGAGGAATTCTGCCCCAGGAAGGAATAGATATTTTTCTCCATCAGAGACCAGAATCAAGTTATTTTTAAAAGCCAAACAATGCCTCTAAGAATGAACAATAAAACAACAAGAAAAAATTCAACCACAGAATTGAAAAGACATGCTTTGAGGATGCTGTAATTGGGTTTTTAATAAAGCGAAGTGTTGTAATCAAGGTTTTCAAGTTCAGACAAGCTTTTATGACCTCTACCTTCAAGGCGTGTCTGGCAGACTTCATTATTCAAGTGGACCTGTAAAACTGAAGCCTCTGCCTATGTATCTGGGACTATGCCAGACGTTTCCTACAATTGGTTATAAGTTATATTCACTCAAGAACAATCTCAGAAACAAAAATTTAATGAAAGCAAAGTGAAGTAACATAAAATCTTTTTGTTTGTGCTCGTCGTCTCAGTAATACCGGCTAAACTTATTTAACTTGTTAAGGTAAAATTGGTATTCTTAGCTGGATTCTGTTCATGATGTTATTTACTCAATATTTCACATTTTTATTCTAAGATATAAAATGTAAGCGCATTCTTCCTGAGTATAATTTATAGTTATGTCTGATGTTTATATCGTATGTGACCAAATATAATAAATTTCTTGCCATAGGTATCACTTAAGCATATAACTCGTTCTTTGCCATCCTGATTTTTTTTTTTTTCAAATAAGACATGGCACAAGTTATTAGAGTTAATATATTTTTTCAGATTACTTGTATATTTTATGTATTATTTCCATTTTTAAATCCTAATTTCTTATTTGGAGGTGGAATATATACTCTCCTCTGAAAAGATTATTTTGGCACTTTCACTCAGAAATTCATCCACTGGATTATAAATTCCTTAGTAGCATGAGTTGTATTCATCATGAAATCCTTAGCACTTAGTACACAATAGGCGGCCAATTTTTTAGACAAGTTTTAATGGAGTGGTCACTATGTGCTAGCAGTGTTCCAGGGTTAGGGAGAAGTGGTAACCCAAATCTCCACTCTCGTGGATCTGACATTCTCACGGGAAGGACAGAGATAGTAAAGAGAAATTAAACACAGTAAGTTATTCTTATACAAAAGTGGTATGAAGACAAAGCAGGATAAGTGAAAGAGAATGCCAATGTTATACAACTTTATAATTTAATAAATGAGAAAATCAAGGTTCATATTAGAGCAAATGACTTCTCTAAATCACACAGCTTGATATAAACATAGTCAGCACTTTGGTTCGTTTTTAACTACAAATGTAATGTTATTTCCACAATGGAGTACTAGCTTTCAACATTGGAACTGGGAGGAAGACACTATTTGGTAATATTATAAGCTCCTCTTCAGCATAAAGTCTGAGCAAACATCTTGTTGTTTAAATATAAATTCTTTAAGGATAACAATTGTATCTTAATTACATGGGAGGATTTATTGCTTTTGAAAGAAAATTCCAAGTTGTTCTTGCTGGAGTTGAATTTTAAAGGAGTTTAAAGGACTTTTCTAACAAACAGGGTAATGTCATTTTATAGCCAATTACCCTGTTAATTTACTTTCATTAATATTAAAATAATCTCATGGTAATTATATTCAGAAAGGTCAATTTTTACATGTAAATATATTATTTGTTTCTAAGGTATATAGGAAAAAAACAAAAATAAGAACAAAACAGTACAAATATCCAAATACAAATTACCAATGGCATTCTTCTCAGAAATAGAAAAACAATCCTAACATTCATCTAGAACAACAAAAAAACAGGAATACCCAAAGCAATCCTGAGCAAAATAATAATAATAATATTATTATTAATATTAATAATAATAATAATAAACAACAATAATAATAATAATAAAGCCAGAGGCATAACACTACTTGATTTCAAATTATACTACAAAGCTATAGTAACAAAAACAGCATGGTACTGGCATAAAAACAGACACTCAGACCAAGAACAGAGTATAGAACCCAGAATTCATCCCACATACTTAAAACTAACTGATCTTTGACAGAAACACCAAGAAAAGACTGCTTCTTCAATAAATGGTGATGGGAAAACAGGACATCCATATGTAAAGAATGAAACTAGACCTGTATCTCTCATGATATACCAAAATCAACTCAAAATTGATTAAAGACTTAATTAGAAGACCTGAAACTGTAAAACTACTAAAAGAAAACACAGGGGAAACACTTCAGGAAGTTGGAATGGGCAAAGACTTTATGAATATGACCCCAAAAGTACAAGTAACAAAAGGAAAAAATAAACAAATGGGATTATATCAACTATAAAGCTTCTGCACAGCAAAAGAAACAATTAACAGAGAAAAAAGACAACCTACACAGAGGAAAATATTTGCAAACTATGCATCCAACAAAGGATTAATATTCAAATATATAAGGAACTCAAACAACTTAACAGTAAAAAAAAAGAAAGAAAGAAAAATGGGCAAAGGAGTAGGCATTTCTCAAAGGGAAACTTACAGATGGCCAACAGACACGTGAAAAAATGCTAATCACTCAGTATCAAGGAAATGCAAATGAAAACCACATTGAGATATCATCTCACTCCAGTTAGACTAGCTATTATCAAAAAGACAGAGAATAACAACTGTTGGTGAGGATGCAGAGAATGGAGAATCCTCCTACACTGTTGGTGGGACTGCAAATTGGTGCAGTCATTGTGAAAAAAGGTATGGAGGTTCCTCAGATAAATACAGATAGAACTGCCATATGATCCAGCAATTCCACTGCTGGGTATAAACCCAAAGAAATGGAAATGATTATGTCAAAGGGATACCTGTACTCCCATGTTTACCGCAGCTCTATTTGCAATAGACAAGAGTTGGAACCAACCTAAATGTCTATCATCGGATGACTAGATAAGGAAAATGTGGTATTTTACACACTGGAGTACTACTCTGCCATAAAAAGAAATGAAATATTGCCTTTCACAGCAACATAGATGAAATTGGGGAAAATTATGTAAAGTGAAATAAGCCAGGCACAGAAAGAGAAATGCTGCATGTCTTCACTCATAAGTGGGAGCTTAAAAAAATAAACAAATAAATAAAAAAAGAAAGATACAACAATCACAATAGTACATTAAGCTTTCTAAAGGAGAGAACAGAACTGAGGTTACCAGAGATAGGAAAGGGAAAGAGTAGGGGAGAAAGGGCAGAATTAGTAAAGGGCCACAAAAAAAGTGATTACATTGTATAATGTTGAATATAGTAATTATTCTGATTTGAGCGTCACATATTGCACACAGGTATTGATATTCAACTCCATACCCCACAGATATACACAATCAACTATGTTTCAACAAATAAGAATTAAAAACAAAAAAAAAAGGTGGGAAACATGAATATAAAATGCATAAAATAAAATATGCAAATAATCATTTAATATATGAAAAATATGGAACTTCACTCAAAGAAATGCAGTTAATGAACTACTTTTTTTTTGCTTTAGTCTTCCACATTAACAAAGATTTGTAAATAATAATGATGATGATTTGAGAGAGGCATTTTCATCTTATACTTCTGTCAGGAGGGTTAATTGGCACAAACTTACCAGAATTCCATTTGACAATGCTTATGCAGTACCTTAAAATATTCTATATCTTGCGGTGAGGAATTCCATTTCCAGAAATTTATTTTTAGGGAAAACAATTGTGTGAAATCAAAGATGTCATATAACTCATTGAAATGTGCTGGAGTCTTTTTTGTTTTGGGATTTTGAATAGTTAATATTCAAAGATTCCTTATTGTCTAAAAGAGGGAATATATAAGGTAACTGGAACGGGAATAGAGAGATTCTTTTCTAATCTAACCAATTTCTAATTTTAGAAGGAGAGAAAAGTGACCAGGAGTGAGGCATGAGCAGCAGTTCTTGGGAAATCATCAAAAGATAAAATTTGTGTTGTTTTATTTTTTTAGGCTATTGAGCCTTGTAGAAGTTCAAATTTTCAATAATATGTAGAGAATGCACTTTTTAAAATGCAGATATTCAGCCCAAGGAGATGGTTAGAATTACAAAAACAATCAAATAATGTAACTGTTTAAAAATGAGAAAAATATAACAAATCAACAAATTATGATATAAAATCTTACAACGTTTTATTAAGCACAAAACATAAAGGAAAATATATGAACTCTGATAATGCAAAGCACATATAAATTTTCTGTACACATTTAATTGTACACAGGAAGGGAAAAAAAACTGTGAGAGTTTACCAGAAATAATGTTAGTAACAGGTATTTCTCTGTTCTTGGATCAAGTGATTTTTTTTTCTTCAATATAGCTTTCTTTTTTTTTAATAATTTATTTTATTTATTGAATCAAAATCGATTATACATATTTTGGGGGTTGAACATTGATTAAATCAGTATTACTAGCATATATATTGTTACAAATCCTAATGATTCTTTATGCCCCTTGTCCAACCTCTCCCCTTCCCCCATTCACTCCTCTTCCCCCCTCTAATTGCCCTAGATTTCTTCTCTCCTTCTGAAAGAATAATGGTTACTCTGTTAACTTGTTGCCTAGATGATCTGTCCAATGCTGAGAGGTGTGATCAAGTCCCCCAATATTATCATAGAGCAGATGCTTCATCTGTCACTCTGAAATGGGTTTAGTGAAAGAGACACCCTCTTCTTTTCTTTATCTCTGCTGGTGACTCTTCTTGTGTGAATGCACTCCAGTGGTTGGTGGACCATCTGCATGGTGGCTGTGGCGTTTAGCCACTTTTGCAGCAGCCATAGTTATTGCGGTGGCTGTAGTGGGCCACCCACGTGGGTATGCTATTTTTGGCATGCTCCTTGGCACTGGCGGTATGCCTGGTTGTGAGATATGTTTGGTCCCCTTCTCTATGCCTCTGGTCCCTGGGCAGGGCCCAAGGCACTGACGCCATGTGCCTGGTTGTGGGAGAGGGGTCCAGTCCCCTTCTCCATGTCCTGTGTCCCTGGGTGGGCCCCAAGGTACAGGCTCAGTGTGCCTGGTTGTGGGAGAGAGGTCCATTGCCCTTCTCCTTGCCTCAGGTCCCCGGGCAGGCCCCAAGGTGCTGGCGTGGTGTGCCTGGTTGTGGGAGGGTGGTCCAGTCCCCTTCTCCATGCCTCAGGTCCCCAGGCGGGCCCTGAAGTGCTGGCTCAGTGTGCCTGGTTGTGGGAGAGAGGTCCATTCCCCTTCTCCTTGCCTCAGATCCCCAGGCAGGCCCTGAGGCACTGGTGCCGTATGCCTGGTTGTGGGAGAGAGGTCCAGTCCCCTTATCCATGCCCCGGGACAGTGGGCAGGCCCTGAGGCGCTAGCTTGGTGTGCCTGGTTTGGAAGAGAGGACCATTCCCCTTCTACTTGCCCCGGTTCCCTGGGTGGGCTCTGAGTTGCTGCCATGCTGTACCTGGTTGTGGGAGAGAGATCCAGTCCCCAACTCCATACCCCGGGTCCCTGGGTGGGCCCCAAGGCGCTGGCTCAGTGTGCCTGGTTGTGGGAGAGAGGTCTGGTCCCCTTTTCCATGTCCTGGGTCCCTGGGCGGGCCCCAAGGTGCAGGCGTGGTGTGCCTGGTTGTGGGAGAGAGGTCTAGTCCCCTTCTCCATGCTTCAGGTCCCCAGGCTGGCCCTGAGGCACTGGTGCAGTTTGCCTGGAAGTGGGAGTGGGGTCCAATCCCCAGACCCAAGCCTCCAGTTCCCAGGAAGGCCCCAAGGTGCTGGTGGTATGCCTGGCCCAGAACTAATTTTTTGTCCTTTGCTTCTAACACAGGGCAACTTCCTGTGGGAACCAGTACTTGAGCTGTGTGGTTGTTTAAATTGGTACTTTGCTGCTGTTTCCCTAGGGAAGGCTTTTTGTGCAGCTCAGGGTTTAATGGTTGACCTTATAAGTACTTCCAGCTCTCCAGAGACCTGGTGGGTCTGTGTTCTGTAGAATCTCTGATCTGGGCCTGAGGTTTTTCATCAAACTGCACCGCATGCAATTTTGTATTCCTAACCAGTCTCCTCTGAGTGGTCCTATGCTGATTGGGGGGCAGATCAGCTGTCCTTGCTGTGTCTCAGTGTTCTCCTGGTGGGCACGTCTCTGCCACTGCCCATGCTACCCTGCATGGGCAGGGATGGGCCCATGGATGGGCCCTGCACTGGTCCCTCACGATGACTCACAGTCCTCTGAATGGCTCCTTTTTTTCAGTTGTTCTGGCTCTTCACTCCTGTGTGGATCCACAGGAAACGTATCAGTGGTCTTGCTGTCCTGGGGGCCGCCAAGGCCCTCCTCGCCCCTGCTGCCTCCAAGTAACTCCATCTGAAGGGCACAGCCGCAGCTTCTGCCAGCTCCTGCTGCATGTGCTCAGCAGCTCGAGCCTTAAAGCAGCTGTGGCCCGAGACGCTCAGAGCAGCGTTTTCTTTCTCTCATTGTGGCTTCTCCTGCCTTCATGAACTCCGTAGGTCTCTCCTACTCTTCCGCTGAGCTCCAGCGGCCCCAGCTTGGTTGATGTTACATTTTTACAGTTGTAAATTGTTTGATTTGTGGGAGAGAGTGATGCTGGGAACCATCTATTCCGCCATCTTGATTGGATCTCCTCAATATAGCTTTCTACTTACCTCAATTTTCTATACTTGTGTATAATACATATATATATATATATATGTACTACCTTCCTAAAATTTGTTTTTATTTGTTTTTTAGTAGGGAAACAAAATAATATGTTTAAATGCAAGGTTATTCATTTCTACCTGCCTTCCAAACTGCCAACCTCTGTTCTCATTCCACTGAAGTAAAAATATTAACAAACCTGGGCACATCTTTCTATATTTTTCTTATACTTGTTACAAACCTACACATATTTAAATTTTTGTTTCTAGTTTCTTTTTAACCAAAACAAAATTCTATTATGCACATTACTTTGCGGTTCTCTTTTTTCACTTAACAGTATCATGATCATCTGAAAAGCACAGGTAGATCTAATTCCACATGCATGTATCATTTACACAGGCATGATATTACTGAAATGGAAGCAAATTGTGGATTTTTTTACTACTATCTTTATTTAAACTTCCTCTCACTGGATCCTCTAACTGTTCAGCCATTTCATGCCGACTCTCAGATGGTAATCTACCAGAATTTTCTTATGTAATTACCCATATATATAAGAGGCTTTATTTGCTTTTTGCAAGTATAATATTTATATGCATTTATTTGCATCTTACTTTTATTGCTCAACACTACTTTATGAGGCTCTTCAAGTCAACTATGCTAATTAAATCTTTTAAATGACAGCCTCATATTCCATGTTGCTCATGTGCCATAATTAATCCAACTGATCCTCTATGGCATTCTTTTTACAATTATACAGTCAACATCCTGAACATCTATCCTAATGAATTGGCACCTTAATTTCTATGGGATAGATTTACAGGAGTGGCATTACCAAGTCTAAGTATATGCATCTCTTGAACTGAAATAGTGCTAGAGGCTCCCCCCCCCACAAAAAAAAGCTATAAGAATGTTCATTTCTATAAACAATAGATGAGAGTATGTTTCACCCAACATTCCCACTAGTAATACATATTATTCCCAGTCTGAATGGTATGAAATGGTATGTTATTGTTACTTTCATGTGCACTCCCCTGAATAATAATGAGTTTCATCATACTTTTATATATATTGGACTTTGCATTTATTCTAGCATGATTATTTGTATTTTTCTCCAGTACAGGTTTCTATTGCATTTTGTCTTTTTGTCAGTTTATTAACCATTCTTTATTGGATTTTGGCCTTTAATTTATCATTGTCATTACAAATTTTGTAGCAAGAATTCTCTGTTAATTTCTTTTACTGCTTATGCATTTTTCTTAAGAAAATCTCTTCCATCCGTAGCTTTTTCACGTAGCTTCCAAGATTTACTTCTAAAATTGTTATTCTTGAATTCATCTGAAATTTATTTTGCATATGGTAGGAAGTAGTTCAACTTAGTTTCATCCAGAAATAGTACCCAGAAATGTTTATTAAATAAACCATGTTTCCCCCCGCCACTGAATTGATACTGCCTATGCTATGCATTAAATATTTATGTATTCTGCAATCTGTAGAATCTTTTTTCATTTTCATTGATCTCTTTATTCATTCTTATACCACAAATATAAGAATTTTTAATCTGGGCTATTTGCTAAAGCAAATCCCCCCTTAGTAATCTTTTTCATTCATATTAACTTGACTGTTCTTAGACATTTATTCTTCCTTGAGAAATTTATGTTTGTTTTATGTGTTTTAAACAACAAAAATTAACGTTATTGTGATTCTATTGCAATTTCCAAAAAATAGGTACTTCATTGTTCATATTTTTACATACTTCAATAAAGTTTTATAGTTTCCCATAATCTGACATGCTTTAAATAACATTTTAATGCCTGCTTTTTAAAAGCCAGTAAAATTTATCTGTGAACCTTTTTATTCTGGTGACTTTTTAATATCAGCATTTTAACATCTTTGCATTTATTTCTACAGTTATTGATCAATTCGTTCGTTCCTTCTTATGTTAATTTTAGTAATTTACGTTTTTTTAGAAAATCATTTCTCTAGGATTTAAACTCCATTTCCAAAATGTTACAAGTAGTATTGCCTAAAAATTATTTTAGTTTTCTCTGTAAAAGACTGTAGTTTTATGACCTCTTTGTTATTCTTTTTATACTTGTAATTTCTATTTTCTTGAATATATTTAATTATGTTTTATCTACTTGTTGGTTGTTTAGTTGTTAGAATCAGATTTGAGATTCTTTTTTTATTTCTAAGATTTTTCTTTACTAATTAATTAATTTTAGCTTTTATCTTTATTGATTCTTTTTTGTGTACTTTTGTTTTAGTTTTTCTAATATTCATTACTTTTTAATCTTTCTGTTTTTAATAGTTAGGGTAATCATGGCTACATCTCTGTTTTTGACTACAGCTTTTGTTGGTTTTCATTCATTTTAGTGTAAACGTTTCATTAATTTTTTAGAAATGTAATACCAACTTTGATTTACTCTTCTCTCTGAGTTTTCTTCAATGGTGCTTTTAATTTCTGAGTAGTGAAGATTTGGAGAAATACAGTATTAGCATTATTTTTATTTTTATGGTTTATAATTAGAGAAAATAAATATTTTGCAACAGGTGAAATTGAATCTGCTGATATACTCTCTTTTTGCATTTTTGTTCTGTAGCTTGAAACATTCTTTCTCCTGAAATTCCAAGCCATTAATTTAAAACTTCACTTGCCATCCCATAAGCTTCTGATTTTCTTTATGTTCAAAAATTGTATTTGTAGTTCTAGAAGTAAGTTATTATTTTGTTGCTGAATGTTTCAAGTATTTGCTGTTGTTATTTGGTCAGGTTGTTTTATGTCATCTCAAGCAGCTCTTTTTCATTAGGGCATCTTTCCTGTTTTTTCTCTCTCTCACTCTCTCTGTCTTTCTGTCTCTCTCTGTCTGTCTCTCTTTCTTTCTCTCTCACTCACTCTGTCATTGCTACTGCCCCCCTCCTTAGATATATTGTTACATTTCTTTAGATATTCAAGGGGGTTCTGTTCAATCTGGTGAAATTCCTTCGATACTGGAAGCCCAGCCTGTCAATGGTGGATGATGCTATGGTCTCTAATCTTGCAGGCAGTGGTACATTAGCAAGTAGCACGTCAGTCTCTCAGAGCATCCGGAGGCAATTCTCCACTCCTCTGTTCCCTTGTATTCTTCAAGCCTTAGGGGCAGAGAGAATTTAGCTTACCTGTTCAGCTGCCCTTTGGCCCTCTGGAATCAAACCATGGAGACTCGATGAACTCTTCTTCTGAATATGATTTTTCTCCTTTTCCTGATATTCCTGAGATAATCATAGATCAAGCTCTTCACACAATTACTTTGTTTAGGTCTTCACCCCAGAGCCATCCAAGGCTGTTTCCCAGGACTTTCTCCAAAACAGTGTGAAAGCCCTCCAGTGGCTTTTTCTCTGAATCCCCCAGCCAGTCTGAATGTCAGACTAAAAAGAAAATGAATTTAATTTGGTATTGAGAGTAGGAGAAAACTGGAATGTACTAGGCTTCCAAATATCTAGAATCTTCTTTCTCTATCCATATTGTATTACTTATAATTGGAATTATGTAATATTTTAAAATTAGGTATGGGAGACAGAGTAATTGGGAAATTTTTTTACCTTATGCTCAAGTTTGCTGTGAAACTAAAACTGCTCTAAAAAATAAAGTCTATTTTTTTAAAAATTAGAAATATAGAAGTAAATATATTTGGATGTGATTTAAAAGTTTGAAGTGTCCAAGGGACAGCCTATACTTAATGTCTTGAAGTACAGATTTGACATATATACCTGTTCTTTATGACATACACAAGACAACTTTTTGTAAAGAATTTCTTTGAACATTACTGAGGAAGGCAGACCTCTAATCAATTACTAATGTGCAGTTATTAAACCAAAAAGGTAAAATTTAAAAGAAGAAGCTTTCAGAATAAGCAACTAACCATTTGTCTTCTTGATACATGTCAATGCAAATAAGTGCATTTAGACAAATGTATTATTGCAGGAAACGGAGCAGCATGTATCCATACCTCTAAGAAGAAATAAAAGGAATATAACTTGCTGTATTAAAATGGGTTTGTGTGTCTCCACATTAAGTTTCTATGCTCTGAAGATCTCAAAACACAGTCCTTGGGCATTTTTATGTGTATCGACCTCCATTGATTCCAGAAATGCTTTTATAGAGTTATAGCCTATGTTATCCATTTATTTCTCCAGACTCAGCATTTTTTATGTCTTGCTCTATTTCTTTATGATCTTTTTCTACCTAAGACTATTTTGTGAAACCAAGACCATTATTTTATCATGTTCATTTTTGCTGCTAAAAGAACACAGTGAATATTAGACAGAATGTAAACAAGCAGAAGAAAATTTTCTCTGGATTTTCAGAAATACAACTTGACAAATAATTTTATGTTGTAGCAAATCAAAATATTTTCCAATAAAGAGAGAAAATTCTAGGTAAACTTATCTAGTCATGGTAAAGAATGAATACAGATTACTACATAATCATAATATGTATTTCAAATGCAGACTATAATGAATAGGGAGAGTATCAAATATATAATCCATGTTTTTAAAATTTCCCATCCAAAGTCAGCCATACAGATTCATGACACATGACAAATATCTTCCAAAAGCAAGAATGGTCCTAGTGGTTTCTGTTTCATAATAAATAGACCCAAAATAGAAAAACTGGGAACAACTAATTTTGAAAAAGACATTTTAACATGTCTTTTCAATGTCCATGATCTCCATTCCATTGAGAAGAAGGCAGAATCCCTTAAAGCCTTTCAAAAGTGTTCTTAAATAGAATAAGAATTCTTAGATGCTGGACTTCAGAGTCATACAAACTAGGTTATGAATCTCGACGCTGTTAATGACTCTGAAACTATCAGCTCCTCACCCTGTATTCTTCTGTCACTGGCGTGGTGCTCCTTAGGGTTCTGCCACAGACACTTTTCTTTACCCACGGTATAATCTCTGGTCTTATTTACCAATGACTCTCCCACATGCTTCTCAAGCCCAGGACTGTCTTCTGAGTTCCAGATCCACATATCCAATGCCAACTTAGTATCCTTACTTGGATGTCTCAAAGATGTCTCAAACTTATTGTCCGACAGAACTCATAATCTTTCTTCTCAAATGAACATGTCCTGGAACATTATACCTCACACTGGATTGCTCCACGTTCCCTGTTTTTGATGCCAGAATTTTGAAACCATTGTCTGATTTCAAAGGTCTCATGCCCAATCAAGTCCATGCCAATTCTAAATATCTAAAATATCTTAAATGTATCAATTTCTCTCAATTCCCATTTTTATCACTCTTCTGTGGTCTACTGTTATGGTCTTTTAATTGTCCTGGAAGACTCCACACTATCCCCCTTCCAATCCATTTATCCTCTTGCAACCAGGAGAATATTTTAAAATGTGAGCCTTTTCACATTGCATGCTAGCTTGAAATTCTTCATTGATTTTTCATTGGTCTTAGGATAAGATCTAAGAACCACTGTGTGCCTACCTCTCCAGTCTTACCCTGAGCCACTTCTTCCCTCTCTAATTGTTTCAGTTTCTGAACACTGCAAATTTTACTTAATCTCTCCCCCCTTCTTACGTGGTATATACCATTTGCCCAGGAAGTCTTCTCCTCTACATATCTTTCCTTGCTTTGTCTAGATAACTTATTCTTATTCTAGGTCTCATCTATGACATTATATCTTCAGAGAAATCTTCCCTGACTTTCTGGATCCCTTGCTTGTCTCTGTTTTATAGCCCAAAAATACTCTGAATTTTTGCTTTGCATCATCCATCACACTTTTTTAAAAGTATTTTTACAGCAATTTTAGGCACATAGCAAAATTGAAAGGAAGGTACAGAGATTTCCTATATACACCTACACATACATAGCCTCCCGCATTATCAACATCCCCCATCAGAGTGGTCCATTTGTTCCATTTGATAAACCTACAGTGACACATTATAATCACCCTGTATTAGTCTGTTTCTGTTGCTTATAACAAAATACACGGAGCTGGGTATTTTATAAAGAAAACAAAATTTATTGGTTACAGTTTCTGAGCATGTGAAGTCCAAAATCCAGGGAACACATCTGGGGAGATCCTTGGTGGTGAAAAGAGTGAAAGCAGAGTATCATATTGCGAAAATAGTGGAGGAGAGAAAGACTAACCTCCTCATTCATTCTCCTTTTAAAGCCCTCCAAACCATGCCCATGACCACCATTTTTAATCCATTTACAATGACAAGGTCCTAAAATTTAATCACTTCTTCAAGGACCCACCTTTCAATTACCATAATAGGATTTCTCACCCTCTTTACACTGTCACACATTCAACCCAAGATACACCCAAAGTCCATAGTTTTCTTGGTGTTATATATTCTATGCATTTGGACAAATATATAATGATATTTACTCATTTAGTATCACAGAGAGTATTTTCACTACCCTAAAAGTCCTCTGTGCTCCCCCTATTTATCCCTCTCCCCACAACTAACTCCTGGAAACCACTGATCCCTTTACTGAATCCATAGTTTTGCTTTTTCCAAATGTCATATAGTTGAAATAATACTGTATGCGGCCCTTTCAGATTGGCTTCTTTCACTTGCAAATATGCATTTATGTTTCCTTCATGTCATTTCATGGCTTGAAAGCTCATTGGTTTTGTAGTGCTGAATAAAATTCCATTGTCTGGCTGTACCAGTTTATTTACTCCATTCACCTACTGAAGAACATCCTCATTGATTCCAAGCTTTGACAATTAAGTATAAATCTGCCATAAACATCCATGTGCAGGTTTTTGTGTGGGTATGAGTTCTCAACTCCTTTGGGTAAATTTTCTAGAACACATGGTAAGGGTATGCTTAGGTTTGTTAGAAACTGGCAAACTGTCTTCCAAAGTGGCTATACCATTTTGCATTACCACCAGCAATGAATGAAGTTCATGTTGCTCCACATCCTGGCTTCCTTTGGTGTTTTCAGTGTTCCAGATTTTGACCATCCTAATAAGTGTGTAGTGGTATCTCATGGTTGTTTTCATCTTCATTTCCCTGATGACATATTATGGGGATCATCTTTACTTATGCTTACTTGCTGTTTGTATATCTTCTTTGGTGAGACATCTGTTAAGGTCCTGTTGAGTTATGAGTTCATGCAGTCTAACTTATTGATTATATATTTTATGGATCATGACTTTGGTTTTGTATCTTAAAAGTCATCAGCATACTCAAGGTAATCCATGTTTCCTCCCATGTTACCTTCCAAAAATTTTAGCTTTGAATTATATACATTTAGATCTGTGGTCCATTTTGAGTTAATTCTTGTGAAGGGTATAAGTTTGGTGTTTAGATTGATTTTTCTGTATATGTATGTCCAGTTATTCCAGCACCTTCTGTTAAAAAGACTGTCTTTGCTCCATTGTATGGCCTTTGTTCCTTGGTCAAAGATCAGTGAATTATGTTTATGTGGATCTGTTTCTGGGCTCTCCACTCTGTTCCGTTAATTTGTTCATCTATTATTTTGACAATACCACACTGTCTTGATTACTATAGCTTTACAGTAAGTCTTAAAGTCAGGTGATGTCAGTCCTCCAACTTTCTTCTTCAATATTATGTTGACTATTTGGGGTCTTTTGCCTCTCCATATAAACGTTTAGAATTAGTTTGTCAATATCCACAAAATAATTTGCTTGGATGTTGATTGGAATTGCATTGAATCTGTAGATCAATTTGAGATGAGCTGACATCTTGACAATATTGAGTCTTCCTATTTATGAACATGGAATATCTATTTATTTACTTATTAGATTTTGTTTATCAGAGTTTTGGAGTTTTCCTCATACGGATATCTTGTTAGATTTATATCAAATTATTTAATTTGGGGACAGCTAATGAAAATGGCATTGTGTTTATAATTTCAAATTCTACTTGTTCATTGTTCGTACATAGGAAAACGATTGATTTTTGTATATTAACCTTTTATCCTGCAACTTTGGTGTAAATTTTTATTAGTTCCGGGGGAGGGGGGGAGTTGTGTTTTTTTGGTTGGTTTTTGGCCAATTATAGCAGATTTTCTACATAGACAATCATGTCATCTGTGATGAAGACTATTTTATTTCTTGATTCAAAATCTATATACTTTTTCTTTTCTTGTCTTGTCTTGTTGCTCCATCACACTTTTAAGTACATGTCAATGCCTTTTTTTCCCAGCAAAATGTAATGGCAATTGGAGAAAAAATTATGTTGGCATCATTTTTTTTTTTATTTCACCACTATGTTGTTCTCAATATAACATCTTACAAGTTATAAGTTATTGTTAATTTTTATAGAGTAAAAGAATAAGTGAGTGAGTGTATTAGTCCATTTTCTGTCGCTCATAACAGAATACCTGAACCTGGGTAATTTATAAAGAAATAAAATTTATGTCTTACAATATTGGAAGTCAGTAAGTCTAAGGTCTAGGAGGCACATTTGGTGAGAGCCTTCTTCTGGGTGAGAATTCTCTACAGAGTCCCATGGCTATGCTGGGTATCACAGGGCAAATCATTAACATGCTCACTAGCTCTCCTTATAAAGCCACCAGTTCACACCCATGATAACCCAATAAACCATTAACCCATTACTCCATGAATGGGTAATCCATTCATGACAGCATAGTCCTCATGATTCAACCATCTCTTAAAGGCCCCACCTTCCAACACTGCCTGCCACATTGGGATCAAGCTCCAGTAAGCTTTGGGAGGATATTCAGTGCCCAGCAGTGAGTGAATAAAAGCTAGATAAATTATTGACATATATTTCTCCATTTTCAAATTGGACATATTAATGCATATCTCATAGGGTCATTGTGAAAGATCAGTGTAAAGGTTAGGGCTTTGTAAATAATATCATTTTCTTCTCTTCTCAGACTTTATGTATGGGAAGAAGTATACATTAATTTTAAATTGTTGCTGTAACAAATTATCACGAACTTAGGAACTTAAAATCTAAAATGTACTATTTTACAGTTCTGTAGGTTAAATGTTCAATACAGACTTCACTAAGCCAAAATAAAGGTGTTCTATCTGAAGGTTTTAAGGAAGGATGTATTTCCTTGCCTTTTCTAGCTTCTAGAGGCCATCCACATTCTTTGATTCTTGCAATTCTTCCTCCATCTTCAAAACAACAGCAGGCTGAATTCTTCTCACACTTCGACTTTCTCCTTCTTTTTCTGTCTCATATTTCTGACCCAGCCAGGAACGTTTCTCTATTTTTAAGGACTTATATGATTAGATTGGGCTCCCTCAGATAATCCAGGATAATTTTCTCATCTCGAGGTCTGTACCCTTGATCATATCTGCAAAGTCTCTTTGACCATGTAAGGTCACACACGAGTACTCACAGGATCTGCAGATTAGAGCATGGACATCTTTGGAGGGATTTTATTCTGCCTATCACAGGGCATGATGATAATATTACTATTATTTTTATTATTCAACTAAATTTCTTCAGTATTCTAATGCTATAAATAAAAAATTATAATAAATAAAAATGGTAAAGTGTATTATTACTTTAGCTCTCCTTTGGTAAGGAATGCAATAGTAAAGGAGAAAAAGAATTATAATCTATTCTTTACATCCCTCCCCCAAACTCAGTCCCAGTTCTAATTACCTTCAGTGAATCTTGAAATGATGTTTTGTGGATAAAGGAGTTTATGGTTTGATTAATACACTCAACCTGTTGAGTGTGAGTCCACAACTTTACTGTGCAAAGTCATCAGTTTGTGTACCTTAAGCATGTGCCCAAACCTGAATAAGCCTGTCTTACTGTGCCCTGTGATCCCCTATGAATGTCTGCTTAAGCCTAACTGTCTATACTAGACTCGGGTCCTAAAATCTTTACCTTCAGCCAGCATATTACCTGGGAAGACAGCACTATCCTTATGCCTTTCTACCTCTTAGGCTTGTCTTTCTACCAACATGAAATGCCCTTCACATCAGTTCAGCTTTATGCCTGTTTATAATTTCTTCCTAGAGATTTATTCCAATCCTGTATCTTCCATGAACTCTTTCTTGAATATCAGTATCTATATATTTTGGGGCACTAAAGCACCATATTTGTTAATGTGGTTCAGTTCTCACAACAACCTGTAGTAGCTTGTAAAATTAACTTTATCTGAGAAAGATAAATATTCTGGTTTTTGCAATGGTAACTTTTGTGTAGCCTTCATTTATAGCCTCATTTTTTACTAAAACTAAGCATGATATCTTTACTAAGAAGGATAAAGATACCATAAAAGTTAGCATCTACTTTGTAATGGGTTGAACTGCTTCTACTTCCTTTACAAACCGAGGCTGCAAAATTCACAGATCTGAGATTAGTGGTTAAAACGCAGAAGTTTTTGTGAATTTCCTTCTTCAACAGTATGTTTTCTTCATTGAGCTTAAGAAATGAAATGTTGGCATAGGATTTTATTATTGCTGTTCATTACTGTAGCACATCAGTCTCAAGTAATGGTCAATCACTCTAAAAAGATACTACATACTACTATATTGGCCTGACTCAAGTTTCTGGAGATCAGCCAACCAGACCAGCTGGTTTCTTAATATGCAGTATGTCATTCCACAGACAACAACAGAAATGAGGTACTAACAGAATGTTGTTTCTACAGTAGAACCACACTCACCGGCAAAAAAGTCATCTTTAGAACCGTATGATATTGATTGGTTTTCATAGAAAAAATCCTACGGAATCACTGAGGCCACAATTAAAGTAAGCAAATATTCTTTCTCCCATGCTCTGCAGATAAGGAATTTCATCATCTACTGCTTTTATATTTACTCCTAAAAGATAAATTCCTGCCTAAACCAACATCATTATCAATATGCCAGACAGCAATATCAATCTATGTTCCAAGGGAGGGATGGACTGGAGAGGAGTTGGTATACAGATTGCTCTAAAGCATGATCTGTGAGCACACTATTGGTATTAATCTGAGAGTTTGTTAGATATGGAGGATGTTGGCCTCAACCCAGATTTGCTAAATCACAATCTACATTATAACAAGATCCCCAGGAGGTTCATTCAGCACATGAAAATTTGGCAAGCACTGCTCTAGAGAGTAGTGTTGTCGGGTTTGTGTTCTATCAGAGAAACCAGACCTTCCTTCACTTGCATTTGTTTTACACATGCCCAGCTCAACAGGTGCCCATCTTTCTCTAAACTCTTATAATTATTTTCTGCACAATTAATTTTGCAAGTAAATGACATGGTGTTCTGTTGTTTCTAATGATTTCATTTGTATTTGGTAGAAATGAAAAGTAGAATCTTACATATATTCATAGTTGATTAGGTGATTAGTATATGCAATTGACATAATTGCCTTGCATGAAGTTAAATTCATCCAGATTTTAAAATTCTGCTATAATCAATGCCTTCAACTACCTTGCATAACAGTTATCATTGGTTTAGACGCTACTTGAGGATGGATTACATCATTTTATCCTTAAGTACCCCAGCATACTTTGCTGGGATACTTAATAAGGCACATAATATTTACCAAATCCGATGTTGTACAAACGGTTACACAATAAAAGCTTATTAGCAAAACTGTAATCGTCTCAGGAAATCAAGTTATATTACCTATGTGCCCTTGGAGCAACTTGGCATACTGTTTGTGATTCAGCAGTGCTCAATGAATTTAAAAAGCTGCTGAAGATGTGTCACGCAATGTGTAAAGCACACGAGAAGCACAACTGTTCTAGGTGGAGAGCATGTTTGCTCTCTACTCGGACTCTGCCTCCATCTTGTGCATTTACACAGGCATACACAACTGAGCTTTGAATTAATTCATTCAGCCTAGGCCATGTCTTGATCAAAGCCAGCAAATATGGAATTGGATTGAGATAAACTCAATCCTAACTCTGATTCAAGTCAGGTCCTCAAAAAAGCCAGGGAGTGGGAGGGAAACAGATATTTCACTCTGTGTGTGTTTTCATCCAGAGAACAAAATTGTTAATATTTATGCCTCAGCCTAAGTTGATAACTCAAAAGAAAGCCAATAGATTCCAAACAAAACAATAAACAAAAAGAAAGGAATATGAACATTTAATTATCACTACAAATGTGGTTCCTAAGGATACAATCTTTCAGACATGACCGCTCATGAAAACTATACACTTGATACTGAAGATAACTTAGACAATTTCAAAATTCACCGAATAAACTTAAAACTTTGCTGAGAAATCTGTATCATAATAATTAATCTGAACATATTATTTTGCATTAATAACTATTTAAATAGCATGCATTTTTAAAATGGAAAATGGAAATTTTTATGAAATATATGTAGTTGTGTAATCAAATCTCTTTTCTATATTAAAAGCAATAACCATACTTTCACTATACCAATTGATAAGTAGAAGGGTGTTTCTATAATATGTAAATACAGGTCTGTCATTGAAATACAGGGTTATAGTTTTTGTTGTTATTTAATTGAGGCATAATATGCATTGGATTATAGTTTGGGGAGATTATGTTGAGTTAGGAATTATTCACTGTCCTTTCTCTGTACAACTCTGACAACAGGCCACATCTATATTATTCAGGCATCCTTTCTTCTTTGGCATTCACCCTTTTTTTTTTCTATATCAATTATTATTCCCTATATTCAAAGTCATTCTTGGTTACTTTGAAAAACTAACCTATAGCTTGGATTTTATATTAAATTTTCCTCTTTCATTATCAGTGAATTTCACAGAGTGAAATTTTCAGTTTGATTAAGGTTTAGGCTTAGAATCAGAACGGGATATTGTGCTTATCTTAGTCACAGTTCTGCATGTATCTGATTGCATGAAGACATGTCATAATAATTGGAATATTTAAATTTTGTGCTCAGAAACCTCTGGATTCATTGTTAGTAAGTGACAAGTCGAATAAGTAACTACAAAAGAAAATGCTCAAGTGGCTTACTTTGACTTACATATAAAATGTTACTATCAATTCAAAACCCATTTTACCGGAGAAAGTATGAAACTTTGGCTTTTGCTTATGGGCAAAAAATTGAGATGCTGGTCCCCACTTGTTTTACTAGGAACTAGCCTCACCCACTAACAGCAACATTTTTTCCACCATTCTTATCACTGTGAATATGAAATTCATTTTGTATGAAGACTAAATAATTAAATTATGTAACAGAGCCCCACAAGCAAGGATAAAGAGTTTACCCTCTGGAAATGATTTAATCTTCAATTAAAAAGTCAAAATGTTTGCCACATTCACCCTATGCCTTTACAAAGGCTGTATTTTCATAAATATGCTATCATTATTGACTTTTATTTAAGTAGATACATAAGCCATTTTCTGCCCTTCTATAGAGAAGCAATATTCAGCATGACTTAGAGTCTTTCTTATACCAGATTTAAATTTATCTTGCTAAAGTTTAAGACTTTACAGCTCATAAGTATTTTAGAAAACACAATAATAGCTCTTTGCCATTGCACTGTGAAAATTAGATGGCCAACTCCTTTCATAGCTCTTCTACTTACATAAATGTGTGCTTTCCCAAGCTTTTATTGATACTAATCTTTATTTATTGGTATTGTAAGTATACTTCTTTGACTTATTTTTAGGTGAGTGCTCTAGGGATTACATTCTCAACTTTTCACATGCTAATTACAGTTAATATTATATCATTGAACTTAAAATATCAAAACCATGTAACCATGTAGGTTCATCAATTTCTCCATCTCTCTTTCTCTCTTTTCACATACTCATGCAGAAAGCTTCAGAATAGTTGAAATGGAAAAAAAATGAACTCATTTTATTTGCTCTTGTATAGGACAAAATCTTTTAAGGGGCAAAACTGAAAATTTTATTCAAAAATCGCAAAGTAAAATAGATACTCCAGGAAGATTAATTATATCTTCTATCTCTGAGTGACCCCAAGCAAATCAATGTATATACACCCCCAAGGAGTACACATTTTTCACTCTAAGAAGTTGGACATGTATTATCTAATGAAAACTTGCTAATTCTTCTATGCAACTTAGAGCTTCTTCGCTTAAACAATATAATATTCTACTTAACTCATATTGCTGTAAGTATTCACTCTAGAAATGCAGTATGCTTGAAGTTTAAAATGGTGCCACTTTGTATAAAATAATAGAGGTCTTGATCTATAGTTCCATCATAGATCTTCTCAATATCTGGATTTCATTCCATAGCTTCCCGTTCTTCTTGTCTACATCATTAATTAAAGGTTTGTGTTTAAATAGAGATTCTACTAAACAAATGGAATAAACTATAAGTCTAAGTTGATATAGATTATTTTGCTATGGTTTATCATCTGGTTTATCTTAAGAGTTCCATTAATTATCTTTCATTTTGGTGTTTTCCCCCCTGTTGTTGCTTATGGCACTGCTAACATTTTGCTCTCTCCTCCACCCAACAATGTTAATCAGCCATGTCAATTCTTAAAATAAAATATGTACAATTTCTGACACTTTCTTTAGAAGATGATTTTGTTGCCATGGTGGCTTTTAGCTTGGAGTTTTCTGACATTTGTTGAAACTCATTAGGTCTTCTAGCCCTTTAAAACAATTTTTTTTGATAGTGAAGTAAATGAGTTTCACTCATTAACACTTAACAAATTCATGAAGAACTGTAAGAAACTAATCAAATTAATTTTATACTTTTTTCTTTACTGAAATTTGGGTTAGCACGTAATTTTCCTTTATATGTGATAGTTAGTGACACTTGCTAAAGGATCTTCTTAGAGATAGAAATACTTGGCTAAACAAGGATATGACTAGATAAAAGAGTGAGTGCAATACAAATCTCGGTAGCTTCTTTTCTTAAAATATTTGTTTGCTCTTATTGAGATTTGATATCTCTGATTATATTCTGTTTTCTTAGGTGAAATATTATCTATCAGAATTATCATAAAATGGTTAAAATTTCTCAATGCTTCAGGAAGAATTTTTTAAAAATATTTTTTAGGTAAAGAGTAAATTAAATGAAACTCTAAAACAGATAGCCTTACCAGAGAATTAGAGAAATGCCTCTGCTTGTTATTAAGCTGTGTCTATAAAATGCAAACAAAGATACTATTTATTATTAGCATTTTCTACTTTACATAATGCTGAGTTCAATTAAATGCTTTTAAGGATCTAGCATTCCCTGTGAAGTTGGATTTATTGCACTTGAACATCAATGTTCATTTACTTGCAACAAACACTCTGGTCAATGATCTGATCATATAGTCTTGACTTTTGAAATGATTAGTAAGCTAAGAAAAATGGTAGATACAAGGTGTGTATTAGTTCATTTCTGTTGCTTATAACAAAATATCTAAACTGGGTGATTTATAAATAAATAAAATTTATTTTTTACAGTTTGAAGATTGGGAAGTCCAAAGTCCAGGAAACACATTTGGTGAAGGCCTTCTAGGTGGTGACTCTCCAGAGACACAGGGTATTGTGTGGCTAAGCAGCTAAGCAAGACAGCAGGAGTGGGGGATGTTCCAGGCTCCTTTTAACAAACAGCTCTTGTGGAAACTAATAAAGCAAGAACTCACTCATTACTCGCTACCCTCCAGGGAGGACGTTAATCTATTCATGAGGAATCTGTCCACATGACCAAAACACCTCCCAACACTGCCACATTGGGGATCAGATTTCAACATGAACTTTGGGGGGATAAACATATCCAAACTATATCAAGGTGTTAATTTTTTAAATATAAGAATTAGCAATGTAACAGAAAGAGAAATTGAAATAACATCCATCTTAGAATGTCTTCAAATGTTGAGATGTACTACACAAAAATATTTCAAAACGTTCCTGTATGGATTTTTATTACATTTCCACTCTATTTTTCCACAAACTTTTTGAAGTATCCTCATATATGGGCATTCATAGTAAAGAATAGGAAGGTAACAAGGAAGAAAGCAACTTCCCCAATCCTAAACTTTATCGTTATCACAACCTGAGTGGCAGGCTAAAATTATGCTATGTACAACTATAAACATATAAAGTAGAACAGCTTTATAATGTCAGTAAACTACTGAAATGCTTTAAAATATCACTTACCCTAAATATATATTAATACTTCCTGGATGATTTGAATAGGTCCTGGTAAGAAATCTTTTAGTCTAACATTATTACCACAAACGTTATATTTGAGCTGTCTGTACCACAGCATGTTAGGCAAGTGCCTTAGTTAGATGATTGATAGATATATTGAGAGAGATGGAGAGATTTGTTATAAAGAACTTCCTTATACAATTATGAAGCCTGAAAAGTCCTAAGATTTTGGGGGCGAGTCAGCAAGTTGGAGACCCAGGAGAGCTGATGGTGTACTTCCAGTTCAAGTTTGAAGTCCTGAAAACAAGGAAAGCCAATGGTATAGTTTCACTTCAAAGGCTGGCAGAATTGAGACACAGGAAGAGCCAATGTTTCAGTTTGAGTCCCAATTTAAAGGCAGTCAGACAGAAGAAATGCCCTTACTCAAGGAAAGGTCAGAGTTTTTGCTCTATTTAGGCCTGTAACTGATTGGATGATCCCTACCCAGAATAGTGAGGGAAACCTACTTTACTCAGGTCTGCTTATTTAAATGTTAATCTCATCCAAAACAAATTCACAGAAACATCTAGAATAATGTTTGTTCAAATATTTAGGCACTAGATGGTCCAGTCAAGTTGACACATAAATTAACAATCACAGGTTAGAATGAAAATGTTTTATTCTAATTCATATCACATTTGGTAAAAGAAGATTAAATTCTCAGTTGGCTGATCTATCATAAGTAAGCTACAATAAAATCATTTTTAAGTTGTTAAGTCTTTTCAGTGATGCTACATATAGGATGCAATGGAATTATATTTACACTGGAATATTTTACTCTTAAAGGAAAAGAAATCAAACCTTTGCTGAGCACCTTCTGAAACTAATCACTGAGTTTTCTACAACTATTCGAATAATGAAAGCATGATCTATATTCCAAGAAAAGAGTATGTGAGATTAACTGTCAAAACTTTCCCCACAATTTATTACATTTCAAGGACTATTCACAGGATTCTCCAGATTTTATGGAAAAAAATCAAACTTTCAAAGTTATATCAGCAAGATGGTGAAACAGGAAGCCTCAGAACTCATTCCCCCAGTAAGACACTCACTTAATAACAATATACTGTTCAAAAGCCTTTTTGAGAACTCCTGAAACCAGATAAGAAGTTTTCATACCCCAGGCAAATGGTTTGAAACAGGTAAGAAAAGCCACTGCATTTTACTAATGGGAGCATTTCCCCCATTCCAGCCAGCTTGGTGCAATAAAGAAAAAATGTCCAACTCACAGCTTCTCCCTTGGAAGAGAGAGAGAGAGGAGTGGAACATACACATACTCCAAACATTCTAGCTTTTCAAGGGGCTGCCCAAGGCATTGGTTTCTATCTCACCTGACTTAGACCATGATGGGGAACCAGCATACTTTAGATGACTTGTGGTCACTAAGAAAAAAAGAGTGCTCCAGGCCTTGTTGCTGCATCAGAGAACCCAGAGTACTACAGACAGACACCAGAGGGAGCGAGATACTACAGACTACTGAAAAAAGGACCCAACATACCTCTCTAACTGGGAATTTACATGTACAATCCCAGAGAAGATGCATCCCCAGAAAAAGTTTGAGAGGCCCCCAGAATTGCTAGCTTGGATGACTGGTAAAGTTCTTCCCCTGTACAAAGCCAGTCAGTCATGAAGATTGGAAGAAGTGGCTCCTTTTCCAAATATGCAGATTTCATCAGGAAAAAAGAAAAAAGCATGTGACAAAATGAGAAAATATGACACAATCCAAGGAGCAAAATAATCTTTTCCAATTCTCAATTCTCAATTTTTCAAGTTTCAATTCTGCCAGCCTTTGAAGTGAAACCAACTATAAAGAAATAGAAATCTATGAATTACGTGACAAGAAAATTAAAATAACTGTCTTTAAAGCTCAGTGAACTACAAGAGAACACAGATAGAAAGCTAAAAAAATCAGAAAATAATGTATGAACAAAATGAGAATATCAACAAAGAGAAACTATAAAAAAGAACCAAACAGAAATTTTGAATACAATAAGAGAATTTAAAATTTTACTAGAGAAATTCAACAGCACACTTGATTGAGCAAAAGAAAGATCAGTAAAGCAAAAGACAACTCATTTGGTATTATCAAGTTAGAGGTGCAAAAAGAAAAAAGAATGAAGAAAAGTAAAGAAACCTAAGGAACTTATTGGCCACCATCTAGTAGGAAAAAAAAATAGGCATTACTGAAGTCCCAGAAGGAGAAAAGAGAGAGAAAGGGGCAGAGAGTTTATCTGAAGAAACAATGGCTGAAAACTTCCCAAATCTGAGGAAGGAAATGGACATTCAAATTCAGTAGGCTTAATAAATTCCAAATAGGACAAACCCAAAGATACCCACACCTAGACACATTATAATCAAATGGTCAAAAGGCAAAGGCAAAGAGAAAATCTTGAAAGCAGCAAGAAAAAGCAACATCAAATATGAGTGAGGTTCCTTCCATAAGATTATCAGTGGATTTTTCAGCAGAAACCTGTGGACCAAAAGTAAACACCCAAATATGTGAAGCAAATATTGAATTGAATGTATAAATAGATAGTAACAAAATAATAGTAGGAAATTTTATTACCCCACTTTCAATAATGGATAGAACACCCAGACAAAAGACCAATAAGGAAACAGAGGAGTTGAACAGCACTATAGACTTATTGGACCTAACAGATATAAACAGAACATTCCACCCAACAACAGTGGAATAAACATTCTTCTCAAATGAACACAGGACATTCTTTGTTATAGAAATGTATTGATTATACACATTTATGAGGTACAAAGTTATATTTCAATGAATGTACATAATGTATGATGATCAAATCAGAATAATTAGCATATTCTTCATCACAAAACTTAATTATATCTTTGTGATCTGAACATTTGATTTCTTCTTTTCTAGCCATTTGATAACATGCAGTAAATATTGTTAAGTATAGATGCCTAGCTTGACTGTATACCAATAGAACTTATTTTTCCTATCTAGCTATAATTTTATATCCATTAACTCTACTTTTCCTCCTCCCCCTCCTCTTTTCTGCCTCTAGTAACCACAGATCTACTCTCTCTGTCTAAAACTTCAACTTATTGTTTGTTTGTTTGTTTGTTTGTTTGTTTTAGATCCCACACAAGTGAGAACTTGCAATATTTCTCTTTCTGTGCCTGGCTTATTTCATTTAATATAATTTTCTTTAAAGCTCATCCCTGATGCTGTGAATGGCAGAGTTTTTCTTTTTATGGTTCAGTAGTATTTCATTGTGTATATATACCAATTTTCTTTGTCCTGTCATTCATCAATGGACATTTAGGTTGTTTCCATATCTTCGCTATTGTAAATAGAGCTGTGATAAACATTTGGGTGCAGGTATCCCTTCAACATGGTGATTTCCATTCCTTTGGGTATATACCCAGTAGTGGGATTGCTGGATCATATGGAAATTCTACATGTATTTGTTTCAGGACCCTCCTTACCATTTTTCATTTTGGCTGTACTAATTTCCAATCCCACCAAGAATGTATAAGAGTTCCTATTTCTCCATATCTTCACCAGCATTTGTTATTTTTTGTCTTTCTGATAATAGCTAATCTAAGTAGGATGAGATGATATCTCAATTTAGTTTTGACTTTCATTTCTCTGATGATTAGTAATACTGAACTATTTTTATATATCTATTGACCATTTGTATGTCCTCTTTTGAGAGATGTCTATTCAGTTCCTTAACCCACTTTTTAATTGACTTATTTGTGTACTATTGAGTTTTTGAGTTCCTTATATATTCCAGATATTATTCCCTTGTTAGATGCATAATTTTCAAATATTTTCTCCCAGTCTCCAGTTTCTCTCTTTGCTCTGTTGATTGGTTCCTTTTCTGTGCAGGAGCTTTTTAGTTTCATATAATTCTAATTCTTTATTTTTTCTTTTTTGCCTGTACTTTTAAGGTCTGATTCTTAAAATCTTTGCCCAGTCACACATACTGCAACATTTCTCCTGTTTTCCTCTAGGAGTTCTATAGTTTTATGTCTTACATTTAAGTCTTTAATCCATTTTGAGTTGATTTTGCTATATGGTGAGAGATAAGGGTCCAGTTTCATTCTTCTACACATGGATATCTAGTTTTCCCAGCACTGTTTATTGAAGAGGTGATCCTTTCCCCAATGTATGTTCTTGATGCCTTTGTTGAAAATCAGTTGGCTATAAATATGTGGACTTATTTCTGGGTTCTCTATTCTGTTCCATGGGTCCATGTGTCTGTTTTTATGCCAGTATCATGCTATTTTGTTTACTGTAGCTCTGTAGTATAATTTGAAGTCAGGTGGTGTAATGCATCCCACTTTACCCTTTTTGCTCAGGATTGCTTTGGCTATTCAAAGTCTTTTGTTGTTCCATATGAATGTTAAGATGGCTTTTTCTATTTCTTTGAGGAATGTCATTGGCATTTTGATAAGGATTACATTGAACCTTATCTACAGATCACTTTGGGTAGTATAGTCATTTTCACAATATTAATTCTTCTAATCCATGAACATGGAATGTCTTGGCATTTTGTGCATGTGTGTGTGTGTATGCTTTCTTCAAATTCTTTCATTGGTGTTTTGTAGTTTTTATTGTAGATATCGTTCATCTCCTTTGTTAAATTTATTCCTAAGTATGTTTTTGTTTGTTTGTTTTTAGTAGCCATTGTAAATGAGATTGCTCTCTTGATTTCTTTTTCTGCTAGTCCATTGTTGGTGTATAAAAATGCTACTGATTTTTGTACATTGATTTTGTATCCTGCAACTTTACTGAATTCATTAATCAGTTCTAAGAATTTTTTTGGTAGAGTCTTTAGACTTTTATATATATAAGATCATGTAATCTGAAAACAGGGACAATTTTCTGTTGTCTTTTCCAATTTGAATGTTCTTTATTTCTTTCTCTTGTCTAATTGCTCTGGTTAGAACTTCTAGTACTATGTTAAATAGAAGTGGTGAGAGTGAGCATCCTTGTCTTGTTCCTTTTCTTAGAGGAAAAGCTTCTAACTTTTCCCATTCAGCATGATGTTAGCTGTGGGGTTTTCATATATGGCTTTTATTGTGCTGAGATACTTTCCCTTTATACCTAATTTATTGAAAATTTTTATCATGAAGAGATTTTGAATTTTATAAAATGCTTGTTCTACACCTATTGAAATAATCATAAGGTTTTCATCCTTCATTTTGTTGATGTGGTATATCACATTTATTGGATTGCCTAAATTGAAACATCCTTGCATCCCTGGGATGAATCCCACTTTATTATGGTGTATAATCTTTTTTGGTCAGCTGTTGAATTCTGTTTGCTAGTATCTTGTTGAGAATTTTTGCATCTATATTCATCAAGGATTTGGCTTGTATTTTTCTTCTGTTGTGCTTTTGTCTGGTTTTGGTGTCAGAGTGATATTGGCCTCATAGAAGGAGTTTGGGAGAATAAACTATGCTTCAACTTTCTTGAAATAGTTTGAGAAGAATTGTTATTAGTTCTTCTTTAAAAATTTTACTTAATTGTGCCCAGAAAACAACTTTTAACAAATTTTAAAAGATTGAAATTATACCAACTATCTTTTCTGGCAACAATTAAGTGAAACTAGAAATCAGTAAAAACAAAACTAGAAAATTCACAAATATGTGAAAATTTAACAACCTACTCTTGAACAAGCCATGGTTAAAAGAAAAAATTACAAGGGAAATTAGAAAATATTTTGAGACAAATGAAATGGAAAATGCAGCATACCAAAACTTATGTATGAAACAAAAACAATAATGAGAAAAAATGTATAGAGGTAAACACCTACATTAAAAACTAAGAAACATCCCAAGTCAACAACTTAACTTTACAACTCAAGTAACAAGAAGAAGAACAAAAAAAACTCAAAGTTAATCAAAATAAGGAAATAATAAAGATCAGAGCAGAAATAAATGAAATAGAAAATAGAAAAATCTTTAGAAAATCAGCAGAACTAAGTGTTGTTTTTTTGAGAATATCAACAAAATTAAACCCTTAGAAACAGAATATAGAGTGGTGTTTACTAGGGGCCAACGATATGGGTAAATGGGGATTTGTTATTCAATGGGTATAGAGTTTTTGTTTTTCAAGATGAAAAAGTTCTAAAAATCCATTGCACAATTATGTATGTGTGTGTAATGAACACTACCATACTATACACTTAAAAATGTTTAAGATGGTAAATTTCATGTTACATACTTTTTATTACAATTTAAAGAAAAAAAGAAATCACGGTTTCAAAATTAATTTTAGGTCTAGGATATTAAAAAATTTGCCTATAAAGTTATTTAGAAAAATCATCATATTTTGATGGCTCATGCCATTTATTTTAGTTAAAATAGAGAGCAAACTGATATAGAAGAATACACTATGTGGAATAAGTTAAAATCTCGGGAAAGGTATCATAGTTTTGCCACATACACATTCTAGGACATTAGCCAAATTATATGACCTCTCCAAGCCAGTTTTCTTGCTTGCCATAAAAGAAAATAGAATAATGTTACCTACCACATAGTATTTGGTAAGGATTAAATGGGAAACGCCTGAGTTATCTAGCCCAGCACCTAATCACAGCAGACAATAAATTTTCTCATTTCTTTCCCTTTTCCTTTCAATTCACTAAACATTGATTGGACTCCCATTGATGCATGGAAAACCATTGCAAAACTGTAGGTGAAAAATTTTTTAATTACATGACTAGTTATTCAAGCAATTGTTCATTTTAATATAAAAGGCACTGATGATTAAGGTATTAAAGTGTGCTAGGCACTTTATGTGCATTATACCATTTTATCTTATCATTCTGACCACAAACATGAGGAAAGCACTGTTATTATTCCCATTTCCAATATGGAAAATGGGATTTAGGGATCTAAGTAACATCCAAGCCCCCATTTAGTAAGAGCAGAGCCTGAACTGACTCCAAGTCTGACTCTAAAGCTCATGCTCCCAACTGCTACTATACTGTACTATATATGAGCTCAAATGTGTAAAGCAGATTCGCATAGAAAAAGAAATCAATAAAAACATGAACAGTCCTTATCTCTGTGTAAGGGTACAGAGAAAGGGATGGTGAGTAACAAAACTCATTCCTTTCTTTTACACTTTTAAATTTCTACTTTTTCCTGACCTGTAGTAGAATGAATTTTATACAATTTCTCTCTTGATTTTAATATCTTGGTATTTAAGATTTTCTAAAATGCTTTACAAATGGAAAACAAGCATAGACTTGAATGGTTGATAGTGGCTTTAATGTAAGAGGGAAAATGAACTGGACTGTGAGAAATGGGTCAAGTTTGAATAGACAGAATATAGGGGAGGACTCAGAGGTAGACATAAAGAGGACTCTTTTGTGAACAATAATGAAATTAGACATTCTATAGCCTAAGTTTTGCCTTGAAAAGATTAAGCTGAAACATGTAAGGATTCTAGTGTACAACTTTAGAGCATTCATGACCCAGATCATTGATTATCAAATCACTTGAGGAAAAGTAGATATTGCTTAAGCTATCATACTGAGATAGAGTTTCCTGAGCAATGCTCCCGGAAGAGGCCCAGTGGAACCATGAAGCAAATGCTGAATCATTTGACTTATGTGTGAGATGTCTAATTGAGCCACAAATGTTGATATAAATTATTTCCAGCAGAACAATGATAGAACCAAAAAAAAAAATGTTGCTCTTCTCAACTGAATCAGATTCTTACTTTTGCTCATACTTTTGTTTCACCCAGTGTAGGATGAGGCAGAGGCAGTATGTTTTTAAACATACTCGTGTGTCTCTGGGTAGAAATGAAGCATTGTGCTTTCACACACTTTTTTATATTTTTCTTGCACTTTGCATGCACACACATGTCTGCATGCCCACACATTGTTTGTTTGTTTGTTTTTAATGGACAAGAGTAAGGAGAAAAATAAAAACAAGAAAATTATGTGTAGGCTGTTCTTATGCATAAAGTAAAAGTGATTTGTTGCCTGTTGGTTCATATCTTGCCCTAGATCTTTGCTTGAATTTGTCATATAGAGTCTTTGTATAGGTGTCATATTGTAGTTGAGAAAAGCAATACTCTGTTGATGTTCTGAAATACAGTAGAAAGTCTGTTATTCTTTTATATCTTTCAGTAGATGTAATATAATTAGCACCCAAAAATAATTGTCATGTGTGTATAAATACAGATTAGATATAAATATTTTTAAGTACAAAGCGGAAAATGAATTTGATTTGTGCTTTTCCAGTATGCATGCACTAATGACATAGAACCTTTTGAAATAATATATGCTAAGAATCTGTTCTTGACTCTGTAAATTTCGACAAAGTAGTTTTTTTTTTTAATTTAAAAGAATGTTAGAAGTCAAAAGTGGTGACATTATTTGCAATTTAAGTGGAATCATGGCATATAGCATTAATAATTGTAACAGATCTTTTTTTTTGGTTCATGAGCATGATGATTGGGTTTTCACACTATTGTGTGAGACCTAAAAAAATTGCTTGCCGTCCCGGTCTGGGGATGTGCCAGAGCCATCCAGGGTGCGGGAAGCTGTGAGGGTGAGGAGAGGGTTCCAGTGAGGTTGGCCACAGCAGGGGCACACACGCACACACACACGGGGCTCGGCCCGCCGGGTCGCGGCGGGAGCCTGTGGACGCACCGCTGCCTGGCGTTAGGTGCCTGCTTCCAGCCTCCTCGGAAGACGGCACACAGCTTGCCATCTGCGGATCCGGTGGGGGTGGGAGGAATCTGCAAGGAGCAGGTGGCGGAGGAGGAGGAGGAGGAGGGAGGGAGGGAGGAGAGAGGAAGGCCGGAGTCCCCATAGCAGCGGTCTGGGTGAGGTCGAGTCCCGTGTGGCGCCCGGAGACCCAGAGCTACCACAAGGCCTGGACTTTCCCTGCATTAAGGGAAAGAAGGGAGTTCCGGTCAAGATGGCAGAGTACTCGGTTCCTGGTGTCACTCGCTCCCACAGAGTGACCAGTTTGCAACTTTTAAGGAACGAGAACAGAAGGCCCAAGATCTGTGCCAGAAGAGGCAGGAACTGCATGCCATGAGACCCCAGTACAGGTTTCACCCCACTGCTTAGAGAGACTTCAGAACCTCTGGGCCCCCATGCCCTGAGCCAGCCATGAGGGAGAAGGCAGGCGGGGCAAGACTTCCAGCCCAGGCTGGTCCCTGCTGGGAGAGACAAGAGCCTAGGTGCATCCATGCCCCAAACCAGACATGCTGGAGAAAGTAGGCAGGGTGGGATCATCAGCACAGGCTGGTCCTCACAGCCAGGAGAGACTTAAAAGCCTCTGGGCCCCAAGCCCTGAGCCAGTGGTACAGAACAGGCAGGTGCAGTGGGACTCCCAGCCCAGGCTAGTTCCTGTTGCTCAGAATCGGCAGTCCCTTCAGGATCCAAGCCAGACATCAGGGCAAAACGAGTGGACAGTGATACTCCCTTGACAAAACACCAAAGGAAAGATACCAGAAATATGAAAAATCAAGGAAGTACATCGCCACCAAATGAAAATAATAACTCTCAAGCTCTAGATCCTATAGAATAGGAAGTCTTTGAAATGACTGTAAGGGAATTTAGAGTAACAATTCTAAGGAAACTAAATGAGATACAAAAAAAAAACTCAGACAACACAATGAAATGAAAAAAAATATACAGGATCTGAAAGAAATGTACAAAGAAATCAATGCCCTGAAAAAGAGTGTAGCAGAGCTTGTAGAGCTGAAGGATTCATTCAGCGAAATAAAAAACACCACAGAGTTTTACCAGCAGACTAGAACAAGCAGAAGGGAGAATTTCTGACCTTGAACACAGGCTGTTTGAATTAACACAGGCAAACCAGAAAAAAGAAAAAAGAATTTAAAAATTGAAGAAAATCTGAGAGAGACAACAGACAACCTTAAGCACTCAAATATCCAAATCATGGATATTCCAGAAGGGGAGGGAAAAGGAAATGGCTTTGAAAGCATATTCAATGAAATAATAGAAGAAAACCCCCAGGTATAGGGAAAGTCACAGATCTTCAGATTCAGGAAGCCCAAAGATCCCCAAACACATTCAACCCTAAATGGTCCTCTCGAATACAGGTGATAATCAAACTGGCAAAACTCAAAGACAAAGAAAGAATCTTAAAAGCTGCAAGAGAGAAGCATCAAGTCACCTATAAGGGAGCACCAATCAGAATAACATCAGACTTTTCATCAGAAACCCTAAAAGCCAGAAAAGACTGGGATGATATATTCGAAACACTAAAGGACAAAAATTTCCAGCCAAGAATACTTTATCTAGCAAGGCTACCCTTCTGAAATGAAGGACAAATAGTGTATTTCTCAGGCAAACAAAAACTGTGGGAGTTTGCTACCACACGATCAGCCCTACAAGAAATTCTCAAGGAAGTACTGGGTTTGATACCACAAAAACAACCATCACTGCCATGAATACTCAAGAAAGAACAATACTTACCAGCAAAACAAAAATGCTAACAAAAGAGAAAAAAAATAGTTTATCTATCATCCCAAGGAACCAACAAATACAGAAGACAAACAGAAAATTAGAAAGAAAGGAACAAAAGGTACTTAAGACATCTAAACAAAAATCAATAAAATGCTAGGGGTAAATCAACACCTTTCAATAATAACTCTAAATGTAAAGGGATTAAGTTCCCCACTCAAAAGACACAGACTGACTGACTGGATTTAAAAGATGGACCCAACAATATGCTGCCCACAAGAGAGTCACCTGACCTGTAAAGACACACATAGACTAAGAGTGAAAAGAGGGTCAAAGATATATCATGCAAATAGAAATGAAAAACCAGCTGGAGTAGCTATTCTTACATTAGATAAAATAGACTTTAAAGCAAAAGCCATAAAAAGAGACAAAGAAGGCCACTATATAATGATAAAAGGATCTATCCACCAAGAAGACATAACAATCATAAATATACACACACCCAATGTTGGAACAACCAGATTTATAAAGCAAACACTATTAGATGTAAAGAATGAGATAGACATTAACACCATAATAGCAGGGGACCTGAACACCCCATTCTCAACACTGGACAGATCTAGGCAAAAAATCAATAGAGAAAAACAAGATCCAAACAACACTTTAGACCAATTGGACTTGGCAGATATCTACAGAACATTCCATCCAACAATCTCAGAATATTCATTCTTCTCATCATCACAAGGATCATTCTCCAGGATAGATCACATGTTAGGTCACAAATTAAGTCACAACAAATTCAAAAAAATTGGAATTATTACATTTATTTTTCCTGATCACAATGGATTAAAATTAGAAATCAACAATAAATGAAACTCTTGAAACTATACAAACACATGGAAATTAAGCAACATTCTACTTAATGACATGTGGGTCCAAGAACAAATTAAACATTAAATCAAAAAATTGATTGAAACTAATGAAAATAAAGACACATCATACCAAAACCTGTGGGATACTGCAAAAGCAGTATTAAGGAGGAAATTTATTACATTAAATGCTTATTTCAGAAGAATGGAAAGATGGCAAATAAACCTAACACGTCACCTTAAAGATCTAGGAAAATAAGAACAATCCAAACCTAAAGTTAGTAGATGGAAAGAAATAATTAAGATCAGAGCAGAACTAAATGGAATAGAAACCCAAAAAACAATACAAAAGATCAATGAAACAAAAAGTTGTTTTTTTGAAAAGATAAATAAAATGGACAAACCTTTAGCAAGGTTAAGTAAGAAAAGAAGAGAGAAGACCCAAATAACAAAAATCAGAAATAAAAAAGGTGATATTACAACTGACACCTCAGAAATACAAGGAATCATTAGAGACTACTATAATCAACAATATGCCAACAAATTAGAAAATCTGGAGGAAATGGATAAATTTCTGGATGCATACAAACTACCAAAACTGAGGCAAGAAGATATAGAAAACCAGAATAGACCAATAACAGTAAAAGAGAATGAAGCTATTATCAGAAGGCTCCCAACAAAGAAAAGCCCAGTACCGGACAGGCTCACTGCAGAATTCTACCAAACATTCAAAAAGGCACTGATACCAGTTCTTTACAAACTGTTTCAAAAGATTGAAACAGAGGCCATTCTCCCAAACTCATTTCTATGAGGCAAACATCACCCTGACACCAAACCAGACAAAGATGCATCAAAAATAGAAAACTACAGGCCAATATCCTTGATGAATATAGATGCAAAAATGCTCAATAAAATACAGCAACACGTGCACAAAATTATACATCATGATCAAGTGGGATTCATCCCAGGGATGCAAGGTTGGTTCAACATATGCAAATCAATAAATGTGATACACCACATCAATAAAAGCAAAGATAAAGACCATATGATCATCTCTATAGAAGCTGAAAAAGCATTTGACAAAATTCAACATTCTTTCATGATAAAGACTCTCTACAAGTTAGACATAGATGGAAAGTATCTCAACATTATTAAAGCCATTTATGATAAGCCCACTGCCAATATCATCCTGAACAGAGAAAAGCTGAAAGTTTTTCCCTTTAGAATGGGAACTAGACAAGGATGCCCACTCTTACCACTCCTATTCAACATAGTGTCAGTAGTACTAGCCAGAGCAATCAGAGAAGAGAAGAAAATAAAGGGCATCCAGATTGGAAAGGATGAAGTCAAACTGTCTCTGTTTGCATGTGATATGATCCTATATATTGAACAGCCTAAAGCCTCTATAAAAAAAAAAAAAATCTCCTAGAGTTGATAAATGATTTTAGCAAAGTTTCAGGATATAAAATCAACACACAAAAATCAGTAGCATTTCTATACTCCAACAGTGAACATGCAGAAAAAGAAATCAAGAAAGCTAGCCCATTTACAGTAGTCACTAAAAAAATAAAATACTTAGGAATAAAGCTAGCCAAGGACATGAAAAATCTCTACAAAGAGAACTACAAACCACTGTGGAGAGAAATTAAAGAGGAAACAAGAAGATGGAAAGATATCCCATGCTCTTGGATTAGAAGAATCAACACAGTGAAAATGTCCATACTACCCAAAGTGATATACAAATTCAATGCAATCCCCATCAAAATTCCAAAGACATTTTTCTCAGAGATGGAAAAAGCTATCCAGACATTTATATTGAATAACAAAAAACCACACAGAGCCAAAGCAATTCTGAGCAAAAAACAAAGCTGGAGGTATAACACTACCTGACTTTAAACTATATTACAAAGCTATAATAACCAAAATAGCATGGTACTGTCATAAAAACAGACACACGGATCAATGAAATAGAATAAAGAACCCACAATTTAATCCATATGCCTACAGCCATCTGATCTTTGACAAAGGCAGCAAGTCTACATGCCTTTTCAACAAATGGTACAGGGAAAAGTGGATTCTCATATGTAGGAGAATGAAACTAGACCCATACCTCTCACATTATACCAAAATCAACTCAAAATGGATTAAATAATTAAGTAAACATCCGGGAACAATAAAACTCCTTGAAGAAAACACAGGGGAAACACTTCAGGAAGTAGGAGTGGGTACAGACTTTATGAATAGGAACCCAAAAGCACAGGCAAAGAAAAATAAACAAATGGAATTATATCAAACTAAAAAGCTTCTGCACAGCAAAAGAAACAATCAACAGAGTAAACAGACAACCAACAGAGTGGGAGAAAAAATTTGCAAAATATACATCTGACAAAGGATTAATATCCAGAATATACAGGGAACTCAAACAACTTTACAGCAAAATAACAAATAACCCAATTAAAAAATGGGCAAAGGAGCTGAATAGCCATTTCTCAAAGGAAGATATACAAATGGCCTACAGACACATGTAAAAATGCTCAACTTCACTCAGCATCCAGGAAATGCAAATCAAGACCACCTTGAGATACCATCTCATTCCAGTTAGGCTGGCTAATATCCAAAAGACTGAGAATGATAAATGCTGGAGAGGTTGCAGAGAAAAAGGAACTCTCACTGTTGGTGGAACTGAAAAATGGTGCAGCCTTTATGGAAAATGGTATGGAGGTTCCTCAAACAATTACAGATAGATCTACCATATGACCCAGCTATTCCGCTACTGGGTATATACCCAGAGGAATGGAAATCATCATGCCGAAGGAATACCTGTACCCCAATATATATTGCAGCACTATTTACAATAGCCAAAAGCTGGAAACAGCCCTAATGTCCATCATCATGTGAATGGATAAGGAAACTGTGGTATATCTACACAATGGAATACTACTCTGCTATAAAAAAGAATGTAATACTACCATTTGCAACAACATGGATCAACTTAGAAAAAATTATATTAAGTGAAATAAGTCAGGCACAGAAAGAGAAATACCACATGTTCTCATTTATTTGTGGGAGCTAAAAATAAATAAACACACAAACAAATAAAGGGTCAGCCAGGGAGGAAGACACACAATCACAAAAATTCCTTGAACTTTTTAAGTCACGTAAACAGATATGATGTGCAGGGGAGGAGGGGGTGGAGAGGAATGGGTAAAGGGACATGAAAATTAACCACAATGTATATTGAGATGTAAAATAATTTTTTTAAAAAAAATTGTTAAATGCAGTTAAACTTTAATTTCTCAGAATAAACATTTTACATATTTTCAATTAAAATATTTATCAATTTAAAATATGTTTAAATAATTACATTTTTACTTTCTATTTTTACTTAACATGATATAACTCTTAGTACTGATATATATAAATGTATTACAAGGTATTAAATGTCATTGATGTTTTATTATTTACTGGCGTTAATCCATAATACTCCGTAACTCTACAGAGATGCTTTACATATAAATTTACTTTATTTTAATGTCAGCTTGGTAGTTCATTGGTAGCCAACCACCTTCTCAACACACAAATATCACACACACACACACACACACACACACACACACACACACACACACACACACACACACACACACACCCTTAGATGTCATTTTTAATCAGGTTTTACTGTATTAGTGTCATAACATTCTAGTATATATAGAACTGTTCATTAAAGTAAAAGATTCCAGGTTCTCGAGATCCATAAATTTTCAGTTCAAGGGCCGAGCCCGTGGCGCACTTGGTAGAGTGCTGCGCTGGGAGCGCGGCGACTCTCCCGCCGCGGGTTCGGATCCCATATAGGAATGACCAGTGCACTCACTGGCTGAGTGCTGGTCACGAAAAAGACAAAAAAAAAAAAAAAAAAAAAAAAATTCAGTTCAAGAAACAGATTTCTTATGATTTTATTCTAATACAGTGTGAAGTATCACCAATATTTCCATAAAATGAATTATTCATTTATAGAGCTTAATCAACACTGTATTTATTACAAATTTTATTTGGAAGTAAAGTTTACTTGTAAGTAAAGTTCAAGTTCAGTTAGATAAGCAACATTGGTTTAATCTGTGCACTTACAACATCAGCCTGTCTTATTTCTCACACCATTAATGATATATAAATTTAATGATAGTATATATTTTCTGTTACCTATTCATAACTTTTAAATGTACATAAAGAACTTTAGAAATTTTCTTTCCAATGATTCTAATATATTCCCTTCTATTTAAAAGAGATATAAAATTTAATACTTAAAAAGTATTTTTTTGTATAACTGTAAGATTAAAACCTGAACACAGTCTGAGAATTAAGTCTTGATAAAATTAACTCTTCTTGTGTGTGCAACAAGCCAGGCACAAAAAAATCGATACAGTATGATTCTATTTATAAAATTCTAAGAAATGCAAACTAATCTATAGTGACATAAAAACAGATTAAATGGTTGTCTGGACCCAGGGAAAAAGGAATGATGGACTTTGAAAGGGCACAAGGAAACTTTGGGAAGTGATAGAATAGTTCCATATCTTGGCTGTGGTGTGATTTTCAGGTGTATTATACACTTTAAATGGATGCAGTTTATCATACATAGATTATACCTCAATAAAACTGATTAAAGAAAAAGATACACTTTTCACCAAAATTAATCAACTCTTTAATAGACATCAACAAAAAGACAAACAGAAAATGTCAAAAATTCAAATTGAATAAAGAAAAACATTTTCTGGTGATAAATAATGGGTATTGGAAACCTGGTATAATTATAAGTAAATTAACGAGATTACTCATTTACAGGAATAAACTCTTTTCATAAAAATAATTCTCTAACTTATTCATTGGCACCTAAAATTAAAAATTGCAAATAACTCTTAAATTGTTCAGCTGCAAAGTGTGTCTGTGTACATGCATGAGTAGTATTTCAACATATATACAGAGAGAGAGAGAGAGAGAGGCTGACAGAGACAGAGGGACAGAGATGGAAAGAAAATGTAGCAAGAATAAGTAAGCTTATATGGGTTCTGATTTACTATTTTTCTAATTTTTCTCTACTTTTGAAATTTTCAAAGTAAGCAATTGAGGTAAAACTTAATCAGATTTATCAGATTTGCTTTTGTGAGTCTGCCCACTGCAATTCTAATAATTTCAGGGAAATTTTAATGCTGGGAAACATAATGCTATGGTGAGAGTATATATTCTATGTGGCTTTGAAGTAGAAGTATTAAATTACTAAATGCATTGAGGATGAGAAAAGCATTGTGAGACAAAGAAAATGGACTTTATGGACTGTCAAAAATTCCATCTAATCTTACAAACTTTCATATCAAGAAATCTGACTACTGAATTATTTTAGAAGTATAATACTAAATAATTAGTAACAACGAGCATAGGCTCTGCAGTCTATTCCTTCTTGAGCCCTTACTATTTCACTTCCTCTAAACTCAGCATCTTTATATGTAAAATGAGGAGAATAAATGTACTTACCTCAAGATTGTTGTAAAGATTAAATGAAATAATGAGTTTAAATTGTTTAGTGCAGTACTTACTACAAAATAAATACTCAAGAAATGTTAGACTCAATGATTACTATTATCTCATGAAGAACAGTAGGAGGTATATTCACAAAATCCTAAATGACTAAATTTATAATACAAAAAAATTCATACTTTCCATTTTACCACCTGCCATTCCCCAATTATAATGAAAGACTATTTCATTTCTAGATTTCAGGTTGTCCAAAGAAGACTCTGAGGTTTCTAAAACACAAAAGATCTAATTTTATCCATTTCAACCTAAAGAACATCTTTTTTTCCGCTCCAAATTAGGACAAGTTTTCTGACTAAAAAGATTTGGAACGGAAAAAAAATCTCACACATATATCTAGGTCTGAGATGCTACAAGGAAAATGCTAGGCAGTTAAAAGTTCCTTTAAAAAGCAAAACTATTTTGTCTTATGATTCAGACCACAGAAAAATTGATTGTTTTCTTGTTTCCTTTAAATGAACCGTGTTTGACATTTTGACATTTACCATTTGGTTATTTAATGACTAGAAACCTATGAAGCTCAATAACTGCCAGCCTGCTAATTCTGATAAGTAAAGTTCTGATATAAAAATGAAATTAATAATTTAACTGTGATTTAGACATGAAAGCCTTGAATTTAGATCACAAGTCTTACATCAGGCATCTCTGTTGAAAATATAATTTGGGTTCCATTGAAGTAATAAATTTTTTAAAATGTTTTAAAAATACTTTATAAATTTTTCCTCATATCAAGTTGTCAAAAGATAACAACAAAGGTTATCTATGTTTTTAATGAGACGTTTAGAACCCTGTGTTATGTATCTATATACCCAGATGTGTGAGTGTACTTCAAAAAGTTTGAGAAAAAAATAGAATTAAAGGATAATACTAATCTTTCCATGAACTTTTTGAAGTACTCTTGTATACCTTGTATATATACCTTAAATATGTAAACCTTATATATATATATACATTATATATATACATATGTATTTATATATAATATAGTGTATGTGTATATATAGTATAATGTAATCGTAGATAATACCTATGCAGTGTGGTTTTTTTTAGTTGTATCATGCAAGCCGATAATCCAAAATCTGTATTTCATTAATGATGGGTCTGCTTTTTGTGGCATCTGACAGAAGCGAAAACAATTTGAGTTGATATTTAGTACAATAACACACTTAGATAAAATTTATTCCTATCATAAAATATAAACTTGCATCCTTAACCTCAGAAATATACCTAAGGGAATATAATTGCTTACAAATTTGCAGTTTTTATAAAACTTTCATATTCATTATGGATCATGATAGCAATCCTTTAAAGAATGAAGGACAGGTAATTTTAAAGATTGGGGTCTTTAAGAGGTTTAATAAATAGTTGGGAGAGAAGAGACAAATCTTTACAGAAGGATTCCATATAATCTGTGTAGATAACTAATCCCTCCAGAAGGTGAAGCTTAGCTCCTGACCCCTTCCTTTGAGTGTGGGATAGACTTAGAATAGAGTATTAAAAGGGAAAAATCGTAACTGTACAGTGGAGAAACTTGCAAAACTGAGGCAGGGCAGAACAGGGACTTGCCCCAGGGAGGCTGCACATGGATATTCAGGCTAAGCAGACAGATAGCAGCAGCGGCTTAACCACCCTATCAATCAGCTCACCCTTCTTCTGAGCTGTGTGGTTTTCTGAGCAGGAAACAAAACCACAAAGCACCAAAACCCCCCTTTTTCCTTGATCCTCAGAAAAGATCTTACTCCTTCAAAAATACCAAAAATCCCCGTTTCTTGCCCCGTCTCTTTGAACATTCCTCCCCAATCAAGCTAGAGACACTCCCTCTCATAGAAATCAAGATATAAGCCATTTCCCTGAAAACCTGGGTGCTCCTCACCCACAAGGATGCCTGTGCACCCTTCTGCATGTCCTTTCACTTTGCAATAAACTATGATTGTTAGTTTGGAGTTATTGTGGGTTCCTGGTGGGATTCTTCCCTCAGGAAATCCAAGAAACTGAGTCTCTGGAATCAAAACTACCTTAACTAAGAAATCAAGAGTAACGTGCTCAGTAATGTAATGTGGATATCATATACCCACTAATATGATAGGAAAAAAGAGCCCTTTTAATTCTTCCACATTATTCCAAAATAAAGTCGTTTTTTTAAGTACACACATATCAATGGTAGTTCTAAGGCTAGCATTTCAGCTGAAAGTGTTTCCCAGCTCTCCCTCAAATCAATTATTTTTTAATATCCAAGAAGAAAATATTGTGCATATACACAAAAGAATGCTTACAGTTGCTCTTATTTTATTTTGTATTCAACTTGTTAAAATTATAATTTAAATTAGTACTTCTCAAATGTTCAAAGAGAAATATCATCTAATAAATGCACATATTAATCTAGTATTATTGTTAAAATAAAAAATGTGCAGTTCTCTCTTGTTCTTTGATCAATATTCAACCAACTTATAAATCTGACAGATTAATTCTCCCTAAACATTTAGCACCACTTATAAACCTGATTAATTCCATTTCTTTAGACATTTTAGATTACAATTACAAATTTTAAAATGTCTAAATCCCTCAAGCATTTCAAACACCTAACAAGAATGATTTACAAATCTAATAAACAACAACCTCTTAAACAATGAGCCACTACTTATAAACCTAAAGGCTGAATTTCTAGAGAATTAAAGGATTAGGTTAAATAATCAAATATTGTCTACAAACAACTTCTCTTTTCTTACACCTATCAATTTAAAATAATGAATGCAAAATATATATTTCTTAATCATTTCATCTTAAAATCAAAATTCTAACATCAAACAAATCTTGAAAAATTCAAATTAAAAATCATGTGTTTAATGTCAGTCACATTTCTTAAACATTTAAATTAAAGTGACAAATACAACACGACAGATTTTCTAATGTCAAATTATCTTCAATGTTTACAAACTCAATAAACAAAACGCACACATTGTCACGAGGATTACACAAGCTATTTCTAAGCTTATCATAAATATATTATATGCCTGACTTCCCTATTTTCTTTATGTTGATATACTATATGAACATTTCCTTTGTTGCAAATGATTTGGGGCGTCATTTTCTTACTCTGGGAAGCAGAATATCATCTCAGGCCAGATTAAGGGTGTTGGTAGGTAAAGACACCAGCATATGGGATTCTGGGTTGATCTTTCAGGACAATTCAGCCAGAACATTTTTTATAAGGGCTCTTTCTTATAATAATGGAACTTCCCAAACACTCTCCTTTTCTTGAAAAAGCCTTATATGACTTTTAATTTCCTGAATAGAATTGAGATTGAGTATCCCTATGCACACTACAAGTAATCTGCCTATTACTTGGTTGATTTCTGATCCCTCTTTGTTTTACCTTCTTATCTGTCAGACTCTTCATCATTTCAGGTCATTTTATTGATACTTGGTTGTTTTTCCATACATTTCACTCAGTTACCTCTTTTTCATGAAGGAATGTCTATAAAATTAGCTGCTTCAGTCTCCAATTAGTCATTATGCCACGTATGTTAAATTCTTTGTCCCATTCACTAAGACATAATTATTTCAAGGAATTTTTCAACTCAGTTATCAACTCCACAATCATCACTCTCTGTAATTAACCTGACTACTGTACAATGCAGAGGGGTGGGAGAAACACAGACCATTCAAGTCAAGCTTATGTTCTTGTTGAGTTGGCAACTCAGCTTGTGTTTCTACTCTCCCACACGATATCTTCTCTTCTTCCCCAAATCATATAGAAACCTAAAGGAGAAGAACTGCATTAAATTCCCATGAGTAATTTAATTCCATCTCTGGTGTCAGCATTTTTGTTCTTGTCAGAACCCATCAATAGCTCTCTGACTTCAGTTCTGATGATTGAGGATGAATCATCTCACTGATAACATTTTATTTAATTTAGATAATAAGCCAAAGATTTATAATCAGGAGGATGTTGTTATGGTACATTATGGGCATTGTTAAAAGGTATTGAAAACTATAAAATGGAACATGCTGCAAAATAGCCAAAGTTAGTTTAATTCTGTTATTGGCACTTTCCCTAGAAAATTTAAACACCAATATCTCTTTTGTTTAACACTTCTATTTCCAGTGATTATTACAATCTTCAGTTTTAATATCCAGGTCCATTGTAATGTTTGGTTGCTTTATGATTACCACAAAGGCAGCAAGACATAGTAGAAAAAAATTGAGCTATAAAGTCAGACACCTGAGTTCAAATTGCAGATATGTCTACTCAGCTTTTCTGACCTTCAGTTTTCTCATCTTGAACAAGGGGATAGTCTGGCTTGAAATGAGACAACGTCTATAAAACTAGCCAGTATAGTTGCTGGCACATAGGAGGTGTTCCAGGAACGTTATTATTTTTTCATAACATTGCTTTTCAGCTTAGATTCACTTGTGGTTTTAATTACTCAGAAAATGTTGCATATTCAAATGCAATGTTTTTGCATAAAGCAAAATTAATTGCATTATTGTGCATACTTTTTTCAGTTTTATTTTGTTTTCATCTATGCTGTAATGAACAGCAGTTAGTTTGCATGTGGGTCTCTTGTACACAGTTGCAAATATTTTTGTGATATAGCTAATATCACTGTTAACAAAAGAGAACCACAGGATCTGCTAAAGAGAAAAGGGAGGCTTTATTGTCCAGGGAAGGAAAAAGGAACGAAAAAAAGACAATCTGCAGATCAGGGAATACAAGGTCTGGTAGGATGAAGCATTCCGACCAGGAAGGGGAGGAGGTTAGTATTTATGCTTCCTCTGATCAAGTTTACATTCATATTCAGTGAACCTAGAGAAATGCTATAAATATTTATGAAGAAGGCTATACACACATGCAGTGTGTGTGAATATATCACAAAATAATCTCCACAGACTGGCCATAACTGGTTTAAATATGGCCTCTCTTATCGGAGTAGAGGGCATAGAATGACCTTGGAGTCTGTTTTCTTTCTAATTGGAGTCACAGTGGGCCCCCAAGAATGAGAAAGAGGGGGGGTCAATGACTAGAGACAGGTGGACTTGTTGAAGGACAATGTAGAATTCCCAGCTATAGCTGATTTTTCTTTATCTTTTGAGAGTCTCTTTGCTTAGTTACAGAAAAGAAAACGTCATAAAAATTAGTAAGATCCATGCTTGCAGGCTGAGAAATCCATGTCTGCCCTTTCCCTTACTCTGGCCATTTGGTTTTGTTAAACACTTTGAATGTCTCTTTTAACCACAGTGAATCCATTTTGTCTGTCCTTTGGGGTACATTTCAATATTCTCACCTGTTAGTCAAAATACGCTGTAAGCAGCATTGATGACCAATTGATGCTATGTCAGATATCATATCAGTTTCAGGATGGTGTGGCTACCTGCTCTGGATCCATCTAGTCCCTCAACAGAACTCAAGTGGCAGAAAGACTTATAGCCAATTGAACAACTCAGGCCCAGCAGGGTGACAAGGCAGACAGGCACCCAAGATACCCTACTGAATTCTGAGGCAAGGCTTACAGGTTTATTTCATCTATTTGCTGTTAATTTTTAAATGTTTTTGATTCATGACCCTAGACTTAAAGACAACCAAATGACTTTATCCTGTCAAGTCAAAAAGATAAACATTTAGAGGGATAAGAGTCTCATCATGATATGGAGTCCTATTCCATCATCTTAGGAAAAAAGCTGTCTATAGAGTGAAACTGTTAACTTTTCATCTTGGTTTGTAGTTTGAATGTCTCTGGTTATGGCGTCAGTTGGCTTGGTAAACTTTCTTTTTTTTTTTTTTTTAAATTTTATTATGTCGATATACATTGTAGCTGATTAATGCTCCCCATCACCAAAACCTCCCTCCCTTCTCCCTCCCCCCCTCCCCCCCAACAATGTCCTTTCTGTTTGTTTGTTGTATCAACTTCAAATGTGACCCATACGTCAGAAGATAAGATTTGGCCCTTAAAATTCATTTAGCTTCAGCCTATAGGACTTCAGGAAAAGAGCAGTTTCCAATATTAGTATTCTGTGGGAGACAGTTGGACTGGAGGAAACTAGAAGAATTTAGGATCGAGTTCAGTCAACAGGTAGATACATAAAATTCAAATACAATGCACAGAGCTACAATCTAATGGCAGATGTATTATTGCTTTCCTTTAGAAATATATATTTTTCTCTACATTAATCACATAGGAATCCCAGATTTAAAACTTTTTGAAGCAAGGAAGTCAAACCAAGGCAGAATTTAGATTTTACTTACAGTCTTAAATTTCCTGGTCCTGCCAGTCAATGACAGCTTTTATTTGTTTATTGTAAGGCCAGAAAGCTTTGAAGTCAAGCATTTTATATATATTTTTAAACATATTTTAGTCAAAGACTTTGTAATATAACCAATGTTTTAATTATATTCTGTTATAAAGAGAGAGAAAATTCTTATTAAATTAATGTGAATGACTATAGGGTTATAAAAATTATAAATGTACTCCCAAACAGTTTTGAATTTTGGAGGAATCAAGTAGGGAGAAAACGCTAATGCTTTCACCTTTGTTCACAAAAGTATATTTTACCAAATTGCTGTAAGTTATAAGTAGCTTCAGTGAGAAAGTTTCCTTAAATCTGGAAAACAAAACATTTAAATGAAGAACCAAGAATATTTTAAATGAAAGTTACAAAACTTTATCAATTATTTAACCATGTGTAATTAATTTTTGTTTTGCTTAATCTTGATTAGCAGTTTTGTAAACCCATTAGTTTCCTTATTAGAGTTCTGAAAAGTTCCATTTTGTCCATTAATCTTAAAGTTATAAGAACAGTATTTAAGAATACTTGTTAGAGTCTTCTGCATGAATCTGATTGCAGATGTCTGCAGAGAAAAAACAAACCCGTGGATGACAAACGCTTAGAATAGTTATTAAAATTTAACCAGGAAATATGATTATATGTATTGCATACAGCAATTTAACATAACAACCAGAATCTTGACTATTAGAGTCACATAAGGATCATTAGACTTTTATAAATTTTATATAATTTTCAGAAAACTTACATCAGTAAAATGCCTATACAAATATAACTTTAAAGAAGATTTAACATAATCAAATATGACTGATGACATATTAAATTTTAAGAATTTTATATAACTATAACATTTATGTCAATAACATACCCGTAAATGTAACTAAATGAAGATCTAGTAATACTTATTGTTTGACAATCGTTCCCATAAAATGTATAAGTTAAACCTAACCATTTAATATCTCTATAAGATGGGAAAGAAATTCTTTGAGGCTCTCCAGGGCCCAACTGGAAAATCTCAAACACTTAATTTAAAATTTTGACATTGAGGAAACCTGTCCAAGATGCCAAAATGTTTAAAATACTTGATCATAAGAGAATCTCAGGTCACTGTGAATAATAGTCATTCATTTAACCAATGTATTAGTCAGGGTTCTCCAGAGAAACAGAATAAATAGGATATGTTACACATATGAGAAGGAATTTATTAGGAGAATTAGCTCACGTGATTGTGAAGAAAATTTCCATGATAGGTCATCTATAAACTGGATGCCGGTAGAGTAACTCAGTCCAAGTCCGAAGGCCTCAAAACCAGGGAAGCCAATGGTGTCCTTGGTGTAAGTCATGGAACCCAAAAGCTGAAAAGTGTCAAGCTCTGATGCACACAGATAGGAGAGAGAAGCGTTTCCCAGCTCCAGCAGGTAGAGACATTTTCACCTTTTTTTCTCTATTTTTTGTTCTTTCTGGGCCCCCAGTTGATTGGACGTTTCCCACCCAGTCCACTCAGTCTCTCATACTAATCTCTGCTGGAAACACCCTCACAGACACACCTAAAAAGATAGCTTTACCAGGTTTCTCAGCATTTCTTAATCTAACAAAGTTGACACCTAGAATTAACCTTTACAACTAACGTGATAATCAGAGTTCAAAAGCAACTCAGCAGTTACATGGATTTAACAACTCAACCTTTTCAAATTTTAGTTTTCTGATTAATCAAAAAACTAACAAAGGCAACTGTATAGTGTTGTTAGTATGAGGGCACCATTGCTTTGCAATATTGTAACTGGTGGTATTTCATGAGACTTTCTGAGTCATCTTAGGAAGTTATGCTCTGTATTTCCTCTTAAGAAGGCAAGAGATTATTCATTCAAAATGATTACATGTTATGTCATTAATTTCATTATGATGCTGTATAAAAAAGGTGCATATGATTCCTTGAAATCAGGCACTTGTGGGATACACATTATCTTACAGTCCTTACTTGGCTACTTAACACCGAAAAGTCTCCCTCGAGTTACTTAACTTTCCTGGGTTGTTTGCTCATCTTCAAAATAGAAATGTAAGGAGAAAGGACTCTGGAGCTAGACTATCTGGATATGGATCTCATCTCTGCATTTGCCTGTTGGGTTATTTTGACCAAGATACTTAATCTCCTTGTGAGTTAATATCTATTAAGTGCTGAGAAAAGTCACCAGCACATAAGAAAGGCTATACAAATGTTGGTCATTATGAACTACCTCTAAGCGTTTTTGAGAGGCTGGAATAGAATAGTGTGTACAGCACCATTATCGTGGTGCCTGGCTTATGATTAAGGTTCAGTGAATGGTACTATTACCACTATCACTAATGTAAAGCTAAAGTAGAGAATCAGGTATTATTCCTAAAGGATTAAAGGGAGTTAAATAGCTTGCAAAATTCAAACACCAAAGTGTGTCTACTCAGAAACAGTAGGGGTGAGAAGGGCGCAGATTTCAAGTCCCAGATGTCAGTTGGCCTTGTACTAGTTGGATAACATTGACCAAGCTATTTAACGTCTCTTTTGACAACATGAAGTGAAAAATACCTATTCCATAGGATTCTTATGAAAATTACATGAGGTAATATACATGAAATGTCAGGCAGAGAGTAGGTATTCCATCAATATTATTTCCTACTCTTTCCCTTCAAAACAATTTGTTTGACTATTGGAACTGATTTCCCCACCATACAAAATACATCTTTGGATTTTATCAAATTATTAGCATGTTCTGTTTATAGGAGAAAAGGAACTGAGTTCAACTAAATGATTCTTGCTCCTTGTCGTTTTCACCCAACTATCACCTTTAAATTGCTCATTATTTGCCAGATTGAGTGGGTAAATATATCAGACTTGTAGATTTAAAAAAAAAAAAAAATGCATCTATCACTTTTAAAAACTCCTTAAAATGAAGGTAAGACTTTCATGAATTTTTGTTATCTAAAAGTTCATAAAATTTGGTACAGGTAAGATATGGGTTAATAGCACTGGCACCAGAAGACAGAAGCACTAGCAGGCAGCATAATGAGTAAGTAATTTATAGTAGTAATAATGAATTGAAGCCCTTCCAAAAGATGTATGCACAAGAAGAGTGATTTAAAATGTTTCCTGTATTGCTAAATTATAAATACTTTAAAAATCAAATGGGAAAGAGAAACTGTTGGGAATAGTTGATTTCTTCCACTTTGGAACAGTGACATTGCTAGGGAACAACAGATGGCCTACTTGTCTATGAATGCTGCTTTCTCCCAGTGTTGCTCATCTGGCACCCCTCTGACTATGTGCCAGTCAATCTTCTTCACCCCAAGGACGTTAACTAAAAGGGGCTTTGTCTTGTTCAACGCATCTGCTGATAGTCACAGAAGCAGCCTGAGCATTCTCCTGAAGAGTTAGAGGGGACCTGGAACCTAGCTAGCCTTCAGGGAAGAAATATCCAGTCCATCTACCATTTTGCCTGTGTGCCTAATGTGTGTCAGGCACTATGCTAGACATTTATCCTCACATCCTCATACTATGTTGCCCAGGACAGAACTCTCTTTGTATCTTAATTCAAATTAACTAGCTGAAAGAACACTAAGTGATTTAAATTTAAAAGTCGTATCTATCTGTCCTTGGCAATGATTTCTTCGATATCATACCAAAAGCAAAAAAATAAAAAAAATTAAAAAATTAAATTAAATGGGTCTACATCAAGCTAAAACATTTCTGCACAGAAAAGAAAACAATCAACAAAATGAAAAGACAACCTATGGATTGGGAAAATATAATTGCAAACCATATACCTCATAAGGGGTAGGTATCCACAATTTATAAAGAACTCATACAACTCAATAGCCAGAAAACATATAATCCAATTTAAAAATGGACAAAAGATCTGGACAGACATTTCTTCAAAAATTACATAAAAATGCTCAACCAGTATGTAAAAAGGTGTTCAACATCATTAATTATCAGGGAATTGCAAACTAAAACCACTATGAGATATCTATCACCTCACACCCATTAGGAAAGTTGTTGTCAAAAAGAAAAGGGATAACAAGTGTTGACGAGGGTGTGGAGAAAAGGGAACACTTGTACAGTGTGGTAGGAATGTAGATTGGCACAATCATTATGGGAAATAGTATGTAGGTTCCTAAAAATATTAAAAATAGAATTACCAGGGCCGACCCCGTGGCTCACTCGGGAGAGTGCGGCGCTGGGAGCGTCGAGGCCATGGCTTTGAATCCTATATAGGGATGGCCGATGCGCTCACTGGCTGAGCGTGGTGCGGGCGACACCAAGCCAAGGTTTACAATCCCCTTACCAGTCACAAAAAAAAAAAAAAAAAATAGAATTACAATGTGATCCAGCCTTCTCTCTTCTGGATATAGATATAGATATAGATAGATATAGATATATACATACACACACACACACACACACACACACACAAAGAAATGAAATCACCACCTTGTAAAGATATCTGTACTTTCATGTTCATTGCATCATTGTTCACACTAGCCAAGATATGGAAACAACCTAGGTGTCCATCAATGGACAAATGGATAAATAAACTGTAACACACACACACACACACACACACACTTATATATAAAACATATATTCATTTATATATATATATATATGAATATTATTAAGCCTTAAAAAAGGAAGAGATCCTATTTGCCACAACACAACGTGGATGTACCTGGAGGACATTATGCTAAGTAAAATAAGCCAGATGCAAAAAGAAAAATATTGCATGATCTCACTTATATACTTATATGTGAAAATTTAAAAAAAAAAAGAAAAAAGAAAGATCAAACATACAGAGATAGAGAATAAAGTGGTGCTTACCATGGCTGGGGTGGTAGGGAGAGGAAATGGGAAGTTGTAGGTCGAAGGATACAAAATAGCAGATATGTAGATGAACAAGTCTAAAGATCTAATGTACAACATGAAGACTATAGTTAATAATACTATATTGCATTCAGGATTTTTGCTAAATGAGTAGATTATAGCTGCTCTTGCCACAGGGGGAGAAAATGAGTAAATCTCATATGATGGATATGTTAGTTTGTTACACTATAATCATTTTATTATATATATGTATCTCAACATTATGTTGTATACCTCAAACATACACAATAAAATTTACTTAAAACATAAACATTACTGTGGAATTGAAAAAAAATACATCAACCTAACCTAATCTTTTGGACTCTGTAAATGAAATAAAAAATACTCTTGGCATCAAAATTGTAATTTTAAAATTTTAACTTCTCTCCACTTTCTATTGCATTCTATTTATTTTAGAATTTCCTGTTGTAAAAACAGTTTTTTCATTGGAAAAGGATCTTGAAAACACTTTTGATTTTTTTCCATGAAATTAATAGGAGTTTTATCTGAATTATAAGAGTTTTTGTGCTGGTTATAATATTGGTGGATGTTTACTGTCCTCATTTTAATTAAGCAAAGGATTTGTGTTGTGTCTTTAGATTTCTAAGTTCCTATTTCTATAGCAAATAATAGTGATCATTCTCTCAGGTGATTGTTTTGTTTGTTTTGGGGTTTTTTGGCGGCTGGCTGGTAGGGTGACCCGAACCCTTGACCTTGGTGATATCAGCACCATGCTCTAATCAAGTGAGCTAATTGAACAGACCTCTAAATTGAATTTTAATCAAAATTCAGTGCGTAGCTCTGTTACACAGAGGAATCCTTATGATTACAGTGCTGCTGAAACTGATGAAGACTACAAAGTTTTCATCAAATAATGGAAATGTAACGTTCTCTAAAATTTAATTAAGCTAAAGTTTCTGCTTTTAGAATACCCCATTTTGGTAATTAATATTTTTCTTCAAGATTTTCCTCAAATCAAAACTATTTTCACTTTTCTGATTATTAAATCAATATAATATTGTTGTTATAAAAATACAATTGCTATAGGGATGTATAAATTAGAATAGAAAAGTCCCTTGTAGTCCACCTCCAGAGAAACAACCATTGTTAATCAGTATTTGTGTCCCAGTATTCAGGTTGTTTGTTTCTATTAGTTAAATCCTCAATTTAGTATGTGAACTACGTGTGGATTATTTTTTTGTAACTCCCCATTTTAAATAAATTCTTCAATTAATAGACCACATATCAGTTCAGCCTTGTCAGACAAGAGGCGTATTCAGTTTTGTTTGATAATAAAGGCTAAAAACTATTTTAAATTTATTAATGGATATAGTGATCCCATGCAAATAATAGTTTATTAAAATAAGCTTTGAGCTTTGAGCTTATTAATCCGTATCTATCCTATAATGATTTAACCTTAACTTAATAGTACCCAATATGGCATATAGAACCCTTTGTGATCTGACGGCACTGATTTTTCCAGCCTGGGTTCATATCACCTCCCTCTTTCCTGCCTCGCCTTGAAAGCACATACGGACTTTCCCATAAGCAACATTTTGCTTTATCCACTCTTCATGCTCTTTCACACTCCTGCATATGTCTTTTCATCTCTTCTATTCAATCATTTGACCCCATCCTGAAATTCTTACTTGTACCTCCTATTGGAAATTTTCTCTATTTATACACAACCAACTTTGTGATGCATGTAATTTTATGCAACCTGTTTATGATACTTCTCTCATTATAAGTGGTTTATATGTATGTCTCCCCAACATTGTAAGCCTGGTACATGTTAAGTGCTCAATAATTGTTTGATGAATGAATGATTAGATGGATAGATCAGTGGACGGATGATGAGTGGGAGGCTGGAAGGATGAAATGGATAAAAAAATAGATGCACATATGACCAGATGGATAGTTAGGCAGCTGTAGGTAGGACAGAATGGGATACCCTTTAAATCTTTACAGGCAACAAGGTGGGGTAGAAATAAAATAATATGTGTAATAACCCAAATTATAATACGGTGTAATAAAAGCTCTGAGAGAGATTATTTATGTAATCTCTCTAATAAGAGCTCTGAGTGAGTTATTTATGTAATCTTAGAATTGTGGAATGGAGGGGCCTGGAATTCATCTTATCTTCTAGTTCTAGACTCATTTTATAGACACAGAAAATAAGACCCAGAAATATGCAATCATTTGAGGCCTTGGGTAAGTCACTTAGCCTTTAAAGGTTTCAGCACATCCTGATGTTTTTCCCATAATCACGGAGAGAATGGACAGGAATAAATTGGCATATGTCATAGAGTTAAATCATAATTTATGACTCAGGACATTAACTATTACTAAGATGAAGGTAGTATATTATTACAGTATAATTCAGTTCTTCTCTAACTTTCTAGTTTTTATTAGAAAAATATTAATTTTTATGGAAGATGAATATATTTTTTCATTTAGAAATATAAAATCAGTACCTACCATGTGCTAGGCTAGCTCATATAACTAGCTGAATATGATAGTTGACCACTTCTTTTTTTTCCCTTGGAGGCTATTTTCTTTTACCTGTTTTTTAATGCTTTTTATTTACACAAATATAATATTTTTATTCATTCCTTTGACTTGGTTATTTCCTGCCAAAATTATTTCTATAAGAAATGTTGTTAACTACTCAAAAAAATTCAAATTACATTTTTAAAGTAAATGTCTGGACATTGAAAGCCTGATTTAGAAGTTATTTCTGAGCCAAAACATTTATTTTTATATATGTTTTTTCCTACCTGAAAATACAGCCAGTCTCTTTACAAGGGAACTATTTCCCTTTTGATTCTGAAATTGCAAAAAGATTCTGCTAGGAGAAATGAAACATAGAATATACCTAACATGCTCCAGTAAGTAAGCATTGACATTAAATTTTCGTCACAGAAATAACTTTTATCTTCTATGGCCTTTTATCAGCCTTATGAATTTTTCATTTCTCAAAATTAATATAAATAAAGTAAATATTGCCCTTTGACAGTGCTTGCCAAGCCAATTAATAATATATAAAGAAAACCAAATAACATAGTCTTTCTAAGTCTCAGACATAAAAGGGAGATGTCCTCAGTATTTTTTATGTCATCAACATTGTTAAAATACCATGATATATTTGAGCTTCACTTTCCTTTGACTGTGATAAATACTACCAGAATTCTCTCATTAAATACAACTTTTTAAAGCTCAAATATTCTCATCACAAAGAAATGATAAACTTTTGCAATGATGGATTGAATTGTATCCCCCCAACCAAGTTTAATGTATTAGAAACTTAATCCCCACAGTGACAGTGTTAAGAAAGTGAGAAATCCTGTTATGGTAATTCAAAGGTGGAGCTTTGAAAAGGTGATTACATTGTGAGGACCACACCCTAGAGAATGGATTGATCCATTGATGGTTTAATGGTGGTCATGGGCATGGTTCTGATGGCTTCAAAAAGACAGCCTGTGAGAAGCTGTCTCTCTTTGCTCAAGCCAACCACCATGTGATACCATGTGTTGCTGTGTAGAGTCACTACCAACAAAGGCCTTGCCAGATGTGTTTCCTGGACTTTTGACTACCATAAGCAATAAATATTGTTTCTTTACACATTACCCAGATTCAGATATTTCTGTTATAAGCAACAGAAATGAACTAATACAATGGATATGCTAATATTGTATTCATGTATTGAATATAACTCTGTACCCCCTAAATAGGTACAATTAATACATGTCAATTAAAAACTAAATATAAATAATACATCAATAAATAAAGCTTTTAAAAAATGTCCACACTTACCTATTTTTGGTAGCCAGTTTATTAATTTTTGTTTTATTTATTATAATGTGGAAACCAGCTGTATATTTTTAAGTTTATATGCAATTTATGTTTATATATTTACAAAAATTAAAGCTCATGTAGGGAAGCTAAATCATTTTATGATTTTCTATAATATACATTTTAATCTTAAATAGCCTAATACAAATATTTGGATTAAGATGGTATATGATTTTTTGATGCAGAATCAGAGAAATGAAAACTCTAACCACATAGGCTCTACACATGTGTGCAGAAAGACAGGTAGAAATCAAAATAAATAAGTTTATTACATAGTATTTTAAATGGTGATAAGTGGCATAAAGAAAAAAAGGGAAAGTAAGGAGGATAGGGATAGCATACTGTTGTAGTTTTAAGCCACACTGTCAGAGAAAGTCTCATGGACTGGCTGCTATTTGAACAAATATCTGAAGAAGAAAATAGAAATTAATCCATGAAGATATATAGGAAAAAAAATTTTAAGGGAGGTGTATCAAAAAGTGCATTCCCTGTCTCTGTTTAGGGACTAGCAAAGGGCTGAGCAGGAGAGGAGGAGTGTCTTCATAAATGAACTTAGACAGATATTTAGGGATCAGGTCTTATGGAAGACCTTTTTTAAAAATAAGATAGAAAGTCATTGAGGGTGTGCAGCAATGGAGGGGCATGATCTGACTGTGGTTCAACAGGATTACTCTGACTGCTGGATTAATGAGGGGGGCAAGTGTGGAAGCAGGGAAAACAATGAGCAAAATATAACAATAACCTGAGTGCAAGAGATTATAAAGGTATAGACAAGAAAGACTCTAAATGAGGCTATGAGAATTACTTTCCAAATATATTTTAAATTAGAGCCAATAGAATTTGCTGATGGATCAAATATAAGGCAAAAGAGAAGGAAAGTGGCTGAGGAGGGTTCCCAAGAGTTTTATTCTGAACATCTGGAAAGACAGAGTTGCCTGTAACCAACCTATGGAAGAGAACAAGAAAACAGGGGAGAAAAGCAGCAGTAATTTGGTTTAAGACAGGTTAAATTTGAGAGGCATATGAGACATCCATGGAGAGATTTTGAGTGGATAGTTGTGTTTATAAGTATAGGATCTCAGGAAAATATCTGGAGATGTAAATTTGGAGTCATCAAGACATGTATGTACATTGTAAGAAAAGCCGTGAGAGTACACATAGAGAAGAAAGACATCCAAGAACTAGGTCATGGACAGCCACTCCAATGGAAGGAAACAGAGAAAAAGTACAATATCAAGAGTGACTTTGCAGCAAAGCAATTTTTTACACTAGCACAGTTGTACCTAGAGTCCAGTTACACTGGCTCAATTAAAAGTATAAAAAATATTCTGCTCCTTTACTTTCTTTCCACACACGATCACTTTTAAAAATTATGACAAGATACCTGTTCCAATCCACAGTACCTCAGAATGTGACTGTAGTTGGAGATATGGCCTTCACAGTGGCAATTAATATAAAATGAGGTCATATAATTGGGCTCCAAATCCAATAGGACTGGTAAGAAAAGGACAGTAGGGCACAGACACACAGAAGGAAGACCATGTGAAGAGACCAGAGGAAAATGGCCATTTACAAGACAAGAAGAGAAGCCTCAGAAGAAGCCAGCCCTGCTGACACCTTGATCTGGGACTTCTAACCTCCAGAAGGGTGAGAAGATGAATTTCTATTGTTCAAGCCACCCAGTCTGTGGTCCTTTGTTATGACAGCCCTACTGAACTAATACAATACCCTAAAAATTAGTAGTGGCCTGAGATTTTCTAGATCTCCGAAGGGACTTGGCTCTGGTTCCAACTTTCTAGCATTAAATGATAGTATTTACAGATGTGGAGAATGAAATTAAGCCAGCTGCTTAAACGATTGTGTATTAGATATGATTGTTTCTTAAATATTTGCAATTTACATAATTACCAACAATTTTAAAAACAGTCTTTTCTTAGTATTTTAAAAGAATAACTGTTTGCATAGTACTATACCATGCCTAGTTTCCTCTATCATCTGTTTCCAGTCAGTAATGACTTTTCTACTACTATGGTTTATTTAGTCTCAGGGAGCTAGCTTCAGAAGTGTCCAATACTTAGGATTAAATCTAACGAAAGATCAGCAAGACCTCTGCAAACTAATTGCCAAACAATACTGAGAAAAAAATCTAAATAAATGGAATAATAAACCATGGTTAGAAACTCTAAATACTATAAATATATTAATTCCTACCTAAATTCATCAAAATAATTTCAATCAAAATCAGATTTTTGTGGAAATTGGATTCTAAGATTTATATATAAGATTCACTTGAAGAATAAAAATAAAACAGGATGTCTTAAATGGTAGTTTAAGACTTGTAAAACCAGTTAAGATTGGTGGTGCTGCAAGGACAGAAAAATAGAACTATAGGACAAAACAGAGAGCCTAGAAAGATACACACACATAGGCAGTGTCACCTGATTTATAATCAAGATGCAACTGCAGTGCAAAAGAGGAAATCGCTCTAGACCAATTTTATTTCACTAGGAAGGAATATGAATCATGATCCCTACCCCAAAGCAGGCACAATAGTCAATGGCAGCTGAACTGTGATCCTATATGTAAAAAGACAACAATAAAAAATAGAGAAGATAACATACTTCATGACCTTTTAGTAGGCCAAGATTTTTTAAACAGGACAGACACAAAGAGCAAAAAAAAAAAAAAAATGATAAATATGGACTTGATTACCTTTAAGAATTTTTAATAACCAAAAGATTCATTAAGATTATGAAAGTTATTAAGCCATAGTTAACGAGATAGTTGCAACACATTGATGAACAACTTGTATCCAGAATATATCAAGAAACTTTACAGGTAAATAAGAAACAGACTAATTAAACACAAAATGAACAAAAGACTTGAACCAACATTTTACAAAAGAGAATAGCCAATGGCCAATAAACATAAGAAAAGATGTATGACCTCATTAATGATCAGAAAAAAGCAAGTTAAAACCACAATGAGATAACACTGCACATTTAACAAAATAGCTCAAATTTAAAAAGCTGACAATACCAAGTGTTAGGATGATGAGCAACTGGAAATATTACACATTGCTGTGAGAGTGTAAAAAGATTCCAACATTTTGGAAAACTGTTTGGCAGTATCTACTAAGCTGCACATTTAATACTCTTTCACTAAGCAGTTTCATTTCTAGCTATTTATTCAACAGATATACAAAAGGACTTCAAAAAGTTTGTGGGAAAATGGAAATAAAAGATAAAAATATGGGCTTTATTTCACAATGTAAGCTCCATCAAGTTCAAGACACTTTTGTAAGTGGTAACAGACATTTAGTCTATCTCTAAGGAACTGAAAATCCTGGGAATTTAACCATGTCAATGTAGTCTTGTTGACATTATTAACTGAAGAATAATGGGTGGCCTTTAAAGATTTTTTTAAATGAGGAAACAAAAAGAAGTCAGGAGGAGCCAAATTAGGACTGTAAGGTGGATGCCTAACGATTTCTCATAGGAACTCTCCCAAAATTGCCCTTGTTTGATGGCAGGAATGAGCAGAAGCATTGTCATGGTGGAGAAGGGCTCTCTGGTGAAACTTTCCCAGGCATTTTTTCTGCTAAAGCTTTGGGTAACTTTCTCAAAGCACTCTCAAAATAAGCAGATGTTATCATTCTTTGACCCTCCAGAAAGTCAACAAGAAAATACCTTGAGCATCCCAAAAAACTGTGGCCATGACCTTTTGCTCTTAACCAAATAATTTTTGCTTTGATTAGATGACTTCCACCTCATGGTAGGTATTTCTTGATTGTGCTTTGTCTTCAGGATCATACTGATAAAGACGTGTTTTATTTCATGTTACAGTTCTTTGAAGAAATGCTTCAGGATCTTGATCTCACTTGTTGAAAATTCCCATTAAACTTCTATCCTTGTCTGCAGGTAATCTGGGTGCAACAGTTTTGGCACCCATCGAGCAGAAATTTTGCTCAACTTTAATTTTTCAGTCAGAATCGTGTAAGCTGAACCAATTGAGATGTCTATAATGTTGATTATTGTTTCTCCCGTGAAGCATCAGTCCTCTTCAATTATGACACACGCAAGATCAATTTTTTCCTCACAAATTGATGTGGATTGTCTGCCACTGTGGGCTTCATCTTCAAGACTGTCTTGTCCCTTCTTAAAAAGAGTTACCTATTTGTAAACTACTGATTTCTTTGGGGCATTGCCCCCAGGAACTTTTTGAAAAGCATGAATGACTTCACCATTCTTCTACCAAAGCTTTCCCATAAATTTGATGTTTGTACTTGCTTCACTTTTAGCAGAAATCATGTTGCTCTGATAGGGGCTCCTTTCAAACTGATATTTTATACTTAGTGCCTCGAACTACATCCTGTTTAGATATATTCTAACAAGTTAGTATGAGTTTATTTTGCTGCAAAATTTTTTTGAAATCCATGCAGAGTTTTTCATAACACACATTTTCCAGGAACTTTTGAGGACCTCTTGTATGTACACCTATATATTCTCCAAAAGACAAACAGAAGAAGGCTTCTAGGGAACTAAAACTGAAAGCAACCAAATGTCCATCAATAGTAGAATGAATAAATAAATTGTGAAATATTCAGCAATAAAAAGAACTAACTACTATTGCTTGCAACAATATGAATCTTGGCAGAATAGATGGTACCCAGTGTCACCCTCTCTCACAATCAACCAAGTTACAACTATTAAAAAGCAATGACTGCCAAACTGGGGCTGCTGGAGCTCAAGGGAAGAGGAGAGACCTACAGAGTTCATGAAGGCAGGAGAAGCCACGATAAGAGAAAGAAAGGACCACTCCAACCTTTTCGAGCCTCGACCACTTCAAGGCTGGCCCTGGTGAGCACACGGAATAAGAGCTGGCAAATCCCGCTACTGCATCCTTCACATGAAGTTGCTTGGAGGCTTCAAGGGAGAAGAGGGCCTTGGTGGCCTCCAGGCCAGCAAGACCAGTAACAGCATTCCCATGGACCCACATAGGAGCGTGGGAACACAGACAATTGAAAAAAGGAGCTACGCAAAGGCCAGTGAGTCATCACAGGGACTGTTGGCAGGGCCCGTCCCATGTTTGGAGTGTGGGGGGTGGGGGAAACTGGCCCACTGGAGGAACACTGGGGCACAGCATGGACAGCTTTTCTGCCCTCCAGTCAGCATAGGCCCACTCAGTGTACACTGGTCAGGAATATAGAACTGCAGGAGGTGAAGTTTGCTGAAAAGACTCAGGCCCAGACCAGAGTGTCCATACAACCCAGGTACACTTGACCTCACAAGGCCTGGGAGTGCTTACAAGGTCAACAATTAAAACCTGAGTGGCCAAAGAAAAGACTTCCCCAGAGAATCAGCAGCAAAGCAGCAATTTAGCTCAACCACAGGGCTCAAGTGCTGGTTCCCATAGGAACCATAGGAAGTACCCCCATTTTAGAAGTAAGCAAAGGACAACAAGTTAGTTCCAGTGCAGAGTTTAAGTGCTAGGAACAGCAAATAATTGAATACAGAACTGAAAGAAAAAACAAAAAACCCACAGATCAGAGGCAAAGTTTGATATTAACTAGTAAGGGTCAAACACCACCGAAGAAAACCTATAAATCTTAGAAGGACCAGAAGCCCCCCAGAGTCCTAAGATGGGGTGAGGGGAGGGCCTTGGGCCTCATCCATGCCCTCCCCAGATCAGCATCCAGCCCAGCAATGACCACCCAGCCACTGCCAGAAGCCCCTGGGCTCCAAGGGTAGGGGTGCTGAGGGCCTCAACCACACCTCCCTAAAGTCCACAACCGGCCCAGCCACAACCAAGCTGCCGCCAGAAGCCCCCTGTCCCCCGCTGCTGGAATGAGGGAGGTACCGTGGTCCTGGACCACATACCCCTCTTCTTCCTCCTCCTTCCACCATATTCCCCTCCCCTTTCCCCTCTCCCCCTACCCCCAGCTGCTCTACAACAACATCTTAGAATGTAAAATAATAATAATAATAATACATAAAATTTTAAAACATATGAATCTCATAATTATAATGTTGAGTAGAAGAAGCCAAGCACAATAGGATACGTACATACCACATGATTCCATTTATACAAAATTCAAATTCTGGCAAGCTGATTTAGGTCGCTGGAAGGTAGCATAATGGTTAACTTTTGTGAGGGGTGGAATGATAACATTTGGGAGGAGAAGTAAGGAATCTTTCCTGGGTGCTCACAGTGTCCTACAGCCTGATCCGAGAAGTGATTTATGATATGTTCCCTTTATAGCAATTTATAAAGCTGTACATTGATGATTTGTGCACTTTTCCATATAGTTTTATTGTTCAAAAAAACAAAGAGAAATAAATTGGCACCACTTGCATTAATTGTTGGCTTAGGCTCATCTAACATTCTCTACTCAAAACCTGACTTTTTTTCTGACATCTCCACTGTCTCTTGATTTTTAAAACATATTTTCTTTTCCCTCAAGGGTAAACAGGTTGAGATAACTGTTAGTGACAAAAATTTTGTATGGTCACACAAAGACATAAGTGCCATAATAACAAATTATAAAAAGTTTGAAT